>NW_027397091.1:802585-1184290 GCF_003265705.2 Callorhinus ursinus
TTTTTAAAAAGAAATTTAAAAAGCAGCATTATTTAAAATTAAAAAAAAATAGCACCTACAAGTAAATCTGGCAAAAGATGTGAAAGATCTGTACACTGATAACTACAAAATGTTGCTGAGAGATATAAAAGAAGACCTAAATAATGGAGAGATATATCTTGTTGATGAAATGGATGACCCAACAATGCTAAGATGTCAATTTTTCCCAAATTTAATCTATATATTCAATACAATCACAATAAAAATCCCAGCATTTCTGTAGAAATAAGCTGTTTTTAAAACTGGGATCAAGCCCTGCATCGGGCCTGCTTCTCTCTCTCCCGCTGCCCCTGCTTGTGTTCCTTCTCTCGCTCTCTGTCAAATAAATAAAAATCTTAAAAAAAAAAAAAAAAAACTCATACGGAAGGGGTGCCTGAGTGGCACAGTCAGTTAAGTGTCTGACTCTTGGTTTCAGCTCAGGTTGTGATCTCAGGGTCGTGGGATCTAGCCCCATGTAGGGCTCCATGCTCAGGGTGGAGTCTGCTTAAGGCTCTCTCTGCCCCTTCCCCCTGCTCGTGCTCTCTCTCTCTCTAAATAGCCTTAAAAAAACTCATACAGAAATGTAAAGGATCTAGAGTAGCCAAAATAACTTTGATAAAGAAGAACAAAGTTAGAGGACAAACATTACCTGACTTCCAGACTTACCGTAAAGCTGTAATAATCAAGAGAGTATGGTATTGGCATAAAGACAGACAAATAGATCAATGGAACAGAATATGGGGTCCAGAAATAGATCTATACATACATGTACAACAGATTTTCAACAAAGGTGCAAAGAGAATTTAGTGAGGAAATGATAGTCTTCAACAAATAGTGTTGGAATCTTTGGGTATTCATATGCAAAAAATGTCAATCACCTTGAACTATATATAAAAATTAATTCAAAATAGATCACAAACCTAAATGTAAAACCCCAAACCATAAACCTTCTAGAAGAAAACATACAGGAAAATGGTTGTGACCTTGGATTAGGCAAAGAATTCTTCGATATGACACCAAAAATATAATCCATTAAAGAAAAATAAACTGCCCCTGATCAAAACTAAAATTGTCCTTCAAAAGACACTGCTAATCAAAAGACAAGCCATGGAAGGAACAAGTATTGGCAAACCATACATCTCATAAAGGACTTGGATCCAGGATAAAAAGTTCTCAAAGCCCAGTGATAAGTTGTTTTTTTTTTTTTTTTAAGGGATGGGTGGAGAGGAGGAACAGTCTGAAAAGAAACTTTACCAAAGAAGATAAACAGATTGCCAATAAGCACAGGAAAAGACATTCAACTTCATTAGTAGTTATGGAAATGCAAAGTAAAACCACACTACCTACCTACCGTAATAGCTAAGATTAGAAAGACTAATACCAAGTGTTGATGAGGACGTCAGGGAACTGTATCCCTCACACACTGCTAGCCTGACTATAAAATGGGACAGCCACTGTGGAAGAATGTCAGTTTTTTTTTAAAGTTAAACATACATCCACTGCATGATCCAGCCATTTCATTCTAAGAAATGAAAACATATGTCCACACAAAGATTTGTGCATAAATGTTCATAGCAACTTTATTTGCAACAGGCAAAAACTAAAAATAACTCAAATGTCCATCAACAGGTGAACAGATAAACACTGGTACAGCCACACAATAGACTACTACTCAGCTGTAAAAAAGAGCGAGCTACTGATACACGTAACAACATGAATTTCCATGTTGTTCCCTCTATCTCACTAATTAGGCTGAGTGAAAGAAGCCAGGTTAAAAAAAGAGTACCTATCGAATGGTTCCATGTAAAATTCTGGGAAATACAAACTGATCTATAGGAACAGAAAGCAGATCAGTATCAGTGGTTCCTTGGTGTTGGAAGTAGGGAGATGTGAGGAGGTTGTGGGGAGAGAACAAGGGAAGGGTTTACAGGAGGCAAAGATAAATTTCATTATCTTGACTGCGATGGTTTCATGAATGTATACGTGTCAACATTTATGAAATTGTACATTTGAAATAGATGCAGTTTGAGTTACATCTCAATAAAGCAGGCTTTTTTTTTTTTAAGCATAGGTCCATTTTCTTGTAGTCAGAATTTATCTTTCACCAATGTACCTGATGGAGGTAAACACTAAAATGGACTCAACGCACAATCTGTGCAAGGAACTGGGCAATGTAACAGAAGGCAAGTTATCTGCTTTTGTTGGGAAACTTCCAGTTTGGTTAAAATGTTTTGAAAAAAAAAATTCCACTGATTTTGTTTTCTTGAAAGACTTATTTTCCTTGGAAAATAAAGGCTAGTATTCTTTTTAAAGATTTATTTATTTATTTATTTGAAAGAGAGAGAATGAGAGAGAGAGAGAGAGAGCACATGAGATGGGGGAGGGTCAGAGGGAGAAGCAGACTCCCTGCTGAGCAGGGAGCCCGACGTGGGACTCGATCCCGGGACTCCAGGATCATGACCTGAGCTGAAGGCAGTCGCTTAGCCAACTGAGCCACCCAGGCACCCAATAAAGGCTAGTATTACAACTGAAGAGCTCACGCATCTTTTACTACTTTCAGGAATATCTTGGTATGGCAAAGGAAAGGATATTGGAACTAAGATTCCAGGGGCTCCTGGGTGGCTCAGCCAGTTCAGCGTCTGACTCTTGATTTTGGCATGGGCCATGATCTTAGGGTTGTGGGATCCAGCCCCATGTTGGGCTCTGCACTCAGCACGGAGTCTGAGATCCTCTTTCTGCCCCTCTCCCTCTGCCCCTTCCCCTGCTCGCTCTCTAAAAAAATAAAATTTTTAAAAAGAACAAGATTCCATGAAAAAAAACACACACCAAGATTCCATGAATGAGAGGGAGTCTATGTAAGATTGTCTTTTTCTTTTTAAGATTTTATTTATTTGAGAGAGAGCGCGAGAGAGTACGAGCAGGGGGAGGGAGAGGGAGCAGCAGACTCCCCACTGAACAAGGAGCCAGACATGGGCTTGATCCCAGGACCCCGGGATCATGACCTGAGCCAAAGGCAGACGCCCCACCGACTGAGCCACCCAAGCGCCCCTATGTAAGATTGTCTTATTAAATGATTTGTCAATGGTCAAATATGGGTGGTTTTTGAGACAATGAAGTTTGAGTTCTGTCATGCTTAACTAGCAAAGTGTGCCTACATACTGGGGAAACGTAAGTCTCATCATTTTTACATCTCAAAACAAAGGCCAGGAAACATTGTAAATGTAAGTAATGACATGTATGTGGCTTCCCCCCCCTTTTTTTAAGATTTTGTTTATTTGACAGAGAGAGAGCACAAGAGCAGGAACACAAGCAGGGGGAGTGGGAGAGGGAGAAGCAGGCTTCCTGCCGAGCAGGGAGCCCGATATGGGACTCAATCCCAGGACCCTGGGATCATGACCTGAGCTGAAGGCAGACTCTTAACTATTGAGCCACCCAGGCACCCATATGTGGCTATTTTTTAAGTTTCTTGTTTCCCAATCATAACCGAATAAAATCTGTAAGAGAGAAGCCAAGGTCTTGTACCATAATATGCTTATGTGACCAAGTGAAACGAAAATAATTTATCTCCGTTTTGCTCTTGTGATAGATTTCAAGTCTATGTTGGGAAGCTGAAGGAAAGGTTATGAAACCCCCTGTGGGCAATGGGAGGAACTACATAGTGAAATGGGGTGGAGATGAGAAATGCAGAGGCAGAATGATAGGGATATGGAACATACTGAACAATCTCAAGGTTGCTTACGGAGTGAGAGTTCCAGAATTGGGATGGGGTTTGAAGGGAGTGGAAAAGACTAAGGAAGGATTGGTAGGGGAGGCGACAAGGAGTTTTTAGAGAACACAATGGCAAGCAACAGAGAGGGCTGGGTGAGACCGGGTAACTCATATTACTTTCTTCTCCTGTCAATTAGTCCAGGTGGACAGTTTTCTCCAGTGACACTGAGAAGCTCCAGAGTCAGAGGTGTAAAAGTGTCCAGACAGAAAAGGGTTTTGAAGAAAGGCAGAAAAGAGTGAACAAGAAGTTGGGCAAACTGAGGCAGCTGAAGAGGGCTGCTCCAAGGATGAGTTTTTGTTAACAAAAAGAAACAATTTTTTGCAACAATAACAAATCTAAAATCTTAACTCCCTAACAAAAGGCTTTTTTTTCCTATGTTCCCTTCCACTTTTTGTCTATACCAAAGAAACCCAAGCTTGTCTCTTTTGATTCTCAATTACCCTGTCAACGTTGCTCTCTAAAGGGTTTTATTAATTCACATTGTCTGTACCAGTTTCCCCAGCACCAGCGGGTTAATTAACAGCTTACTTTCATTTGCAAGAGTTAATTGCCAGCAACAGTCAACACTTTTCTCATCTGGTATTTCATCTCCTTTTGTGTGAGATATGATATCGTTTGCCAAGGTAAAATTTTAGTAACAAGTATGGAAACTCAATACAAGAAATCTGCGTCCCTCTCTTCCCTCCAATTCTACTTCAAGATGATTTAGTGTGTCTCCATGTTACCCTATTTTTCTGCCCCACAGCACCTGTCAGCTTACTGCCATGCTCCTTCCCCCCAACGCCACCATCTGGCCCACACTCCACCCCTGATGCTTAGTAGTATCACAAACCTAGGGTCAACACCACTTGTCAAAGCTGAAACCCTGTACTCTTTCTTAGCTTCCTTACAGTTTGTCACAGCATCTTACTACCCCCCAATCTTGGAATTCTCCCTCAGCGCCAAGTCCCACCCCCCGCAAATGAAGAGGTTGGTCTGTGTTCAGTTTGCTCTCCTTGTGCATTATATCTATTAAATAATGGATTTCTAATCAGTCTTCCACTTGAGTTTGGAAGCTTGTTTAGTTCCAACCACTTAATGAATGTCCACCCAGTGCCAAGAGTTGTACAGATAACTAAGATATGTGTACTTGTCCAGAAATAGATGAATGTTGAACATATACCTGAATGCATAACACCAGAAAATAGAGAATTCGCCAGATCCCAAATTCCAAATAAAATATTGACAGTTTCAACTCAGCCCTTGCTATCTTCCAATCCCACAGAGCAGCTGACAACAGGGGACCCCTCCGGATCTTTAAGCACACCTGTGTTCTGGTAAGGGTGGAAATGAGTGTGTGAGATAGCAGGAAGGACACGTTCAATGATTTTTAAATAGTGTGAGGTGAAAGGGCCAAGGCTGGAGAGGGCCCAGAGGCAGCTCCCCAACTCTTCAGATCATGGTTTGGGAAACCCATCCCCTCACACAGGAAGATGCCACTCTGTTCTTCCATGCCTTTATTAGTGACAGCAATGGACAAGAACAATGCCAGGCATAACAGACACCCTGACCCAGCACCGGGGGTGGCAAGCAGGCCCTGTAGGGCCACTGGCACATCCAGCCCCAGTCCAAGATCCAGTCTACCCAGGCCATGTCCCCGAATGGGCAGGAGGCTGTCTGTCCAGTTTGTTTGTGTGGATCAGTCTGTCTGAGTGTCTGAGCCGCTGCCTGCAGGGCCCCCCCATCCTCGGCACGTGGTAGGGGCTGTTGGGAGCACAGCGTGGCATCCCCCGGTGGACCACTGGGCCCCGGTGCTGACCATGGGGGATAGGGCCAGGGACTGGAGGTGGCAGGGGGCCAGGCACAAAGTTCACTCCAGGGCCACATCCTACAAAAGAACCAGCCATTATCAGAGAGCGGGCTTCTGACCAGGTGAGCCCAGCTCTGCCTCCGGGCAGCTTCAATCCTCCAGGCTGAGCTTCTCTGGGCTTCTGTTTCCCCATCTACGAAATGGCAACACCGCTTCCCCTACCACCAAACCAGCAAATTATGACAATCAATGAGTTAATTAACGAGTCTACAGACGTTGTTGTAGATCCAGCAGTGACTGGACCCAACCCTGGGGCACAAGGAGCTATCCAACTCTTCTCGGTCCGCTTGGGCACGTTGGGGCAGGCGCACAGGGAGGCTGGGAGAGGTGGGAGGGGAGGCTGCGGAGGCACCTACCTAAGTGGGATGACATCGAGAAGTCTTCTGTTGAATTATAATTGAAGAATTCGTGGGGTGGGAAAGGCTGGCCTGGGAAAAAAGGGGTGTCCTGGGGCAGGGGTGGAAACAGGGGAGGTGGCGAGGGCTGAGGAATGGGGTAGGGGAAAGGCATGGGAGGGGGCAGGGGAGAGAGCTGGGGTGGGGGCAAGGCCAGCTGCTCCCCGAAGTCTGGGGGCTGCCCATGGCTCCCCTGGAACGGATGATCCGGCTCTCGCCAGTCCTCAATCCACGGGTCTAAGAACGGGATGGTTGTTTGTTTTAGGCCTGAGAGCCAGGCCGCCCAGAATTCTGGTTGTCCACACTCTTAAACCTCTCTTCCCTCCTCCTGGAGAAAAGGGCCACCAGGCGGGGGCACCCTCTGCTTCCTACCCCGTCTTCTTCATTCTCTCTCATCTCAGGCCAAGCCCAGGGTACGTTCCTTCTTCCTGGCCTTTCTCAAAGTCACAGATCTGCCTCTGCCCTGACCTCATGCTTCCCTCTAGAGCCTTCTCCCTTTGTATGCCCGGTTCCTCTATCTGTAGCCTTTTCCTCTCCTAGCTCCTCCCCAAGGACCAACAAATGAGCCTGAGAAGTCTTCTCTCTAGACACCATGACACCCTCTCATGTTGTGGGTCTCACAACCCACAGCACCTCAGAGGTCTGCCAGAACCAAATTCACCAATCACATCCTCCCACCTAATTCCTCCTTTTCACATCCCTATTCCTGGACCTCCAAACTGAGTTCAGAAGACCGAAGTCACCACAAACTAGCCTTACAACCGTTAGAGCACCCCTCTCTTTGCTAGGGATTAGTTCTCATCTAAAAAACAAGGAAACCTAACCATTATATAGTCAAAGTCCTAATCCACCTCCTCACGGCTCCAACTCCTGGCTACCAAGTCCTTGTTTACCTCCGTGACATTCCTGGCCTCTTTGTGCCCTCACACCCTCTGGTGCTGCTATAAACAGCCTTCTGACATGACTTGTGCCCCCAACTCAACAAACACTACCCTGTAGGTACCATGTACAGAGCAATTGTGCTAGACACCAACGTCAAAAGGGATGAGCTGGCAACAAGGTAGGAACCTCGCCCTTTGTGGACATGATCCAGGGGGAAAGCAGACATGGAAACAATCAGCCACCATGCTCCTTTTGAGAGCAAGCAGGAACTGAGAGGCTTGACAGCACCAGCTGAGGGGCTTCTTTGCTTCTGCAACATCGCATGACTGCCCTTCCTCCATTTCCATCGTTCCACCCCCCCACCCCATGCCTGGCTAGAAGTCCCCGCATTTCTTCCCTACTCATCTGTGGGATAGGGGTCTTTTGACACACTGCCTTATGTGCTCAAAGCTTACATAAACTCACTCACATACAGAGATGACTATAAGCTAGACCATACGGAACCAGAACTTAGATCAAAACGTTGCTCCCGTGATCTCACCCCCCCCAGGGGATGAGAAAGGTGCACTCAGGAGCTACAACAATCCTTCAATAGGCCTCTACTCCGAGGACTCTGTCCTATTCTGTTTCTGAGCCCTATGCTCTAAGAACCCCCTCTGCATCACTCTCCTACTCCCTTGTGGTAGGGCTCACCAGAGGGATAGTCACGCTTGGGCAGCTCCACGCCCCAGGCGTCGGCCACGTGGGTCAGAAGCAAGTGTGAGAGGTGGCGGTGCGCATGTTGGTCCCAGTGGACACCGTCCCGGTGACGGTGCTGTACCGCATGCCGAAAATGAAAGTGGAGGTCGAGGACATCAAAGCAGTGGTCCCCGGCCAGTGTTGCACTGTAGAAGTTCCCTTCAACCACATCCCGCCGCAGAGACCCTGCCAGGGGCTGGAGCTGAGTAAGAAAGTGCAGCATCTAAGAGCCGCACAATGAAGCAGGGTCGGGAGGGAAGGCTCTCTGTCTACCAGTCAGCTGCCTCCTCCCCCATCCTGAAGGGCCTCAGTCACTTGCCTCTGGCAGAAGGAAACCCCCAGTGACACGCTCCCCCAAGGGCATGGCCATGTTCCACACCAGCAGGCACGAGTCTGGCAACACCTGGTCCATGCGCACAAACACCCGCTCCAGGTTCTCCCGGTAGCTCTCCATCGAGCAGCGGCCATACCTGTCGGACAGCACAGAGGGTGGGCAAGAGGACAGGGCGGATAGCCTCTGAGCCATACCTCCACCCCCAACCAGTATTTCCCTCTCCCCCCGCCCCAACCTGGAGAGATCCCAGAGGCAGGAGTTGATGATCACCAGGTCCGGGGCAGGCCCATATGTCAGCTCCTCCAGGACGCCCTCGAGGTACTCGGAGTAAACGCGGGTGAGGAAGTAGAAGCGCACAAGGTGGTGGCCAGAACCCGAGCAGAACTGGCGGACCTCCCGGTACTGCGTCCCGTTGTGTAGCTCGCCCAGCTGACCCCCAGCCACCAGCTGGTCCTGTTCAAAGCTCAGCTCCCCCTGCCCACCCCCCCCACCCAGCTGGTCAGACCCTGCCAGGGAGGAAGACCCTGCCAGGCCAGGGTCTGTGCCCACCCACCACTGGCGTGGCTACCAAGCTTCCCTCACCTTGGCTTTCAACTGGGCGGCTGTGAGCAGTGAGTCCCTCTGGAGCAAGAGCACCAGGTCCTTGTACACAGCCCGCTGGACTGCAGGGAGACAGAGATCCTGAGGCTAAAACAAGCCTCACCCCACCCTAGCTCCTCCCAAGTCCAGGCCTCCCATCTTCCCAAGGTTGGGGCTGCCCAACACCACCTCTATGGAGTTCATTAGAGAGGCAGGAGAAAAGGTGAGGTTAAAAAAATCCTGGTACTACCTCTGCCTTCTGACAGTGCACGACCCCCAACTTAGTACACAGTGGCCCAATCACCTGGCAGAAGTAAGTCGGCCAAGTCACCCAGGAGACAGACAACACAGTCCACTGCTCCCATGAAGGAAAGTATGGGAGGCTGTCAGGGAGGAAAATGCTGAGCAAGGATGGGGTAAAAAATGTGACAGACTACATTGGTCAGGACACCTGTGGACGGTTGCATGGGGAAATAAAAAACAGAAAATCTACTGGACTGGAACAGACTAGGGGTCAGAAAGGAGGTTTCGGATGGTGACAAAGGGTCCAGTCATAGAAAACAGACTGAAGGTGCGAGGCTGGGTAGTGTGAACCTAGAGGGGCACTCACTTGAGTCCCCCAAGATGACCACGAACTTGTTGTGTAGCAGCTGCTGGACTTCCGAGGCCTGGAGGTGGACCATGGCGCTTCGCAGGGGGAGGCGCGGCTCCTCGTTCTCCAGACAGAAGACCATGCCGCCGCTGCCAATGACGGGCTGCGGGGAGAGGCCACTAAGCCGTGCGCGGGCGGGGACTCAGGACAGGTCGGCCCCAGGGCCCGCCCCGGGATAAATGAGACCTGCGCCGGCCCCTCCCGGGCTGCTCAGGGCTACGGAGGCGAGGTGGCGGCGGCAGAGCGGGACCCATGGTGGGGACCGGAGGCGGGGGGTCGTCAGCCCGCGGGCCACCAGGGCACCAAGGCGCTTCCCGCGCGGCGCCGCCCTGAGCCCCGCCACGTGCCCGCCGCCGCCCCGCGCATGCGCGCGCCCGCTAGCGCCAATTACCGAGTCCCGGGGCTCCGCACTGTTCACCCACGCCCGGGGCAGGCCCGCGCACCGCGCGCCTCGCCCTCTGGGGGCTCCGGGCCTAGCCTCATGTTCCCGCGCCCCGGGAGGCCAGTCGGTTCTGCACAGCCCGCGCCCGGCGGAACCCGTGCGTCCCGGTTAGCCGTCGGTGCGCAGCCCGGAGCCCAGCGCTCTCCATGCGTGCGTCGCGGCGGCCCCGACGGCGCCTCGGGCCTTGGGGCCCCGGGCGGCGACGCTCACAGCTTCCACTTCCGGTCACCCATGTCCCGCCCTGCGCGACCCCCGGCGCCCGAGGAGACAGGAAGGTGGCGGGGGTGGCCGCGGCGGCGGGCAGGGGCCAGGGCCGGGCCCACCCGGGCGGGCACGAGGCCCGGGTGTGGGCGGGGGCGCGGCGGCGGCCGAGTGCAGCTGCCCACAGTGGTGATGGCCGTGGCGGCAGCCTCGCCACGTGACCCGGACGGGCGGAAGCGGAAGTGTCGGCCCGGAGCCCGTGCTAGGCGGGTGTCCCCTCGGCGCTCCCCAGCCGCCGCCTGCACTAGCCATGGACTGCTACACGGCGAACTGGAACCCGCTCGGGGACTCTGCCTTTTACCGGTGAGCCGCCCCGCCCTGCCGCCCACGGCCCGGCTTACCCAGCTCGCCCGCCGGCTTGAGTCTTCGGGCGGAGCCGGCGGCGCGCGCCCCCGTCACTGTGGGCGCTGGGGTCCGCCCCTAGCCGGCTCTCCCCCGGCGTCTACCACTTAACGCACAGCGGCCTAATGACCAGGGGGCCGGGCCTTCCCCAGCTCCAGGAAGGAAACTGAGGCAATCACACCGCGGTCACACGAGTAGGGGCAGAGCCCAGAGCTGAAGCTCAGATCTGTCAGCCTCCGAAAGGATGCTCAGATCACGTTGAGGGAGACGGCCTGCGGGTGACAGCGAGTGTCCAGTCTCCTGCGGGGTAGTGCTGCCAAAGTCGGACTACAGGGGCGCTCCGCGGGAGGCGGGATCGCACGGCGGGTGGGGTAACAGCAAACTAGGAGAAGGGGGCGAATCCGGGGGCCCCGCGAGTGAGGATACTCAGCCCTCTCACGGGACTCGTAGAGTCCTAAACGATTGAAGTGAAGTGTAAACCGATCACATCATTACCCTGATAAGGATTTTTCAGTGGCGTCACTTCTTTGTAGGGTAACATACAAACTCCTATTGGAACATCTGTAAGTCAGCCTCTATTTGTCTCCAGCTCCTTCTGCCCCCCTCCTACCCAAGTCTTGCATTCTAGTTGCACAGAATTATAGGACCCCAGTACACCACAGTGTTTCATGGCTTCCCGTGTTTGCAACCAGCCTGCAGTTCCTTCTGTAGGTACTGCCATTGCCCTCTATCTCACTGAAGAATTTTTGCTCATCTTTCAGGGCTTAGTTCAAGGGTTCTTTCTAAAATCTTCCCTGACCCATTTCCGGTGGAATCAGCTGACTTTCCTTTGGGCCTCATGGGCCCAGTGTTATGGTCTGTTATGAATAGCACAGTAGGGCAATATTTGCATAGGATTCTTCTGCTAAACTAAGTTCCTCGAGGGCCAAGACTATGTTTATCTATGTTCAATGCATCTTTAGAACAGTGCCTGTTATGTAGTAGTTGCCCAATAGTTTTAAAAATACTTTATTGGTTTCGACTAAAGGTTATGAAGATATTGCACTGGGGTCGTATTTCAATACAAAGTACTCTTTTGTGTTAGTGAAACTATACCGTTGTTACTCACATATTAAAACTTTTCAGTGTAATTTTTGATACACAGAATGTCAGCTCTTAACACTTCCAAGAAGGACAAATGCTTTGTGGCAATTTTTAGAGATCTGTTGCATTTGCTGTTTATTCATAATTCTTATCTCTTATAAATATGCATATGAAATATGCAGTATGAAAAAAATGCCAAAATTTAATTAAAAAGCAGTAAGGTCAGTAGGAAGTAACAACGATTTCAACTGTTTTTGTGGAGAAGGTATGCCATTTGACAAAAGTAGCCATGTAACTTAGTGTTTCATACATCATACACTTTTAAAAATATGACCTTATATTACTTTGGAAAATACATGTTGCCTACAAAAGTTTGTTAAGCCAGAGAATGCTAAAGACAATTACCTCGTTACCACAGAACTCCTGTTTTTCACATGCAGTCTTAGCTTTGTTGATACACCAGAAAAGATTTAAATGCGAGTAAGTGTTGAGTGCATGCCATAGACATGACCTGTCTGGCTAGCCATCTTTCCTGTCCTGTGCTGACAGGAAGAGTAGAGGTCTAAGCCTTGCTGTGGAGGGAGGATGTGTGATTTTTGATAATGGCTGTTGAGCCGTTCTGTGTGCTAGACACTATGTTAAGTATTTTATATGTATTAACTTGTTTGTCTCACGACAAACCTCCTAGTCTATTATACTCCCTTAGGACCTTATAGCTCTCCTTTTACAGGAGAGGTAGGTATCGTTATTAGCCCCATCTTACTAAATAGGGAAACTGAGGCACAGAGAGGTTAGGTGGCCAGGTTACACAGCTGGTAAGTGGTGGAGCCAGGCTTTGAATCCAGTGTTCTTCTAGAACCTGTGTTAAACCGTAGGGTTTTTGGTTGTTGTTGCTGTTTTTAACAGGAAAATATAGCATATTCTAGCTTCACCAGAGTGGAAATATTTTAAATGCAGGTATTTGGTTTTATTCCTATTTGTGCATAGCTTTATGCCAGGACGTGTTCCAGTAAGTAAATGAATGATACAGGCATTGCATTTCGAGTCCTGTCTGCAGGACGGGATTCTTTTGTGTTGGAAGTAATGTTCTGGAAAGCTCACTGAATTTGGGAAGGAAACGAGCGGGCATGGTTACTAGTTCTGATAGGGCTCCAGAATTTAAGCCATTTTTATCTTGAAAACCAAACTTGGATTAATCCTGTTTATTAATTTTGCCCAACCCTTTGCAGGGCTGAATGTGTATCAACCAATAAAAAGACATGGACCCTGTCTGCTCTCATAGAGCTTATAGCCAGCAGGAGAGACAGTTGATAAACATTAATGACTCAGTATTTGTTTAATCATAATCACTGTAAAGGAGAGCTATAAGGTCCTAAGAGAGTATAATAGACTAGGAGGTTAGAGGTAAAGAAGACTTAATGAAGGAAACAATAATGCCTCGTCCAGGAGATGAGTCAATGTAGGTGCAGGGAGTGTGTTGGAAAAGAGCATATACAAAGGTCCTGAGGCTGGAAAGACTAGGACACTCTCAATCATCTAAACAAAGAGAGCCAGTGTGGCTGGATTGCCAGGGGTGTATGTGTTTGTGTGTGTGTATGTGTGTGTAAATAAGGAAGTTCCTTTTGGAAAGAGCAAGCAACAGGCCAGGGAGAAGTTGAAGATGGGGAACACTGGGGCAGTGATGTTGGAAATAGAAGGGGATGCGTCAGAAGAGTATTTAGGGAACAAAATCAAAGGAGATTGTCATGGGTTGCACTGGGTAAGAAGGAGGTAGAGCAAGGAATTGAGGATGACTGGATTTTTGGCTTAAGATGAGAAAGGAGAGTGAGTTTTGTGGGGAAGGGGTTAGCTTGGTTTTGGACACATTGCTTCAGGTGCTTTAGTAGAAACATCCCTTATGTTAAGGGAAAGGAGACAAGATACATTATGTACTCCTGAAACTCTTCTTAGAAGAGAGATTTGACTATTTTAGTAGGGTTTTTTTGGGGGGGGGCACATATAAGTACAAACATTTTTTTAAGATTTTATTTTTAAATAATCTCTACACCCAACGTGGGGCTCAAACTTACACCCCCAAAAGCAGGAGTCACACGTTCTACTAACTGAGCCAGCCAGGTGTCTCTAAACGTGAACATTTAAAAAAAGTTGTGGTTAGGGGCGCCTGGGTGGCTCAGTCAGTTGGGCATCCGACTCTTGATTTCGCCTCAGGTCATGATCTCAGGGTTGTGAGATCAAGCCCCGCGTCAGGCTCCCTGCTCAGTGGGGAGTCTGCTTGAGAGTCTCTCTCTCCCTCTCCCTCTGCCTCTCCCCCAGAAATAAAAAATAAGTCTTTAAAGATGGTGGTTAAATATACATAACGTAAAATTTACTACCTTAACCTTCTAAAGAATAGTCCAGTAGTGTTAAGTATATTCATGTTGTACAATGAAATCTCTAGAACTTTTTCATCTTGCAAAATTGAAATTCTATAACCATTAAATAATAACTCCCCATGTTCCGCCTCCCCCAGCCACCATTCTGTTTTCTGTTTCTATGAATGTGACTATGGTAGAGAGTGGAAGCATACAGTATTTGTCTTTTTGTGACTGGTTTATTTCACTTAGCATACTGTCCTGTCCTCAAGGCTTATCCATATTGTAGCCTGTATCAAAATTTCATTCCTTCTTAAGGCTAAATAATATTGTACATATATAACACATTTTATTTATGCAATATTCCATGAATGGATACTTGGGTTACTTCTATCTCATGGCTATTATGAATAATGCTGCTATGAACATGGGTGTACAAATGTCCCTTTGAGACTATTTTCAGTTTATTGGATATATACCCTGAATAGAATTGCTGGATCACATGTAATTCTGTGTTTATTTATTTGAAGAACCATCAGACTCTTCCTTGGCAGCTACACCATTTTACATTCCACCAACAATGTACAGGAGTTCTTTAGTAGTATTTATTTTTATTTTTTAAAGACTTTATTTTTAAGTAATGTCTGCACCCAATGTGGGGCTCGAACTCACAACCTTAAGATCAAGAGTTGCACGCTCCACCAGCTGAGCCAGCCAGGCGCCCCAATAGTATTTATTTATTCATTTATTTTTGAAGATTTTATTTATTTATTTGACAGAGACAGCGAGAGCAGGAACACAAGCAGGGGGAGCGGGAGAGGGAGAAGCAGGCTTCCCGCGGAGCAGGGAGCCCGATGCGGGGCTCGATCCCTAGACCCTGGGACCACGACCCGAGCCGAAGGCAGACGCTTAACGACTGAGCCCCCCAGGCGCCCCTGGGAGTGGTTTTTATTGGAGTTCTTATGCATTCATAGATCAATTTGGAATGTTTCTCCAGGTTTTCTGTATCTTTGAGTAAACTTTGATTTCATTTTTTTTAACTTTTTTTTTTAAGATTTTATTTATTTTTGAGAGAGAGAGAGAGAGAACGAGCACAAGTACAAGCAGGGGGAGGGATAGAGGGAGAAGCGACTCCCAGCTGAGCCGGGAACCCGATGAGGGACTCAATCCCAGGACCGTGAGATCATAACCTGAGCCACCTAGATGTCCCTCTTTCAAGTTTTTATTTAAATTCCAGTTCATTATCTTATAGTGTAATGTTAGTTTCAGGTGTAGAATTTAGCGATTCGTCACTACAGAAAACACCTGGTGCCCATCTCAGCGGTGCCCTCCTTAATTCCCATCACCTATTTAACCAACCCCCCCCACCCCAGCCCCACCCCCTGCCCACCCCCCTCCCGTCACCCTCAGTTTGTTCTCTATAGTTAAGAATCTGTTTCCTGGTTCACCTCTCTTTCCCCCCACCCCATGATTGTATTTTGTAAAAACTTTTGTTAGGTTTATTCTTGCATATCATCATTTTATTGCTGTCATGATTCGGGTCTTTTAAAGTCATATTCTAATTGATTCTTGCTATGATATATAAAATTTTTCAGTATAGGGCGCCTGGGTGGCTCAGTTGGTTAAGCGACTGCTTTCGGCTCAGGTCATGATCCTGGAGTCCCGGGATCGAGTCCCGCATCGGGCTCCCTGCTCAGCAGGGAGTCTGCTTCTCCCTCTGACGCTCTTCCCTCTCGTGCTCTCTGGCTCTCATTCTCTCTCTCTCTCAAATAAATAAATAAAATCTTTAAAAAAATAAAAAAATAAAATTTATCAGGATAGAAAATATGTAGATTTTTGTTGATCGCTCTTCTGAGCTCTTTTGTTCATTATTCCATAGCCTGCTTTGGATTTTCTGAGTAGACAATCACTTTATTTGTGAATAGCAGCAAACTCACTCCTTTTCCAAAATATAAACCTCTTTTTATTTTTTTTTCTTAAATTATTTTGCTAGAACCCCAAGAAGAATGTCAAATAGAAGATAATGGTAGGCATCTTTCGGATTCTTAATCAGGAAGGCCCCCGAAATGATACTGGAGGAAACACTCCCCTTAAATGCTGCCTTCTCTTGGCTTCCTGGGATAGGACCCACTCCTTTTCCATCCCTTGTCCCCACCTCCAGCCTTCAAATGATGGCATGCCTTAGGCCTGCTACTCCGTCTTCATGCCACACACACTCTTGGCGACCCACGCCCATCTCAGATTGCAGTCATCTCGTGCCAGCTTGTGATTTCTGTTACTCCCATAAGCTGAGCATTCAGAGATTGACATCTCTAGCCCAGGACTCTGTCCCCCCAGCTCTGGAGTCACCGAAGAGCTCCTCTGGGGTTTCTTTCAAGTACTTGCTAACTAACTCAGTGCCTCTAAAACGGAGATCGTTATCGACAAGCGTTGAGGGGGACCCCTGGCTGGACAACCTGCTTTGGTGTTAAAAACCAGAAATAGAAGAAAGCCTGCCTGCCCTGCGAGACCCTCCTTAGAGGATCTGATTTCCTCCTAATGCAGGCCCAAGCCAGCCACCCCACCCTAGTCCCACCTCAGTTTTAGCCCTGGATATTGACCACGTAGCCTGTCTCTTGTGCCAGGAGCTCCTGCCATCCTTGGACACTTGCCCAACGAACCACGTCCTGCCCTGCCAACACCCTCTGCTCCGTTACCTGCTGTCCCTAAGCATGCATGTGGTCAGTTGCCCGAGCTGTCTCTAGTCATCGCCCTCTCCCACCTGTGGGGGGCCTCGACTGCCCTGTGAAGGACAAATGGAAGCTTTAGGGGTTCCTGTGGGCTCACTCCATCTGGACACAGGGTCATGAGGAGGCTAATTTCTGCTTGCCTCTGTGTGGGCAGGAAGTATGAGCTGTACAGCATGGACTGGGACCTGAAGGAGGAACTCAGGGACTGCCTGGTAGCCGCTGCGCCCTATGGGGGCCCCATTGGTATGTCACCCCTCTGCCACTGCATGTTCTGGGACAATGGGGTGAACTCGAGGTGCACGACGCCTGGGGTCCTTGCTGTCAGGTGGTTCTTGCTAACGTGGCCACCCCTCTTCCCCCCCATTTCTCACCCCCTGCTGAGATGCTTTAAATTTTGGTTCTCCTGAAGCTTGCTTCATATGGGGTGGGCCTGGGGAGCTGGACAGAAAATCTCTTCTTCAACTACAGCACTGCTGAGGAACCCGTGGCGGAAGGAGAAGGTGGCCAGCGTACGGCCAGTGCTTGAGATCTACTCTGCTTCTGGCCTGCCTCTGGCCAGTCTGCTGGTGAGCACCCCTGATCCCCACTGGGGTTAGGCTGGGTCTGTGTCCCAAGGACAGCCTCAGGAACCTCCATCTCCTCTGCAGTGGAAGAGTGGGCCTGTGGTGTCCCTAGGCTGGTCAGCTGAGGAGGAGCTGCTCTGCGTGCAGGAAGATGGTGTAGTGCTGGTCTACGGGCTTCATGGCGACTTCCGGAGACACTTCAGCATGGGCAATGTAGGGGCTGCAGGGGGCTGGGGAAAGGGATGGAGTCTGGGACTCTGGCTCCCTCAACCCATGGCCCCTCTCCCCAGGAGGTGCTCCAGAACCGGGTTCTAGACGCCCGGATCTTCCATACTGAGTTTGGTTCGGGGGTGGCCATCCTCACTGGGGCCCACCGCTTTACGCTCAGCGCCAACGTGGGTGATCTTAAACTTCGCCGGATGCCGGAGGTGCCAGGTGAGCCCTGATATTCCTGAGACAGTCACTCAGCACCCACAGACGTGCCTCCAGACTGGGGGCGGGGGCGGGGGGGGCAAGAGAGGCAGAAGCTGTGGGCTCTGGTCATCCTGAAGTTGTCCCCTTCCCCGGCTGCAGGTCTGCAGAGCGCACCCTCATGCTGGACCACACTGTGCCAGGAGCGAGCTGCACACATTCTTCTGGCCGTGGGGCCTGATCTTTACCTCCTCGACCATGCAGCCTGCTCGGCAGTGGTGAGGGCCCTGAGTGGGTGTGAAATGGAAGGCAGGGAGTGGAGGAGGCAGTGGGGGAAGCTCCGAGAAAACATCTGGTGTCCTCCCTGGCCTGTCCCAGACGCCCCCTGGCCTGGCCCCCGGAGTGAGCAGCTTCCTGCAGATGGCAGTCTCCTTCACCTCCCGACACCTGGCACTCTTCACAGACACGGGCTACATCTGGATGGGGACGGCATCACTCAAGGTGTGATCCTGGGACAACATGGGGGCACCCTGCCTTACCCAGGAAAGATCTGTTAGCCGTAGGGGAAAGGGCTTTTTAACCAGACTGGTGACTACCGGGACAGGGCCGTGATGTTCCCTGCACCCTTTCAGGAGAAGCTGTGTGAGTTCAACTGCAACATCCGGGCCCCCCCCAAGCAGATGGTCTGGTGAGGATGGGGGTGTTGTGTTGGGGGCGGGCGCAGCCTTGTTTCCTGGGACACCTTGATTCATCTTGTCTACTGGCCAAGCCAGGTGGAGCTTGCATCTTATCATCTCTGCCAGTGCATGCTTGAGGGAAACCCCTGCCCCGCTGTGGGCCCCCGATGCCCCTGGGAGCTGACAGCACAGGGGGAGAGGGAAGCAGATGTTGGTCAGAGGAATGGGTTAAGGGGCAGCACGCATGTGCAGGGCTGTCCCAAGGCAAAGCAATGTAAGCAGTGATGTGGGAAGGTGGGAGAAGTGTCTGTGGGCCCAGGGTCCTGTATGTGTCCTGGATGTATGTGTGATGCTGCCCACAGGTGCAGCCGTCCTCGGAGCAAAGAGAGGGCTGTCGTGGTGGCCTGGGAGAGGCGGCTAATGGTGGTGGGTGATGCACCTGAGAGCATCCAGTATCCTTGGAGGGCTGCCTGCAGGGGGGTGGGAGGGGAAAGGAGGAGAGGGAGGGTCACCTCCCCCGCCGCATTTCCGTGTGCTCTTGGGAACCTTGACCAAGCTCAGGTTTGTGCTGGATGAAGATTCCTACCTGGTGCCTGAGCTGGATGGGGTCCGCATCTTCTCTTGTAGCACCCACGAGTTCCTGCATGAGGTTCCAGGTGAGGCCCTCACCGGGTACCATGGGACCCAGGGCAGGATCAGGGCATCGAGGCAGTGCTGAGGATTCCCTGCCTTCCCAGTACTCACCAACACTCTCTCCTAGTGGCCAGCGAGGAGATCTTCAAAATTGCCTCGATGGCCCCTGGAGCACTGTTGTTGGAGGCCCAGAAAGAGTACGAGGTAAAGCCCTAGGCTTCTCTCCCTGGATCCCAGGATGTTCTTCTCCTTCCCTTTTGTAATTGGCTCAGCCCCATGCCCCTGGCTGGGCAAGGCAGACTCAGCCAGGTGCCACTTGTCGAGAGGAGTCCAGGCAGGACACTGGGCTGGGGAGAGCCAGCTCAGGTAGACTGAAGTGACATGGTGTCCTCCATGTGGTGATGGGGAGATGCAGGGAACCCCTACTATCCCCAGCCCAGGCACCAATCAGGGCCACCATCAAGGCCCCTTGCCAGCAATTGTGGGCGGATATGGCGGGGGATGTATGGGTACCTCGGGTGGACTGTGGGCTAAGGGAGTTTGGGCTTTGGCCTCTGCAGCCCCTCCATACCAGCCCATTTGAACCACAGCCCAGAGGGGTGGGGGGACCAGACATGGGGGTGTTCTCTGTCATATTACCCCATCCCCGGCACCCCTCCCCCACCCCCTAGAAAGAGAGCCAGAAGGCAGATGAGTACCTACGGGAGATCCAGGAGCTGGGGCAGCTGACCCAGGCCGTGCAGCAGTGCATCGAGGCTGCGGGACATGAGCATCGGCCAGACATGCAGAAGAGTCTGCTCAGGGTTGGCCTGGCCAGTGGTGCTGGGGAGTGGGGTGCTGGGCAGGGGGGGTGCCCTAGCAGGAGGGGTGGGGCAAACGGTATGATCTCCTCTGTCACCCTGTGGCTCTTCTCAGGCGGCCTCCTTTGGAAAGTGTTTCCTCGACAGATTTCCACCTGACAGCTTTGTGCGCATGTGTCAGGACCTGCGCGTGCTCAATGCCATTCGGGACTACCACATCGGGATCCCCCTCACTTATAGCCAGTATCCTCAAACGAGCTGCAAGGATGTTTACAGTCAGTGGTGGTGGGGGAAGGGGAAGGGGCTGAAGATGCTGCCTGCAAGTCCTTGGCAAATAGGGCTCATACCCCAGCTGGATCCTTAACCAAGTAAAATGCAGATACAAGCAGCTCACCATCCAGGTGCTGTTGGACAGGTACAGCAAGCCCCAGGGTTGTGGGAGGAGGGCTCTATGTGGGCAGGTGTTATAGCCCCTGGTGGGTTCTTGTGGTCATTGCTCACCCATTTCTTTGAGAGCTGGGAGGCCTGAGTTACAGGCTGGGCCACTCTGCCCTCTCTTTCTATCCCACCTCACCCCCATACGTTTTATCCCTTTGCCTGCCAGGCTGGTGTTGAGGAGGCTTTACCCTCTGGCGATCCAGATCTGTGAGTACCTGCGCCTTCCTGAAGTACAGGGTGTCAGCAGGATCCTGGCCCACTGGGCCTGCTACAAGGTGAGGACGTAGGGTGGGCTTCAAAGTCATTTAGAGGATTCCAGGCCCCCATGGGATGTGGGAAATACAAAGTGTAGAGCTGAAGGGGGATGTCCTGATCCAGGGCCAGTGGGGTCAGGGGGGTGAAGGGTGAGATCCAGCTGTGTGTGACAACCCCCCCCATCTGCAGGTGCAACAGAAGGATGTGTCCGACGAGGATGTTGCTCGGGCCATTAACCAGAAGCTGGGGGACACGCCAGGCGTCTCTTACTCTGACATTGCTGCGCGGGCCTATGGCTGTGGCCGCACGGAGCTGGCCATCAAGGTGTGGGCGCCCAGCCCTCCCCAGATGCTCTGACACTGGTATTTGAGGCCCCCAGTCCAGCTCCTTCTCTCTGTGCCTTTCTCCCCACCCCACAGCTGCTGGAGTATGAGCCACGCTCTGGGGAGCAGGTACCCCTTCTCCTAAAGATGAAGAGAAGCAAATTGGCACTGAGCAAGGCCATCGAGAGTGGAGACACTGATCTGGGTAAGCAGGGTTTGAGAGAGGGCAAGGCTGGAGCCCCTGGGCTAAGCACGGGGCCGGGCCAGAGTCCCCACACCACCTTATCGTTCCTTAGTGTTCACGGTGTTGCTGCACCTGAAGAATGAGCTAAACCGAGGAGACTTTTTCATGACTCTTCGGAACCAGCCCATGGCCCTGAGTTTGTACCGACAGGTGTGTGCCCTGGGCAGGGGTGGGGCTGGAATCTCCTGAGCCCCTGAGCTGGCCTTGCTGACTGACTGCCTGTCCATGGCCCCAGTTCTGTAAGCATCAGGAGCTAGAGACATTGAAGGACCTTTACAATCAGGATGACAACCACCAGGAGTTGGGCAGCTTCCACGTCCGAGCCAGCTACGCTGCAGAGGAGGTCTGAGGTCCACAGAGTGGGTGGGGCCTGTGGGCTGGGCTGGCTGCTGGTCGGGCTCCTTCTCCAGGCATCTGGGCCTCCTCTCTGGTACACACCCCATCTGGTCCTCACTGTTGCGGGAGAGTCTGAGAAGATACGAGGCCAGGATGGTGGTCAGTCCCGGGGAGCTCGCGTCCCCTCTAGGGACACTGGGGTGGTGTTCCCAGCGGCTAAGGCTGGCCCTAGCGACCCCGGTCGCCCAGGGGGCAGGGATCGGGGAGAGAAGTGTAGCCCAAGTAGGGAAGGCTGATTTCCTTGGTGCCGTGAGCTCAGGCTTCCCTGCTTGCCCCTGTAGCGTATCGAGGGGCGAGTCGCGGCTCTGCAGACGGCAGCTGACGCCTTCTACAAGGCCAAGAATGAGTTCGCAGCCAAGGTTTGCCTTACTCTTTTCTGAGAACCTCCTCTGCTCCCAGTCTTGCCTCCTTGTCCCTGTTGGCCCCATCCGGCCCCATGTGGCCTCATCTCTGCCCCAGGCCACGGAGGATCAAATGCGGCTCCTGCGGCTGCAGCGGCGCCTGGAAGATGAGCTGGGGGGCCACTTCGTGGACCTGTCTCTGCATGACACGGTCACCACCCTTGTCCTTGGCGGCCACAGCAAGCGCGCGGAGCAGCTGGCACGTGACTTCCGCATTCCGGACAAGAGGTAAGTGAGGCTCGGGCGCGGGTAGGTCCTGGGACTGCCCACCCGCCCCGCAGCACCTGCGAGCCCAGCTTCCCTGCAGGCTCTGGTGGCTGAAGCTGACCGCCCTGGCAGATCTGGAAGACTGGGAGGAGCTAGAGAAGTTTTCTAAGAGCAAGAAATCGCCCATTGGCTACCTGGTGAGGCAGGGGCCCTGCGTCCACCCCACGCCCAGGGGGAGTAGCCCTGGGGAGGGGACCAGGCCCAGAGACGGGCAGATGGCCCTTTCCTGCATCTGTTCAGCCCTCCTGCATAGTTAGCACACTCGTGGGCCAGGTCTGTGGGCAGGTGGGCTCGGGTTAGCCCACAGATGTTGGCCGGAGAAGGAATGAGCTGCTCTCCCCAAGGAGGCCCACTGCCGGCACCGTGTGCCAAAGGGAAAGTCTTGTGGGAGCAGGGGGTGGAGGGGCACCAGGGGGGGCATGTTCGGGAGGCAGTGGACGAGACTGAGGGGGATTGTTTTCTGTGGCAGGTGGTTCAGTGGTGTGGCAGGTAGGTGGGATAAGGGCAGCCGTGAGAGAAAACACGGGCCCTGAGAAGGCAGGGGACTCCTATTGCGAGAGGGTAGCCTCGGATGATGGAGTGGCCGCATGGACAAGGCTCTAACAGATCTGTGGCATACGTGGCTCCTGCCCTGAGACTGCTGAGATCACAACTGTTGTACGTGTGTCGGGGCGGGGGTAGGACGAGGTTATGCACGCTGAAGGGCGAATGAAACACACAAGGACCATGCGTCCATGGGGCTTTTGCTCATAAGAGGACAGGAAGGCGCTGCCTTATCTTCTCCTTCTCCCCACCTTCTCCTAAGCCCTTTGTCGAGATCTGCATGAAGCAACACAACAAATATGAGGCCAAGAAGTATGCCTCCCGCGTGGGTCCTGAGCAGAAGGTCAAGGCCTTGCTTCTCGTTGGGTGCGTCGGCTGAGAGCCCTGTGGGTGCTGGGTGGCTGAACCAGGGGGCTGATGAGGGGCACGGTCTGTGCCCTCGGGCAGCCTGACACCATCTCCCCTCCTGCTCAAACCACAGGGATGTGGCTCAGGCCGCAGATGTGGCCATTGAGCACCGGAACGAAGCAGAGCTGACTCTTGTGTTGTCCCACTGCACTGGAACCGCAGACGCGGCCACAGCCGACAAGATTCAGCGGGCTAGGGCACAAGCCCAGAAGAAGTGAAGGGCTCACTCTGCACGTCACCCTGCACTCTAGGTCTGGCAGAAGCGTCACTGCTTATCCAGCTTCTTTAGAGCTGAGCTAAGCTGAGGAGCTGGGGTGGGGTGGGAGCCAGGGATCTGATTGTAAATAAAGTTGGGACATTTTAGAGCACTTGTTGCATGCAGTCCAGCCTAAGGGAAAGCATGCTGGAGGCAGAACCATCCAGACGCTTCGGCAAAACTCCGTGTGTTTGATTGTGTTGGGGCTGGAGGGGGAGCTCCTCAGCGATATTTACAAGAGACCTGCCCCTCTCCACAGTTACGGAAGACGGTCCTGTAACTAAGCTCCCAGCCCCTAGGAAGATTACGGGGAGCTGTGCAGAACTCCAGCAGCAGCCCCTCAAGAGCCAATCTGAAAAGCATTATACACATACACACAAGAACCATGCTAAACACTTCACCATTGCTATTTCATTTATTCCGTAAGACAGCCCTGTGAGATGGGTAACATCACCCCATGTTACAGAAGAGGAGATTGAGGACTGAGGAGGTGTGGTAACAGGGAGTATATGGCAAAACTGGGATTTGAAACCCGATGGCGCTTGTGGGGGTCTCAGAGCTTCTCAGCTATTGTGACAGAAGAGGCATGCCTGAAATCGGGCCCTCTGAGTGGAGGAGCCCGAGGAAGGCCCCTGTTCGCACTACAGTAAGGGTTGGAGGGCCGATGAGCGTGTGGCCAGTGTGTTGGAGGGTTAGAGAAAGAGCCTTCACGAACCACGCCCACCTAACAGTGGGGAGCAACTCCTACGTGGTCTCGGGGCTGACGAGAAAAGGAAGACGGAACATCTCAATTCTGCCAAGGAAGAACTACAAACGAGCGACGCCTGGCTCTACCTGACCCCGAACAGAGGCTCCATCCCCATCAGCAGCAGTGCTTTCTTGGCCCTGCAGACGCCCATCTCTGGCCTTCAGCATACAGTCCGGTTACGTGAGCTTCATGGCCTGTGCCCCCACCCAACACTGAGGGCATTTCCTTTTCCTCTTTTTGGGCCGTTCGTCTAGAAGGAGGACAAAGGAGGAAACCAAAGCCCAGAGGGAGGGCAGGCCTTCCTGGAGCTTCTGGTTTTCCCCTGTTAATGCCTTTACAGTTGACTTGCAATGAGTGCCTGAAAAGAGTGAGAGACTCGGGGCCTGGTAAGCTGTTTCTTTTTCTTCTTCTTCCTCCACCTGATTTGTAACTTTGAATTTGAAACTTTGAATACCTTCCAAGGGGATATACATCACATTGTAAAACAGCCATTTATTATGCTCACCTCTTACTACATGGTTCAAGAATCTGGACAGGATAAAATGGTGGTTTGTGTCTGCTCCACATAATTGGGACATCAGCTAGAAGACTCAAAGGTGGGGGGATGACCTGATAGCTGGGGGCCGAAATCATCGGAAGGATTGGCAACTCACAAGTCTGGCTGCTGAAGCTGGTTGTTGACTGGAACCTTAGCCGGGGTTGTCGGCCAGGCACCTACAACCCAGCAGAGCTCACAACATGGCGTTCAGCTTCCAAGGGCAGCATCCCAAGAGAGCTGGGCAGAACTGTACTGCCTTGCCCAACCTAGCTTTGAGTCGCACAGGGCCACTCAATACCTGCCACATTCTGTTGGTCAGGGCAGTCCCACCCCATTTCAAGTGGAGATCGACTCCATCTCTTGGTAGGGGAGAGGCGAGGCTCTGGAAGAGTGTATAGAACTGGCAATGTGGCCAGTTTTTGGAATCACAGATAGGCAAAGCCGCTCAGCCTTCTATCACAGAAATCAGCAGACCTCCAGGGAGAGGAAGAGAGATCCCAATAGTAGGTTCATTGTTTGGGACTCTTTTCCTCCCCAACCTTGCTTTCACAATTCCTCACTGCCCTGGCAGCGCTTTGATGCCTTTCAAAAATGTTATCTCCAGTTTTTCTAGCTGTTCTCAGTGGAAAAGGGTTGAGACTATAGAACCCAATGTGCCCTCTCTGGAAAGGGTGCCCTGAGTACTGCTTTGAGAATGTACACAATAAAAAGTCTGTACCCCCAAGTCACATGCCCCATATATACTCCTGCGATGTGCAAACATTAAGCACTGGACGTGGGAAGTTTTAGAAATACGTGAGAAAAAATAATGATGACATACAAATAAAGTGATTACAACTTCGTAAGAAGTGTGTATGTGGGGTAGAAGCACCAGAGTCCAACAGGAGAGTTGTCTGAAAAAGGCAGTGTACTTTTTTGTAAAGTTAAACCCTGATTTCCCCCCCAACATTTTATCACAAAAACTTTCAGACAAAAAAAAAAAACAAACTTTCAGACATACAGCTAAGTTGAAAGAATTTTATGGTGAACACCTGTATACCCACCACCTAGATTCCGCCATTAGTATTTTACTATATTACTTTATCACACATCTCTCCATCCCTCTATTCATCTTACTTATCCACCTTATTTTTGATGACTTCAAACTAAGTCGCAGTCCTTAATACACTTCCCTCTAAATACAGAATTTCAGTGACTAGAGGCTAGGATAAGGACTTGGGGACCTTTCTTCTAGTTGAGGATATCATCAGTAGCAGCCCTGGAGTGAGAGTCAGTCAAAGGCCTTCTCAAGATAAGGGGGCTGCAATCTCTTAGGTACAAAGCTCCAGCTAATGACCCTAGGAAGTAGAACAGTGGCTTGGAAAGACACTTGGCTTTCATTTACTCCAATTTTCTATCTTATTGTCTTGCTTTATTTTCATTACAGCATTTAGGACATTTTCTTTTCCCTTGTTTGTTTATTGTCTGTCTCCCATCCAGAATGTAAATTCCTGAGAGCAGAGACCTTTTCTGTCATTCCCTGCTGTGTCCAGCACACGGTTTGTACTCAATATTTGTTGAGCGAATGATTCATTGTTCCATTTACTACATGGAGAAAGAGGCCCAGAGAGGGGAAGTGATTACCTATGAAACAAGAGTCCTTTACCCCCATCCTCCAGCTCTTCTTCAGTCCAGTCCTTTTCTCAAACCCTGTGACTCCTTGGGGTGCTTGTGGCGTGGCTCACAAATGTCTACCTGTAGGTATATGCTCCAGTTAGCTGGACTTAAAGCAGGACTAGGAGCAGGGCTTCAGCCTCCCACATGGGTGGGCCTGAGTATAGAAAGCCTGCCTCCCCACTGCCTCGGTCCTCCTCTCTTATTCTGTCCTCTTCGAAGACAGCCCTTTGCCCTATGATGATGGGGCAAAAGTGTGGAAACCCTGGGCATCAGGTGAGGTGGGGAGGCTGGGCAGCTTTCCACACATGGGCAGATGAGGATGGGACTCTGTTCTCTCCCACGGGAAATGGTCTGCGTGGTTACCGAGCTGAACTCTCCTTCCCAGAGTCTCCAGGATGGGATACCCAAGACCTTGCCTCTCCTAGGTCTGAGGTTCTCTCACCGCCCCCCCACCACAAATGCTCTGACCACATTGCTGCTGTCTCATGAAGAGAAGGAACTGCATTTCCTGAGAATGGGTTACTTGCCAAGCTGTACATGCTTATAATTCTCAGTCCAGAGGCTGGGCGGTTCCAGGAAGAGTAGCAGAGGGAGATTCAGGTCACCCAGCCAATGGCAGAGCTTGAACCCCAGGCCTCTCTGACTCCCACACCCAACCTGCACTGTTTTTCCAAGTGTGGCCACATCAAGTATGGGGTGTGTGTGTGTGTGTGTGTGTGTGCATGCACGCGCACGGGGTGGGGATGTCCAGATGATCTTGAAGATGAACACTTATTATAATTTCTTTTTTTTTAAGATTTTATTTATTTGAGAGAGAGAGAATGAGAGAGAGCATTAGAGGGAAGAGGGTCAGAGGGAGAAGCAGACTCCCTGCTGAGCAGGGAGCCTGATATGGGACCCGATCCCAGGACCCTGGGATCATGACCCGAGCCGAAGGCAGTCGCTTAACCAACTGAGCCACCCAGGCGCCCTCATTATTATAATTTCTTAAGTAAACTCTACCCCCGACATGGGGCTCAAACTCACGACCCTGAGATCAGGTGTCCCATGCTCTACCCACTGAGCCAGCCAGGTGCCCCAACACTTTTTATGTTAATAGTTATTTTCACATATGTTAGAACATATAAGTAGCATGTCAAACATTTTTATGGTAATATAAGTAAAACTGTAAAGAAAGAACCAAAAGAGGCATACTAAGAGATAATAGGGCAGATGTACAGAGAGCAAAACTAAGCTGGTGGGGTTAGGTCTTAAGATGCCACGGCTACCCTAGGTACCCGGGTATCTCTTGCACATACAGTCATCATTTTTCAGGGTTTCTAAACGCTTTGAGTTCAGGCCTTTCCGTTTTCCTTTCGGTGTGCAGACAGATTGAGTTGGGACTTCCTGGGAAACGTGTGGAAGAACTTGTCCTCACTGGCTGCCCTTGGGGTCTAACAAGAGACTGGGCATGTGGCCTCTGGGCCTTTGGGCTGGAGTGTTTCTCGGGCAGCAGCGCCATGGGGTTTGGTCATTTTGTGACCCCTCTGGCGCTGCTGAGAGCAAGAGACACAACTCGGGCTAGAGAAGGAACTTCCCTGCCTGGGCAGGGCCAGCCTGAAGGAGGCCCACCGCTGCCTGTATTTCCAGGCCTTGGCTCAGCTCAGCACACACCCACTGATTGCACAAATGAGAAGGGAGAGTGCTAAATTGGCGCCCCAACTGCAGGCGGTGGTGGGTACGGGAGGTGATAGGGGCACCAACCCCGAGGAAATAGTTGCCAACGTGGGCTCCTTCTGCACCAAAATGTACCCCCAGGCACCCCTTGTCGTGAAGAAGAGTTGCCGCCGGCCACAGACTTCCCCTGGGGCGCACCACCCACCGCAGGCGGCGCGGACTCCGCGTCCGGGATTAAGGGTCCCCCCAGGAAACTCTGCTTTCACACTGCTGTGCAATCTGTCTCCGGCATGCACGCCCAACCACTCGCCCTGAGCCGGGCCCGAAGCGTCCGAGGGACCTCGTGTGGGGGCCACAACCAGGCAGAGTGTGTCACCAGCTACCCACCACGACCGTATAACCGGCCTTCAGCCGCGGACGCCCAAGTCCGGTAGCCTGGGAAGCCGCAGCTGCCGGACAGACTTAGGCATAGCTTTGGGGCACCACACGTAGGGCAGGGAGCCCTGGGGAAGAGGTCCGCGCGCAACCCCGACCCCGACACCGGCCCCAGGGGCGGGACGCATCTCCGGGTCCTCTCTGCGCTTTGAACCTCCCCTCCCCTCTGTCCTATCGCAAATAACACCCCCACCGCAGAGCACCATGTGTCGTATTTGATCTCGGCTCTATGGCAAGCCAGGCCCCTGTAGGCGCTTCTAGGAAGCGGGAGGGATTTCCCTGGGGGCTTGGGTGGGGATGGCGTGAGCTGACTTGATGTAAGACAACACCTACGGTGCCGGGATCATTCTAGGGGCTTCGCAGGTTCCTCTCCCCAAGAAAGCCTACATCCTTTGAATAACTTGCAGCAACTGGGCGGGGGGGGCGGCGGTTAGAGTCGGAATGGAATACATTTGGAGACAGCGGTGGAAAGACAGCTTTTGAGTTCCAGGCCGTCCTGGTCTCTAGACATTGGTGTAATTCGTATTTGGCCTCAGTTTCCTCATCTGTAAACTGGGAAGAAGGCCCACGTCCGGGGGGGGGGGTAGGACTGTAGAGAGTCGGAAAGCGCTGGTGCACGAGACGTCAGTGCTCCCGGGGTCCCGCTTCCCGAAGGTTCGGGCTGCCGCTGGGCGCACGCACACCGCCCACGCGGCGCAGGGGCCGAAGAGACCGTGGGACCCGGCTCAGCGCCCCAGGCGAGCGTGCGAACGCGAGCTCGGAGACGCGCAAGGGCGGGGCTCGCGAGGGCCGGGAGACGCCCGTTCGGTGTGGGCCAACCAGCGCCCGTCTCTGAACCGCCAATGAGGACGCACCTTACAGCCAAGGCCGGATCGGGAGCGAGGCTGCGGCGAGTGCGGCGCTGACAGAGACGCGCGCGCCAGCCACCTCGGACCCTGGGCCGCGGCCGCCATCACCGCCGCCCGCCCAGTCGCCCCTCAGCCGCTTCCCCTCGCCATGGAGGCGAGGCCGCCGCCGCCGCCGCGGAGCTCCGAGCCGCGGGCCGGGCGGCGGCCCTGAGGGCGTGTGGCGGGCCGAGACGCCGCCGCGGAGCCGCCGTCCTCGTTCCCAGCGGTCCCGCCCAGCGCCGGACTCGGTGAGTGCTCGCGACCGCCGCCGCCCCGGTGGGCTCCGCAAGGCGGGGGGGGGTGCGGGTGGCTCCCGGGAGCGGGTGGGAGGGGTCGCTGGCCGGAGCCCCAGGCCCTCTTTTCCGGGCAGAACCCATCAGGCGGCTCCAGTCCGACCCCGCGTCCTTGCGCTGTCCGTAGGGGGGTCCCCGGAAACGTGCCGGACAGGGCGCCGACCCTTCTCGACTGCCCGGGAACTTTGCGTGCGTCCTCCGGGGGCCAGGCCGGGGCGCTGCCATAGTTCATTCTGAAAGAAGAAACTTGCAACAGTGAGAACAGAATTTGCTCAGGTCCATTTAATGGGAAGAAAGAGGAAAACTCCTGGCATGAGAAAATTTGCTCTTGCGGAGACGAACTTTTCTTTCCTTTAACCAACACCCCCCCAGGCCCCTGGCCCAAGCGCCTCTCTTTTCCGCCCACTCCCAACTGTCGAGGCTGCTTAAGAAGGGAAATAGGGGCTCAGAGCCGCCCAGAATTCAAAATGAGCCAGTTGGGAATGCAGATCCCTTTCCTTTTTACTTCTGGTAAATAAAATAAAGAATATTGTTTTTTTGAAAATTGGTTCCTAATTGTATTTCCTGAAGATGAAAATAATAATGGCAGAGCTGAAGCTTTTTTGTTTTGTTTTGTTTTTGAGCTCGGTGATGATGTTTGTAAGATTGGAAAAGAGGAATGTTCAAAACCTCCTTGGGCGAGATGAATGTGTTCAGAAACCTTTACCTAGGGTAGGGATTCGTGCTCTAGAACCGGTCACATTTCCCAGGAGATGCCTTCATTGGCCACCTGCTTGCTCTTAAGGCAGCCTAGAACCAGAAGATGGTGGGCGAGGAGAGAACTGAGGGTGGAAGATGGGCGAACATCTTCCTGCCTGGCCACTCCTTCAAAAAACACAGATCTGATGCTGTCACTTGTTTACTTAAAAACTCCTCGCTCTCCCTTTTCCCGTGGGATGAATGAAGCCCAAAATGTCTTATCAAGTCATACAAGGCCCTGGACGATCTTGTCTCAATTTACTCTTAGCTTAATCCTTCGATTCTCCTTTCTCTCATCCCCAGCCATTCAGAGCTGCTTGACTGCCTCTTCACATGTTTGGATGCCTTTGCTTGTGTGATCCTTTTTCCTCCCCCACCCTTATCTGCCAAGCTCTACCTCTGTCTTTAAAGGCCTTCTGATTTGAGAAGCTTCTTGAGGCCAGGAGCTGTCTTGTTTACCTTTCCATCTCCCCTGCTAAGAGGATTCTTCCTCTCCATTGTCTTGTAGGTCCTATCCCGTCTCTTCCCCTGTATGTCTCTTCTCTGTTTACCAGGTATCCACTTGCTGAGAGAATCTTTTCCTGAGTGTTTCCTGAAGGCCTGCTTGGAGTCTTTGGCACATCTTGCACGTTTAATATCTCAGATTTCCCATCTCCCCGTGTCCATCTCACCCAGTCCCCATAAGTAGTCAGCGGGCAGGAGCCGGCAGGTCTCCTTTCACGATGGTTTCCAATCTGCTTGACTGTCTCTGAAAGCCTCAAAGCCCCGAGGTCTCTTTTCACCTCTGCCTGCCCCAAGTGACCTGGCTAATATATGCACTTTAAGGCATGTGGGATCCAGGAGGTTGTTCCTGGGTCCCTTGTAGCCACTTGTTTACCATCTGGATGAAATTCAGAACCAGAAAAGCCAATCATCTGATTTAAGTAAAGGCGTTCATGTGCTTCTATTTGCCAGGCGAAGTGCTTGGAATACAACATAAAAGCATGGAAGTCAAATCTTTACCTTTTAGGAGCTCACAGTCTAATGCAGGACAGGTGGATACAAATACCTCAAGTGCCATGGGAATGTAATAACGATAATAACTATTGTCTTTTATTTGCCTTGTTAGAGACCGTATAATAAATTCATTCCATGAATTATCTTATTTAATCCTTTGAACACCCAAGGCTTTTTCCTATTTGACAAGGGTGGAAACTGAGGCCATATAGGGGGCACATGAGGGAATAGTCAGGATTTGAATCTTGGCAGTCTAGTTCCACCACATCTGTCAGGCTGTATAGAGAGCATTCCTTTCCTGGGAAGGGGGCCTTTGGGTCACAGAGGATGCATATGAGTTTGTGTGTCACAGACAGAATATAGGAAAGAAGGAGCAGCACGTCAGGGCTTGGAGGTGGAAGGAGTCCATTGTCCTTGGGGAACCGGGAGAAGTTAAAACAACTGGATTGGGTAGAGGGGAGAAGGGTGGGAGATGAGAGTAGAGTGAGCTTGCAGGGCTGTATGTGCTGTTTTCGAGTTTGGGCAGTGGAGAGCCACTGGAGGATTTTAAAGACAGAAACCTTGGGCTGACTAGGCTTTGGAAAAGTCATTTAGGGGCAGTGTGGGGCCAGGAGCTGATGCCCCTGCAATTTGGAGGCAATGCTGAGGCCCTGCAGAGGTGGAATCGTAGCCTCAGACTCAGAGGGAGGCCTTGAGAGAATCCTCAGTTTCAAGAAAAGATAAATATATGTGAGAAAACACTCCAGTAGGAAAGGGGAGGGGGGAAGAAAGAGAACACACTCCAGCAGTATAAAAGGGAACATAGAGGAAAATAAGTCTCCCTCTTACTCTGAACTCTTTAGAGATGACTGGAGTTTCCAGTTTCAGTGGCCTTACATAGACACTGTTCCTTCATAAACATGAGTCTACCTATCCATATTCCTCGCCCCCCCCGTACATACCAGTCACACCTTTTTCCTTTTTAACATATTTAGGAAATCATTCCATATTAGTAGATATAAAGCTGTTCATTCTTTCTGTTGACATTTTTTACTTTTTTCATTGTGTGGTTGCACCATAATTTGTAACTAGTCTTCAGGTTAAACCATATTTAAGTTTCCAGGTTTTTCTATTACAGTGTTATAATGGATGTTTTTGTACATAGTATTTTGTAAGGAGCTCATATGTAAGGTTACCTGAACAATATATTTCTAGAAGTGAAATTACTGGGTTAAAGGTTATATGTGCATTTAAAATTTTCAGACCTCTAGCCAAATCACCGCCCTTTCAAGGTGTTTGTACTAAATCATTCTCCTCCCAAAAAATGTGAATGGGACTCAGTGGATCTTCATCAGAGTGTACATCAGGATCACCTGGGATGCTTTTTCGGCTATCATATGCCTACTTTTCTCTCACTAATCTTCTCCCATGTGATTTTAACTGATTTTTTTCAGTTTACAAAGGGAGACATTGAGGTTTAGAAGGATAAGTGACTTGTGTGACTTGTCAGTGTGGGTGGTGGTTTTTTAAGCAGTTGATATTTGTATTTGCCCAGCACCTTTCATTGGAGGCACTCAGTTGATTTGTAAACATTGTTACATTATTTTTCTCCACCTTCATGTGGAAAAAGTGAGATGCAGGTGAAGTTTGAATTTGAGTTATAAGCAGGAAGCTGGCCAAATACGGATCTTGTCTTTTTACTTCTAATGCAGTAACTAATAAATGTTCCCAAATACCAGAGCTGAAGAAATGTCTTTCCAGTGAGTCTGAGTACAACAAAAATAGCACTATATAACACTAACTTAATAAAACTGAACAGCAAACCCATAAATAACCCAACATTAAAATTTGTTTTATTTTTACTTATTTATTTTGTAGAGATTTATTTATTTTAGAGAAAGAGAATGCAAGCGCATGAGCCAGAGGGGCAGAGGGAGTGGGAGAGAGAATCTCAAGCACACGCCATGCTGAGTGTGGAGCATAACGTGAGGCTTGATCTCCATGACCCTGAGATCATGACCTGAGCCAAAACCAAGAGTCAGACGCTTAACCAACGGAGCCACCCAGGTGCCCCAGAATTTGTTTTACTATATTCTCTATAGGGACACCTGGCTGGCTCAGTCAGTAGAGCATGCAACTCTTGATCTTGGGGTCATGAGTTCATGTACCACATTGGGTGTAGAGTTTACTTAAAAAAAGAAATATGTGGGGCTCCTGGGTGGCTCAGTTGTTAAGCGTCTGCCTTCAGCTCAGGTCATGATCCCAGGGTCCTGGGATCGAGCCCCGCATTGGGCTCCCTGGTCTGCGGGAAGCCTGCTTCTCCGTCTCCCACTCCCCCTGCTTGTGTTCCCTCTCTTGCTGTGTCTCTGTCTCTCTCAAATAAATAAATAAAATCTTAAAAAAAATACGTATATATAGTCTCTATAGAAAGGAGAATTTACTAATGGAAAACTATATTTGCTTTTTTTTGTTTAAATTCCAGTTGACAGTTTCAGGTGTACAGTATAGTGATTTAGCACTTCCATACGTCACTTGGTGCTCCTCACGACAAGTGGACTCCTTAATCCCCATCACCTATTTAGCCTGTCTCCCTGCCCAAACTATATTTATTTATTTTTAAGTAGGCTCCACTCCCAAGGTGGGGCTTGAACTTAGAGACCTTGCGATTGAGAGTCACATATTCTACTGACTGAGCCAGACAGGTGCCCCTGTATTTACTTTAAATTCACATCCATTTGTGTCAGTATACAGGCATAGCTTTTTTTTTTTGTATTTATAATCAGTACATACAGAATATGATTGTCGTATTCTTGAATAGCGTAAAATATTTTTTTAAAAGATTTTATTCATTTATTTGACAGAGAGAGACACAGCGAGAGAGGGAACACAAGCAGGGGGAGTGGGAGAAGCAGGCTTCCCACGGAGCAGGGAGCCCAATGCGGGGCTCGATCCCAGGACCCTGGGACCACGACCTGAGCCGAAGGCAGACGCTTAACGACTGAGCCACCCAGGTGCCCCTAGCATAAAATATTTTATATTTACTCATTTATGTATCTAATTTAAATCACAGAATAGTAACTGTGCATTGATAACTAATTTGTACAGTCCTTTAAGTTTTTTCCTTTTTACTATTATACTTTTTTCTTTTTTTTTTTTTTTAAGATTTTATTTATTTGAGAGAGAGCATGAGAGGGGAGAGGGTCAGAGGGAGAAGCAGACTCCCTGCCGAGCAGGGAGCCCGATGCGGGACTCGATCCCAGGACTCCAGGATCATGACCTGAGCCGAAGGCAGTCGCTTAACCAACTGAGCCAGCCAGGCGCCCCTATACTTTTTTCTTAAGATTTATTTATTTGAGAGTTAGTAGGCATGTACTGGCATGAGAAGGGAGGGTGGAAGGGGTAGAGGGAGAGAGAGAATCTTAAGCAGCCTCCATGCCCAGCATGTGAGCCTAACCCAGGGCTTGATCCCGCGACCCATGAGATCATGACCTGAGCTGAAACCAAGAGTCAGGCACTTGACTGACTGTGCCACCCAGGTGTGTGTCTGTCCCCGCCAAATACTGCGTCAGTCTCACATGCTGGGCGTGGAGGCTGCTTAAGATTCTCTCTCCCTCTGCACAACCCCCCCACCCCACCCTCTGCCTTAAGAAAATAACTAAATAAAAAAAGAACTAAAAAAAAAAATTATTTTTAAGTAATCTCTACACCCACCGTGGGACTCAAACTCACAACCCTGAGATGAAGAGTTGCATACTCTACTTACTGAGCCATCTAGGTGCCCCATAAATGGTACTTTTGAGCATCCTTGCTCAGATACATCTTTTGGATTATTTTCTTGGACTCTTGCCCCTAAAATGGGTTCGCTGAGGTTACAGTTCCAGTGCCAAATTGCTATCTGGAAAGGTTGAACTAAGCTATAACACCATCAACAATTTATGTGGCCCTGTTTCCTAACAGTCCAGCCAGTACTATTACAAACACAACCTAATATTTTATTTTATTAATTCAACCGAAATATAATGGTACTTTGAATTAGGTTTAATTTATAGTATCCAAGAGTTATGTATCTAAAGGAAACTTGTTTTTGATGAAAGACATGGTTAATAGGTCAGAAATGTGGAAATTTAGGATAAGATCATATTGATACGAAATGTAAGACTGTAGATGTTCAACTGAAAATAGTAGACATTGTGCCAGGAGCTGGAGATATCCCAGAGTAACATGGATGTCATGTCTTTCCTTTCCCACTTGTGGGCTAATGCCAGAAAGGTTCGATGTTAGACAATACTTATGAAGTCCCTGAGCTGGAAAGGGGTTTGGTACCTTAGGGCATTGCTTCTCTAACTTAATGTTCACATGAACCATCTGGAGACCTTGTTAAAATGCCAAGTTCTGATTCAGTATGTCTGGGGTGGGACTTAGGAGTCTGCATTACTAACCAGCTCCCTGGTGAGGCAGATGCTGCTGGTGGGTGGATCACATTTGGAGTAACAAGGCCTAATTGAGACCTTGGTGAGTAAGAGGGGTAGTTCTCCGCACTGGCTGCACTTTAGATTTACCTGGGGAACTTAAAAAATCAGGGTTGCAAATACCCCACCTCCAGGTATTTTGATTTAATTGGTCTAAGGTGGGACCTGCGAATGTATAAATATTTTTAAGTCCCCAGGTGTTTCCCATATGCGTCCAGGGTTGAGAACCACTGGACTAGAGAGAGGCAGGAGCCAGAGTTGAGGGCCCTGTGTAAGATGCAGGGATTTTGGACTTTATCCTGAAGGTAGAGCTAAGTCATTATAGGATGATAAGGAGGAGAGTGAACTGATCTGATTTGCAGTTGTAAAAAGTTCACTGTGCCTGCAATCTAGAGCGGTAGTTTTCAAAGTGAGGTAGATAAGATGACTCACTGGGATGCTGGGGGAAATTTTAGAGCTTTTTATTTATCAAAAAAAAAAAGGTAAAACATTAAATTTAGGAATTGGGTCTGTAAGTCTGTGTTACTGTGAACTTTGGGTGTCCTGAAGGAAGAGAAGGGCGTTCTGCAGTGAGCAAGCACAGCCCTAATACATTTCCTTTCAGTGTATTGCAACATTGGTAACAGTTTATATCACCTAGTTTGTTGTTGTTGTTTATTTCATTAAACCTTCACAAAATGGACAAGTGGCTTAAAACAATTTCTGCAAAGAAGCCAGTGACTGAAGAAATGCAAGTGGAAACAAACAATGGCAGAGCTGACCCTTGTTCAACTCCTATTATAAACTGTCACTGAGCTATTAAATCAGTTTAAATAAGTCAGCTTTTATTACATTAGAAAGTATCAGGAAGCCTGTTTGAAACATGCATTTACGTCCTCTGTCATTAATAGGAATCTTATTTTAAGAGTGTGTAGAACCTTGTGATACAAAATAATAAAATACAAGGCTGTCATTAGTACCAGGACATTTGAAAACTAAGCATATGGAGCATAAAGAGGACCTCAGCATTTTTCTCTTTCCAGTGATGTTTAAAGTCATAGGCTATTCAATCAGATGCTATACACAATTTTACTAACCTAGTGATTAAAGTATATATTTTGAGGTTTCTTGTTTTTTTTTTTAAGATTTTATTTATTTATTTGACAGAATGACACAGTGAGAGAAGGAACACAAGCAGGGGGAGAGGGAGAGGGAGAAACAGGCTTCCCACGGAGCAGGGAGCCCCATGTGGGGCTCGATCACAGGACCCTGGGATCATGACCTGAGCTGAAGGCAGACGCTTAACTGACTGAGCCACCCAGGTGCCCTGAGGTTTCTTGTTCTTATGAAAGACAAAAAGGCACATACCATTGACAGGTTCTTCCTGTTGCACCCCACCCCCTAAAAGGCTTGCTTTAAAAAAAGACTGCAAAACAATATGTCAAGAAGCCAAAATGCATTCCTTTTTCAGCAAATACTCTTGCCTGGGGAATAGAAAATGTTGCTGAAGATTTGAACAATAATGGGACAAATTTTGCAGTGTGGGAGGTTTGCTACATATGTAGTTATAAAAGTATAGAAGCTTCTATCATGTCTTAGTATTTGCCAAATTTTCTTTTAATAACTAAATCCCCCCAAAATCACATCTTTTGTGAGCTACTGGAAGAAGGTTGTACTGGAGAAGATACATTCTTAATAGTAAATGACTGCCTCAATAACATTGCTTTGTGGAATAATTGTCTAAATGTGAACTACAGACAGACAGTTGCTTTGACTGAATAAAAGGATGAAATTCATTCACTGACACTTAATGGATTATTGAGGCAGATTATCATATGTTGGCTGTCTTGTAGTAAAGTAAAATTGATGTTATACATTTTTCTTTTATAAAAAATTTGACTTTTTCTGTGTGTGCTACTTGGCAAATATTATTTGAAAAATTAATATCCTTAATCTGTCTCTTCAAGTGAAGTTATTTTAACAGTGACTGAAAAGTAACTGCTTTTTTTCTTATAAAGAAATATGCTGTGCAGTAGTCTTTTCCTAGTAATTAAAAAATACCTTTATTGAAATATAATTTACATACCATAAATTCACCATTTAGGGGTGCCTGGGTGGCTCCGTTGGTTAAGTGACTCTTGGTTTTGGCTCAGGTCATGACCTCAGGGTCATGAGATTGTGGCCCCCCCAACTTGTGTGAGTGCGCTCGCTCACTCTGTCTCTCTCAGATGAATAAATCTTAAATAAATTCACTCTTTTAAAATGTACAGTTCAGTGGTTTTTAGTATATTCTTGAAGTTGTGCAATCATCACCACCATCTAATTTCAGAACATTTTCATTATCCCAAGAAGAAATTCACCCATTAGCTTCACTTCCCATTCAGCCCTCTCCCTAGCTTCTAGCGATCAGTTATCTTTCTGTCTATGGATGTGCCTATTCTGGACATGTCATATAAATGGAATCCTTCAATATGTGGCTTTTACTTAGCATAATGTTTTTGGGGTTCACCCGTGTTGTGGCATGTATCAGTACTTCATTGCTTTTTGTAGCTTAATAATATAATGTTCCATTGTATGAATGTACCAATTTTGTTACCCATTAATCAGTTAATGAACATTTGGGTTGTTTCCACCTTTTGCCTGTTATGAATAGTGCTGTCATGAACATGTACAAGTTCCTTTGTGGATGGACATATGTTTCCGTTTCTCTTGGGTATATACCTAGGTGTGGTACCTAGGAGGGTTGAATGGTAATAACTGTTTAATTTGTAGAGGAGCTGCCAAACTGTTTTCTAAAGCACCTGCATCGTTTTACAGTTCCCAACAGCAATGCACAAAAGTTCCAGTTTCTCCATATCATCATACTTGTCACTCTTTTTTTTTTTTTTAAGTAGGCTTCACGCCCAGTGTGGGGTTGGAACTCACAACCCCAAGATCAAGAGGCAAAAAGCACTCTCCACCTGTGAGCCAGCCAAGCTCCCCCTCTGTCTTTTTCATTATAGCTGTGGTAGTGGGTGTGAAGTGGTATCTCATTGTGGCTTTGATTTGCATTTCCCTGATGACTCATGATCTCATTGTTATTTTGTTACACCTATAAAAACTCTCATAATTATTTTACACACGAAAAACTTGGAAACATAAATTTGTTACCTGATAAAAATCTCCAGATGTATTTCTAAAAAAAATTCCAAGTGATCTAATGAAATAAAGTACCTAGACATTGATCATCAGTGGTTGCTAAAGTCATTAGGGAACTTTATAATAATAGAAGGATCAGACTAACAATCTTCTGATCAATCATGTTATCTCCAAAGTGGATACAGCCAAACCTTATATTCCTTTAGTGTGGTACAATAGGAAAAAATATAACACCATTTTGAAATACTCTCTCCCCTACAAAATCAAACCTGACTCTTAATTTAACCTCTAGATCTAACTATGAGTTTACAGAATGTAATTAGAAAATCATAATGTGAGAAATTCTACAGAAGAACAAACCCAGTTACTTCAAAATAAATGCACAAAAAATGGAGGAATTATTACAGATTAGAAAAGAGTAGAGACCTATTCACTCAATGTAATTAATGTGTAGACCTTGTTTAGATCCTGTTTCATACAAACCAACTGTAAAGAGATACTTATGAGAGGCGCCTGGCTGGCTCAGTCGGAAGAGTATCTGAATCTTGATCTTGGGGTCATGAGTTTGAGCCCCCTGTGGGGTGTAGAAATTACTTAAATAAATCTTTTTAAAAAAAGACATATATTTTTAAAGATTTTATTTATTTATTTGTCAGAGAGAAAGAGCGAGCGAGCACAAGGAGGGGTGCAGCAGGCAGAAGGAGAAGCTGGCTCTCCACTGAGCAAGGAGCTTGATATGGAACTCAATCCCAGGACCCAGGGATCATGACCTGGGCCGAAAGCAGACACTTAATCTACTGAGCCACCCAGGCGTCCCTTAAAAAAAAAACAACAAACATGAAACCATTGCGAATAATTTGAATATCATCTGTATATTAGGTGATTTTTTTAAAAAAAATTTTATTTATTTATTTGACAGAGAATGACACAGTGAGAGAAGGAACACAAGCAGGGGGAGTGGGAGAGGGAGAAGCAGGCTTCCCGTGGAGTAGGGAGCCCCATGTGGGGCTCGATCACAGGACCCTGGGATCATGACCTGAGCCGAAGGCAGACGCTTAATGACTGAGCCACCCAGGCGCCCTGTTTGGTGATTTTTAAACAACCACTTTAAAGTATGATTATATTAAAAGGAAAGATTCCTTTCTCTTAGAGATAAGTACTGAAGTATTTCTCTCTCTGAAAAAAAAATTCATTGTGTTTAGACGTTTATAGATACTTTATCATATATTGAGTTACTGAAGCTGGTTAATAGGCATAAAAGAGTTTATTATAGAGTTTGCACTTCTGTGTATGTTTCAAATTTTCCATAGTAAAAAGTTAAAATACTCCAAGTGAATAGTTTTAGTGGGTTTCAGATTCATTTGTTAGAAATAAATGTAATGTGTTGTTTAGTTTTCAAAAGTAATTACATCAGGGAAGATGGACATTTGCCACTCAGATTTTTTTTTTAAAAGATTTTTTATTTATTTATTTGAGAGAGAGAGAATGAGAGATAGAGAAGCACGAGAGGGAAGAGGGTCAGAGGGAGACGCAGACTCCCCGTCAAGCAGGGAGCCCGATGTGGGACTCGATCCCGGGACTCCGGGATTATGACCTGAGCCGAAGGCAGTCGCTTAACCAACTGAGCCACCCAGGCACCCTTGCCAGTCAGATTTAAAGGAAAATGTTTGGGGTTGGATATGGTTGGATATCCATATCCATAATGGTTGGGGTTGGAAAATCCCATAAATACCGCGATTTAGTAAGCACTGCCATAGCGTTCCTTCCTTTTGGTCCCATGTTTCTTTTTGACTATGCTAGCCATTAAAACCAAGTATTTTGACTATGATAGCCATTAAAACCAACTTTTAGATTGCTCTGTTACAAAGTATTAGAATGAGGTTTTTCAAGCATAGAGAGATATTTAATTATATGGGTCACACTAATATTTTAAAAATAAGTTTAATATTAATATATTAGTGATAACAGTAGTTTTTATACTTACCATATACTTAACCTATATGAAAACCATAATTGTGATCATTATTTTGTTACTTTTGAAAATGAATGTTTTGTAGCATTCACATGTATTAGTACCTTTGTCATATTTATAGGTGAACAGTTGTTGGGGTTGTGCACGTGGATTGATTGGCTGTTTTGTAGTCAAAACAGGTTTGTCATTACTGTGGAGAATGAACTAGACAGGGCATAGAGACTAATTTGGTGATTGTTAGAGCATATTTGGCCAGGAATGGTGGTGGTCTGGACTGGTTTGGGGTTGGGAGAGTGGGGATGGAGATAGGTGGTTAAGTATTTTTTTTTTTTTTAGAGATTTATTTATTTATTTTAGAGAGAGAATCTCAAGGAGAGTGCATGATGAACTTGGAACTTGACGCAGGGCTCAGTTTCATGACCCTGAGATCATGACCCAAGCCAAAATCAAGAGTCAGAAACTTAAGCGACTGCATCACCCAGGCAGCCCAGGTGGATAAGTATGATTTAAGCATTAGAAATGTTAATAGGGTTCCAGAACCCAGGCTTTTTAGGACCGATGATTGTTAATGAACTGAGCTGCTGTGTGTGGGAAGAACTTGGTAGCTCTGAATTGGTGCAGGGAGTTCTCAAACATTGATTGACAAGTAGCTTAACCAGCAATTAGCTTTCAAACATTGGTTGACCGGTGGCCTAATATAATACTGTAAATATTAAATACATTAATACTACCTGTTAATAAAGAGAATGTCTTCCATTGATGTACCAGCAGTACTGTTACCAGAGCAATGTGGAATAGTTCCAGGACTTCAACTGTTCTAAAAGGAACTGGGGGAGGGTTGCAGAGCTTTTATAGGGATGTTTCTGTTCTCCTGATGGTCCTTTCCATGTTTCCAGTGATGTGAATGCTCTACCCACCTTTCAGGCAGTGAGGCCAGTCCCTGATTCAGTGCCTCTCTCTGCTTTCTCTGTGAGACCACTGCTTTCCAGTGCTACTTACTGCCCGCCTCAACCTGCTTATATATTAACAGGAGCTAAATTCACAGTGACTTCCAGCTGGTGTTTCTCTCTTTTCTCAGTCTGGGGTGCTAGCCTGTCCAGGGTTTTGCTACGAGTTGATAGAAGTCATAGAAGATTCTTTTTCTTCTTGTAGTTCATACCCAGTTAGCAATAGTGCTGTTGGCAGCAGTTGTGAACCTCTAAGGCAGTGATTCTCAATAGTGGCTGTCTATGGTGGAGAGGAGGGAAGTCTGAAAAAGCATTTTTTTTAAAAAAGAAAAAAAGTTGGTTTTATATTTTTTAGTGTTTGTATTTTTAAATTTGGCTTCATTTAAAATCATGTATCATGCATTTGAATAATACATGTACATGTTAAAATATTCCAATATCTTTATTGTGTACTAAAAATATACAATAAAAGTTAATTCTCCCCCATCTTCTAAGTTCCCCTTTCCAGGGGGCATCCCCAAGTACTAGGAAACTTGTGAAACCTTCCAGAAATAAGACACACCCATACAATGTGTTTCTTTTCTAAGATTTATTTATTTTATTTTTTTTAAAGATTTTATTTATTTGAGAGATAGCACGAGAGGGAAGAGAGTCAGAGGGAGAAGCAGACTCCCCGCTGAGCAGGGAGCCCGATGTGGGACTTGATGCCGGGGCTCCAGGATCATGACCTGAGCCGAAGGCAGTCGCTTAACCAACTGAGCCACCCAGGCGCCCCAAGATTTATTTTAGAGAATGCCTGTGCCAGCGTGGGGGTGAGGAGGCAGAGGGGGAGAGAGAATCCTTAAGCAGACTCCCCACTGATCATGGAGCTTGACACTGAATTTGATCCCAGGACCTCGAGATCGTGACCTGAGCCCAAATCAAGAGTTAGTCACTCAACCATCTGAGCCACCCAGGTGCCCTCCCCTCCCCTTTTTTAAAGATTTTATTCTTTGAGAGAGAGAAGAGTACATGAGCAAGGGGAAGGACAGAGGGAGAGGGAGGGGGACAGAATCTTTTTTTTTTTTTTAATAGATTTTATTTATTTATTTGCCGGAGAGAGCAAAAGCAGGGGGAGCGGCAGGCCGAGGGAGAAGCAGACTCCCCACTGAGCAAGGAGCCTGACACAGGACTCCATCCCAGGACTCTGGGATCATGACCTGAGCCAAAGGCAGGTGCCCAACCAACTGAGCCACCCAGGCGTCTCAGGGGGAAAGAATCTTAAGCAGACTCCACACTGAGTGACAAACTGTCTTGGGGCCTGATCTCGTGACCCTGAGATCATGACCTGAGCTGAAACCGAGTCCAGTGCTTAACTGACTGAGCCATCCAGGTGCCCCCCCTTACAGTATTTGTTAAGTTTGACATTTCAGCTAACATTAAAGGAGGGTATGAGCATTTTATATTTATGAAAAAGGGTGTTATAGCAGATTGGGATGTGCTGTTCTTACCTTTGGGTAAGGGGTGGTGGGGGTTATGTGGAGTTCAGTTGTTTCTCCAGTGTTAGTGGGAGAGATTGCTTAAATAATATTTATTCAGTTGCACTTAGTTTTCAAAGGTTCTGTTTTGAAGGCTATTGTAGAACAGGTAGTGGTTAACAGCAGCTCACTTTTCTGTTTTTTAACATCTGACTGGGGCTTTTGTGCACAGAAAGGACTACTTAAAATTACTTGGGTTTAGGGGTGCCTGGGTGGTTCAGTCGTTGGGCATCTGCCTTCGGCTCGGGTCGTGATCCCGGGGTCCTGGGATCGAGCCCCGCATCGGGCTCCCTGCTCAGCGGGGAGCCTGCTTCTCCCTCTCCCACTCCCCTTGCTTGTGTTCCCTCTCTCGCTGTGTCTCTCTCCATCAGATAAATAAATAAAAATAAAATAAAATAAATTACTTGGGTTTAAATTAGTATTCAACTTATTTAAGTGCCAAATTAAAAATGTAGTTTTCCTTTAGTCTTGTTATTGTACTTGTAAACATTATAATTTTTTAAGAAGATTTTATTGAGAGGGAGGGAGGGCATGAACAGGGGGAGGGGCAGAGGGAGAAGGACAGGCAAACTCCCGACTGAGCTGGGAGCCTGATGCCAGGCTCCATTCCAGGACCCCGAGATTATGCCCTGAGCTGAAGTCAGACGCTTAACCTACTGAGCCACCCAGGCGCACCATAAGCATTGTAGTATTTGTATAGAAATAAGAGCAATAACTTGTACTATTTAATTAATGCTAATTCAAGTTTAACAGATTAAATTCCTCTGTATTCCTTTGTTAGTAAATTAAATTTCCTTAGATGTTGAAAGTACATTTATACTCAAGCACAACTAGTCCTTGATAGTTCAGAGTTACCATCTTAACGAGCAGAATCTCCTTAAACACTTGAGCAATACTGAGAAATTAAACTTACAAATTTGGTAATGCAGACTCTCTTAAGACTTCCAGTGCTTTTCATTAGCTGAATCTGAATTACCCACATGTAAAAACCACATATCCTAACTTAACCAAAAGTATCAGTACTGTGTGTTTGATATAGCTCTTCTTGTTGTTCATATCTTTTTCTTCCAGAGTTGTAATGTCATTTACCCAATAAAGGAGGAAATAGGAAAATGTAGAAGGGATGGGAGAGGGAAGAGAGAGGGAAAAGACTGTGTTATTATATAATGTTATTAACTGTACATTTACTCTCCGAACTATCTTTCCAGAAGTTCTGTGACACAGTGTCCTGGTTTTTCTCTACCTCTGTGGCCACTCCTCAGTTCCCTTAGGCCCTTCTTCTCTGATCACTTTTGGACTTACCAAATATTTCCATCCTCAGCCCTCTTGTGTTTCATCCTACATAATCTTCCTGGAGGCACATGCCTGTGCCCATGGTTTCAGCTTCCAGCTCCTTGCTAATTAGGAGAACATTTGTCCTCAGCACAGACTGGATGATAGCCAACAACCTACTACTGGTCATCTCTGTTGGGCTGTTTCCTAGGCACCAACAGGCTCAGAATTGCCCTCATCTTCTTTTAAATGTGTTATTTTTATATTCTCTATTTTGATGAGTTGTACAACCTAGTAACTCAGACCAGAAACTTGGATGATGATGTTCATCCGGTTAGTGATGCATTCCTGTTTTACCTTCAATATTTCTCAAATTTGCCTAATTTCTTCCATCCCTCCTGTCCCTGAGTTCAGGTTTTTTCTCACTTAGATGACTGCTGCAGGTTCCCTAGATGTCTACTCATCTTGTCTTCCTTGTTCCAGGTCATTTATCACATTGCTACTTTTTTGACTTCCTTATCTAATCACAGCACTCTCCAGTTTAAAATCCTCTGGGTAAAATCCAGATGCCTTATCAGACCAAACTTTTGTAGTCCAACCCCTCTTAGCCTTTTAATCTTACCTTTCTCCTGTGCCCACTGTGCTATACTCCTTCTCATCCTCTGCCTTCGGTTGGACTAACCATCTCCCACTTTTATTAAACTCTTTATATAAGGATCACCTGCTCCAGTGAGCATTATTTTACAGACTGCCCGATTCTGATGTATGTATAAATCCTATGCTTATTTCTGTCAAGTCACTTACCATGTTATGTGATAATCTATACATTTATATTGTATAATCACATATTAGCACATGCAGGTTAATGTTCTTAGAACGATGTTGGTGGTTCAAAATGTGTAGTAATATGTAATTTTGCTGAGGCACAAGTTCATATTTACTTGCACCTTGAGTTTGGCAGCAAGTGAGTTCACTTAGCTCTTCAATGAGCCTAAACTTGCTCAGCATCTAAAGCTGTCTTTTTATTATTTCCTGCTTTTTCCTGTTCATCTTTTCGTTTTGTAGGTATTATTTTTTGATTCAAAAACTGGAAAATAGTTTTAAACAAGAAGCTTTAAACCCCCATTATGCCCTTAAAACTCAGAAGGTTTTTGAGGTGCCTTTTTTTTTTTTTCCTCCTCCCATCCCTGTTATCATTGGCATTTAGTCAGGGGATGCAAACTCAAATATGTTTTTGGAGGCCAGGTAGGCAATGTGTGTGAGAGAAGTAGATAAACTGGGTCCTATACCACACTGGAGGTTCCATGGCCTATCTAAAACAGTTCACATTCAATTCTTTTTTTTAATACACTGTGCTACTAGTTTGTGACTGTCACTCTAACTGCCAAAGAGTGTACATATGATTCGGTTTATCTTTCTCCTTGAAATTGAATTCTTTAAACAAAAACTTTACCAACCATACCATTACTTATTCTTCTAGGCCCAGCTGGTGTATCACCTTAGTGAAGTTTCCTGAATTCACCCAGAGATCATATTTTTCTTTTAGGATTGACATAACAACTGTAATTTTTTTTTTTTTAAGATTTTATTTATTTGTTTGACAGAGAACACAGAGGGAGAGTGAGAGGGAGAAGCCAACTTCTTGCCGAGCAGGGAGCCCAATGCGGGGCTTGATCCCAGGAGTCTGGGATCACAACCTGAGCCGAAGGCAGATGCCTACCTAACCTACTGAGCCATCCAGGCACCCCACAACTGTACTGTTGATCACAGTATATTTTAATTACTTGTCTTCATGTCTAATTTCCTGGTAGTTTATTGAGGACAATTATTTATTGATGAGCATGTCTTATTTCTTTTTTAAAAATTAAAAAAAATTTTTTTTTTTTTTTATCATTTGAGAGAGAGAGCCAGTGAGAGTGAGAGCATGAGCAGGAGGGAGGGTCGGAGGGAGAGGGAGAAAGTGCTAGGCAACAGGTATTGATTAAAACCAAAATACGGAGGTCAAGAATATAATATTTTTTTCTTTTAATGATTTGTAGGGCTGTGTGTCTACGCTAAATATCAGCTTTGTTTCTTGGAAATTACCAAGAATATTAGTGATGATGTATCTGTATTATTGGATTTGATGTGGATAAATCTGTGTTTGTACAGATGGTGACTAAACAACTTACAAATAAACAGTGTTTTGTCCCCCTGAGAAAAGATCTATTGCAAGGGGAACTTCCTGCTTCCACTTTCGTATGGTTAAGAGAGATTAAACACCTGATGATTATGGAAAATGTGAAGGAATATGAGTACCCTTGGATGAAGAGGGACTTGGAATTGGCAGACCTCAGCTGTATTTCTGGCAATACTAATTAGCCATCTCTCTTTACGTAAGTCTCTCTGGGTCACAGTTTCTTCATCTGAAAAGTGATAAGGAACTTGACGGTTTAAGATCCTTCTATCTCTAAATTACTTAATTCTAAAACACTGTAATTTCTAAAATATTATGGCCAGGGAAGGAAGTACTTATGGTCTAGCTCATTCTGTCATTCTGAGGAGAATTTGAAGTAATTTGCTGAAATATACAAAAACGTGTGTGTGTGTGTGTGTGTGTGTGTGTGTGTAGAAGCTCTCTAGAAAGATACCAGAAAGATACCAGAGAAACTGGTAATAATAATAATTACCTCTGGGGGCTGGGGTAGTGGATGGCTGGTGGAAAGGATACCTTCTATTTTTTTTTTTTTTAAGATTTTATTTATTTATTTGACAGTGAGAGAGGGAACACAGGCAGGGGGAGTGGGAGAGGGAGAAGCAGGCTTCCCACTGAGCAGGGAGCCTGATGTGGGGCTCGATCCCAGGACCCTGAGATCATGACCTGAGCCGAAATCAAGAGTCAACTGCTTAACCAACTGAACCACCCAGGTGTCCCCTGAGCAGTCATTTAAAGAAGACTGTGGATTGAGCTCTCAAGTTAAAGTAGTCAAGGCTACTTAATTAAATAAATAGGCAAACAGAGAACAAAATATTCCGTTAAAAAAAATCACTACTGTAGGGTTTCTTGAATTTGAGAGATATAAATCCCTTTCAAAAGGAAAACAAGCCTTTTTTTTTTAAGATTTTATTTATTTATTAGAGAGAGGGAGACCACAGAGGGAGAAGCAGACTACCCACTGAGCAGAGAGCCCAGTGGGGGAATCCAAGAGATTCACTGGGCTTACATGCTATAAACCATCATCAGTAGTGAAAAACAACCTTTCCTTGGCACTAAGGTTTGTGGTATTTTCCTCTTAAAAGGGGCATTGCGTGATATGGTGGAGGATGTTTCCAGTAATACCTCTGCAGTCATACTGTAGTGCAGTATCTCAAATGGGGGTCCTTGGATATATTTTGGAGAGAAAGTTTTTTAAGTTTCAGTAATCTGAAATATAAGTGTATAATGATTACTTATCTTGTATCTGAGTATTGCCACACAATGTCAGTGCTTATGTTTGTTTGTATTTTTAAGATCATTGGTTATATACTTCTTAATTTGTAAGTAAGTAGTTTGTGGGACCAGTGGAAGGACAAGTTGTGCTGGGCACATAGGGCAACTTTATTGCAGTTGTTTGAGAAAGTGATGGAATTGATAGCATATGGCATGTTTAGGCATGCCAAGCTAAAAAAAACCTGTTATACCATATCCATGTTGTGAATGGTGATTTAATTTCAGAGTTAAATCTGTTGTTATCTATTAATGATTAATTTGAATTTCATTAGTTTATTTTTTATATTAAATTTGTAAATTTGTTTCAGTTATGTATCTTAGCTTTATGTTTATATTCATTAATTTAAAAATTTAACTTGCATCGGAGGTGTATTAAGAATTTTGTTTTCCAGGGCGCCTGGGTGGCTCAGTTGTTAAGCGTCTGCCTTCAGCTCAGGTCATGATCCTGGGATCCTGGGATCGAGCCCTATGTTGGGCTCTCTGCCCGGTGGGAAGCCTGCTTCTCCCTCTCCCACTCCCCCTGCTTGTGTTTCCTCTCTTGCTGTGTCTCTCTCTGTCAGATAAATAAAATCTTAAAAAAAAAAAGAATTTTGTTTTCCAGGGTGCCTGGGGGGCTCAGTTGGTTAAGTATCTGCCTTCCGTATCTGCCTTCCACTCATGTCATGATCTGAGGGTCCTGGGATCGAGCCCCACACTGGGCTCTCTGCTCAGTGGGGAGTCTGCTTCTCCCTCTGTGCTCTCCCTCTCTCAAATAAATAGATAAAATCTTAAAAAAAAAAAAGACTTGTTTTCCTTTTGAAAGGGATTTATATCTCTTAAATTCAAGAAACTCTACAGTAGTGATTTTTTTTAATGGAATATTTTGTTCTGTTTGCCTTTTTATTTATTTAAGATTTTATTTATTTATTTATTTGATGAGAGAGCACAAGCAGGGGGGGCGTGTCAGGGAGAGGGAGAAGCAGGCTCCCCGCTGAGCAAGGAGCCTGATACTGGACTCAGTCCCAGGACCCTGGGATCATGACCTGAGCTGAAGGCAGACCCTCAACCGACTGAGCCACCCAGTAGTGATTTTGTTATAGGTCTTGCTCTGCCTTTGTTCATTCTAACCAGAGTCCACAAATGCCCAAATTAAAGGCAGTTTTCTGTGCATCATTTCTCATTATTGACTTTTACTGATTTAGAAAAAGAAACTTTGAAATCATGAGTACAATTGCTTATTAATGGCAAATTCAACCTACTTTGAAAATGAAAGACTCTAAAGACAACACTGCTGGGGCGCCTGGGTGGTTCAGTCGATTAAGCATCTGACTTCAGCTCAAGTCATGATCTCAGAGTCCTGGGATCAAGCCCCACATCGGGCTCTCTGCTCAGCAGGGAGTCTGCTTCTTCCTCTCCCTCTGTGCCCTCTCTCTTGCTCTCTCTCTCACTCTCTCTCAAGCAAATAAGTTAAAAAAAAAATCTTAAAAACTTCAATAAAAAAAGTAAAGACAGCACTGCCTTGAATAGGTGGTGACTCTGTCTTGACATGGAGCAACTGTGGGCCTGACTGAGGTAGTTACCAGAAAGAGGTCAACTGTACCCACCTACAAATGAAAAGATAGACCAGACCCCAAACTTCTCTACAGTTGAAGAGAGGATGATTTGAATGAGTTTAGTCTGCAAAAATGTTAAAGATGAAGTACCCAGTTATTGTTAGTAAGTATAGTTATGGTATTACATCTTAACTGTGAAATGCTTAATTTCAAACAGCACGGTTTTCTCGTGAGTCTAACAAGACAACTCTTTTGGAAAAGGTAACTCTAGAAAACAGAATTCTGCTATTTAAAGAAATTGGTGCATATTAACTTCCTGCCCCAAATTATGATTTTGATTTTAAAGTTGTTGATCTTAAACCATTTTTTCTTTTTTTCTTTTTTTTTTTTTTTAAGATTTTATTGATTTATTTGAGACAGAGAGGATGAGAGAGAGAGAGAGAGTCCATGAGAGGGGGGAGGGTCAGAGGGAGAAGCAGACTCCCTGCTGAGCAGGGAGTCCGATGCGGGGCTCGATCCCGAGACTCCAGGATCATGACCTGAGCCGAAGGCAGTTGCTTAACCAACTGAGCCACCCAGGCGCCCTTAAACCATTTTTTCTAATAGTAGCTTAGAAGACCTGTTTTTCTGTTGAGGTCATTGTTCTTGACATCAAAACAATATTAGCACAGAGAAGATTTCTTTTTTTGTCTTTTACATTTCAAATAATTGTGATAGAGTTTTATTTTTTTTTTTTTATTGTTATGTTAATCACCATATATTACATCATTAGTTTTTGATGCAGTGTTCCATGATTCATTGTTCATAACACCCAGTGCTCCATGCAGAACGTGCCCTCCTCAATACCCATCACCAGGCTAACCCGTCCCCCCACCCCCCTGTGATAGAGTTTTAAAAGACGGGTGCAAGGTTTTATATTCCATGCAGTGTTACCTAATCTGGTAGTCTGTTGAATCCAACCCTGTGATTCTTAGGGTGGTTTGGCTGTAGATACCATATATCAGATTAAGGAAGTTCCATTCCTTTTCTGCAAAGAGTTTTTTATGAATGGTTGTTGGATTATATCCCATGCTTTTTCTGCATTTATTGATATTCATATGATTTTTAATTGTCAATTTGAGTTACCTTAATCAGTTTTTTAGGAGTAAACACTTTTTTTAATGTTCATTGTTTTATCTAATTTTTGCTTTTTTTAAAGATTTTATTTGTTTATTTGACAGAGTGAGAGAGCACAAGCAGGGGGAGCAGTAGAAGGAGAGGGGGAAGCAGCCTGATGTAGGGCACGATCCTAGGACCCTGGGATCACGACCTGAGCCAAAGACAGATGCTTAACCATCTGAGGCACCCAGGCACCCCTGTTTATCTAGTTTTTATTGTAAAATATACATAACAAAATTTACCATTTTAACTTTTTTTTAAAGAAATTTATTTACTCAACGGGGCCTTGAATTCATGACCCAGAAATCAAGAGTCGGATGCTCTACTGACTGAGCCAGCCAGGCGCCCCCATTTTAACTATTTATTTTATTATTATTTTTTTAGATTTTTAATTTGACAGAGCGAGCACAAGCAGGGGGAGTTGCAGGGAGAGGGAGAAGCAGGCTTCCCCTGGGGTTGTGACCTGAGCCACAGACAGACACTTAACTGACTGAACTACCCAGGCGCCCCCCATTTTAACTATTTTTAAGTGCATATTCACATTGATTGTTGTGCTACTGTCACCACTATCCATCTCCAGAACTTTTTCATCCTCCACAACTGAAACTCTGTACTGTTTAAATAATAACTTCCCATTCTCCCTCCCCTTTTCCCTGGTAACTACCTTTTACTAATTAATTCTTAACATTAAACACAGTTGGGTCCCAGTATGTACTGTATTATCTTTTTTATCTTATATGTTGATTGCATCAGATTACTAATATCTTGGTATGGATTTGGTAGGATTTTTTTTTAATACAGTTGAGACTTTTCTAACTTCTTTGTGGTTTCCTTCTTTGATCTGTGGGTTATTTATAAGTATGCCTTTTAGCTTTCAAACATGAGGTTTTTCTACTTATCTTTTTGTAATGGTTTTATAGTTTAATTGTACTGCGGTTAAAGATAGGACTTAGATGATTTCAGTCCTTTGGAAATTGTTAATATTTATTTGCTGTTTGGCCTAGTATATCCTTCCTCCAGATTCCACATTGGTGTTTTTTTTTTTTTTAAGATTTTATTTATTTATTTGACAGAGATACAGTGAGAGAGGGAACACAAGCAGGGGGAGTGGGAGAGGGAGAAGCAGGCTCCCCGCTGAGCAGAGAGGCCGATGTGGGGCTGGATCCAGGACCCTGGGATCATGACCTGAGCCGAAGGCAGCCACTTAACTGACTGAGCCATGCAGGCGCCCCCAGATTCCACACTGTTAATGTTAAGTTTGGCCACAGTTGCCTTATCTTTGCCACTTTATCCTTCTGTACAGTTTTTCTTTTTTCTTTTTAAAGATTTGAGTGTGTGTGCAAGTGAGCGAAGGTGGGGGAAGGGCAGAGGGGGAGAGAGAAAAATCCTTGAGCAGACTCCCCACTGAGTGAGGAGACCATCACAGGGCTTGATTGCAGAACCCTGAGGTCATGATTTGAGCCGAAATCAAGAGTCGGCCACCCAACCAACTGAGCCACCCAGATGCCTCTGTTTATACAGTTTTTCTGAATCATTTGAGAAATAAGTTGCAGACATAATGCTCTGTTACCTCTAAATCAGTGTGTATTTCCTAAAAACAAGGATACTCTCCTGTATAACCACACAGCACACCCATTAAAATCAGGAAATAAATATTGATATAATACTGCTGTCTAATTCACAGACACAACACCACTCACATTTCGCTGATCTCCCAATTATGTTCTTTATAGCAAAAACATAAATAAATAAATAAAAATAAAAAACTCCTCCCTCCAAAAACAAAAGCAGAAAAACCTCTTCCCTTTCTCCTTGTAACTCAGATTCAGAGACCATTCACAGCCATGCCTTTACTTGTCATGCCTCTTTAGTCTCCTTCAATTTTGAATAGTTCCTCAGTCTTGTTTTAGTTATCTTGGCAGTTTTGAAGAATAGGCCAGTTACTTTGTAAAATATTCCTCGGTTTAGGTTAGTCTGATGTTTCCTCATCAGTAGATTTAGGTTATGCATTTTTGGCGGGAACACCACAGCCCTGATGTTGTGTTCATTTCACTACATTGTATCAGGAGGCACGTGCCACCTTGTCCCATTACTGGTTATGTGAAATTTTATCACTTGGTTAAGATGACAGGTTTGTATACTGTAAGTTCAAAAGTATTTACCCTTACTAATAAGAAAATAATACACATTTTGTGGCATGATACTTTGAGGCTATATAAATAGCCCATTTCTCATCAAATTTTCACCTCCTAGTTTTTGCATCCATTGATGATTTGTGCCTGAATCAGTTACTAAGTGGTTGCCAGATGGTGAATTTAAAAAATTTCATCATTCCTTCCAGCATTCATAATTTGGCATTTCACTGTAAAGAAAAGCTTTCTCTCCCTGTTTTGTTTTTGTTTTTTAAGATTTTATTTATTTATTTGACACAGAGAGAGAGATAGGGAGAGAGAGATCACAAGCAGGGGGAGTGGGAGGGAGAGGGAGAAGCAGGCTCCCCGCAGAGCAAGGAGCCTGATGCAGGGCTCGATCCTGGGACTCTGGAATCATGACCTGAGCTGAAGGCAGCAGCTTAACCAACTGAGCCACCCAGGCGCCCCTCCCTGTTTTCTAAAAAAATCATTTAAACATATCAGCATGGACTCCTGGATTCCTGTTTTGCTAATCTTTCATTTGTTTTGATGCTCAAATTATCTCTGATTTGGTCAGTGGGAACTCTTTCAAGCTGGCTCCTATGCCTTTTCTTCATGTCCCCATCATTCTTTGATCACTTACTTTTCTTTTTTTTTTTAATTCTATTTATTTATTTATTTGAGAGAGAGACAGAGATAGCAACAGAGAGCAGGAGCTGGGAGGAGAAGGAGAAGCAAGTCCCCTGCTTAAGCAGGGAGCCCACCATGCGGGGCTCTATCCCAGGACACTGGGATCATGACCTGAGCCAAAGGCAGATGCTTAACCTACTGAGCCACCCAGGCATCCCAAATCACTTACTTTTCTTACTTTTTGGCACAAGGTTTTCTATGCCCAGGCCTAGAATCAACCATTTCATGAAGGAACTCTGATTTCTTTTGTTAGAGGTTGTATTTATTTATTTGTTTTTTTAAGATTTTATTTATTTGGGAGAGAGAACGTGTGAGAGAGAGCGAGCGAGCATGAGTGGTGGGAAGAGAGAGAAGCAGACTCCCTGCTGAACAGGAAACCCGTTATGGGGCTCGATCCCAGGACCCCGAGATCATGACCTGAACTGAAGGCAAATGCTTAACTGATTGAGCCACCCAGCTGCCCCGAGGATGTATTTAGAAAACAAGATCTGGACACCAGATGTGGTCCTTGCTACTGGGGTGTCATTGCTCTTAGGCTGTATTAGAAGTCAGACGTAGGATATTGTTTTTAAGTGTACCCAGCATTTAATTTACAAGTATGACTGAGTGATGCCATGAAGAGGTCAGTGCCATTGAAGGAAGTTTACTTATAGTTCCCCAGAAGCAGGAGGCACACCATTCTATGCAGGGTCCGTCACATGGGAAATTGTTAGGGGTATGTTCCTTTTTAGGCAGGAAGTGAAACACAGAGTTGTGCTTGTGGTTGGAAGATTTGTAATATTCTTATACATATATGTACATATGCATATAAACATATACAAGCATCCATATCTGCCCAAGAATGTTGAAAGCCATGATTTCACTGTGTTACCTTCACTGATTCCATTTTAACACCAGAGCATTTTTTTCTAGTCTTTGCCTTTTTAATTTGTTCCTCCTTTCTCTGACATTGAGAATGTGGCTTTCTGTCCTTTTGTGCTCCATCTCCCTTAGGTAACAATCCCCTGACTATGAGGGCCATCTCATTGGCCCCAACCCCACTGAGAGTACTAGCTGAGCACCCCCATCTGGTTCCATGAGCCATTTTTATATATAGACAGCTCTCACTTTGCATCATTCTCATGCATGAATTTCTGTTAACATGGTTTTTAATTTTTTATTTTATTTTTAAGTAATCTCTATACCCAGCGTGGGGCTCAAACCCACAGCACTGAGAGCAAAAGTTGCATGCTCCATGGCTGAGCCAACCAGATGCCCCTGACATGGTTTAATTAAATGAGACTAGTCCCCAAATAACAGTTAATGAAATACAAAATACAACCTGTGATCAGGAATAGCTCCTCCAAAAATTTTAAAATTTACTCCAACCCTATAATAGCTGATTAATCTCTCTCTAGACATCATTCAGTTGAAGGTATTCCCTCCCTTTTTTAAGGAAAATTACAATCTCTGCACTGCTGTCAGCTGAACTTTACACAGCTCTGCATTTCCCTCTGTCAGTTCCTCTTGGAATGGTGGGTGGGTAGCAGAAGAGAGGATATGTACAATAATGTATTTTTAGTTCTTTTGAACATAGGGGTTGCTTCAGCCATTGCTATTGATGACAGGAAGTATATTTATAGCTTCAAGGAAGGAGGGCCCTGGTTTAAGAAAACCTGGCAAGCTGTGCTTAATATATTTCATTAAAGTTCATTTGCACTTCATAGGAAGTTCTTGCTGTAGAAGTGTAGTTGCAATGAATGGATTTATGTTATGAAGTATAGGTATTTTCATAAGTATATTCAGTCTGTTCTTGGATTTGGAAAAATCTTCCATTTTGAAATTTCACAATTTGCAATGCCTAAAACAAAGGATACTACAGGATGTGTGTACGGAGAATTCAGATGGTGGCATGCAGTTGTATAGTAAGGATATTGAGGGGGTACTGAATATTGTCACAAGTAGATATTATTCATGAAACTCTCATTGGTCAGCTTCTGTTGTGATTTTCTTTCAAAGATTGAAATCAGGGTGCCTGGGTGGCTCAGTCGTTAAGCGTCTGCCTTCGGCTCAGGTCATGATCCCAGGGTACTGGGATCGAGTCCCACATTGGGCTCCCTGCTCTGCGGGAAGCCTGCTTCTCCCTCTCCCATTCCCCCTGCTTGTGTTCCTGCTCTCGCTGTGTCTCTCTCTGTCAAATAAATAAATAAAATCTTAAAAAAAGATTGAAATCAGATATTGTATATGGATCATAAGATAGTCTGTAAAATCATTTTGGGGTTTTCCACTGGGCATCACATAACTTTCTTATAAGTTTGATTGGGACAGGACTTTTGCCCATGACTATCATGTGCAATGGGCACATTAAACACAAGTTAAATTATTCTGAAGCATTTTCTCTCATTTTCCTACTCCCTTTCTTAATTGAGGGAAGCAAAGAGTTGGTTTCCAAGGATACGTCTTCTCTCTTATGCTGGTTTCAGATTGATGCAGTCATGGAAACCAGGCAGGAAACTTATTCTTGGCAGCTGCTTGCACTGGTCTGATCTTTTCTTTTAAAAGCATTAGATTCTTTAATAATACATTTTGAGAAGGTTGGTGCCAAATGATTCCAGGTCATCTCAAAGGGAGTGGGAATTTTGTTGAATAGCTTTAAGTGACTCAGTTAAATATTAACAAGTTGCTAAACAAAACTGCAGTGATCTCCCTAAAGATTTCTATGTCTAATTTAACCAGAAGGATTATAAATTACAGAATTATTAATGTTTAGTCATTTTTTAGAATACTTTAAAACACTCCTAATTTGAGGATTTTTTGTTTTGAACGTTACAAATTCAAAATATTAGGGGTTGTAGAGCTGAACTTTATTTAACATAATGAAGGTTTTCATCTAGCCCATTAAAGTCTATCTGCTGATGAAATGAAAATATGAAATAATGACTCTTTAAAAGTAATTTTAAAGGGCACCTGGATGGCTTAGTCGGTTAAGCATCCAACTCTTGATTTTGGCTCAGGTCATGATCTCAGGGTTTTGAGATCAAGCCCCGTGTCAGGCTCCACGCTGAGCAAGGAGTCTGCTTGAGATTCTCTCTCTCTCCTTCTCCCTCTGCCCCACCATCCCCCCCGCGCCACTGTCATGCACACGTGCATGTGTAGTCTCTCTTAAAAAAAAATTTAAAAAATAAAATATTTTGTGGATTCTGAAGCTGACTGCCTTGGTTCAAATCCAGCTCTACTATTTTTTAGATACGTAACATGGGACAAGCTACTTAACCTCTCTGTGCTTTAGTTTCCTTATCTGCAAAGTGGGGGATAATAACGTCATGGGGTTGTCATGAGGAGTAAATGAGCTAAACTATGTCACGTGCTTAATTCATAGGGAGCATTCAGCAAATGCTGACTGTTCGTTTACACATAAGGAATAAGGCTGAATAATAAATCCAGAAAAGGTTCGCACTGAATTCATTTATGAAGGACTTTAAAGAAGGAAGGTATTTTTGACACATGTATTATTTTTTAGGTTAACAAGAATGGTGGAGGACTTATGAATCTCTTCCCTATTGGAAATGAATAAATCACCTGTTTTTAGATCGCTTGTAAAGATTTAGTATTGGGTTTACATAATTTAGCAAGATATTTACTGATTCGAGAAACATTGATTGTTGGATTGCTACATGCTAAGTAGGTGCTGGGATTTCAAAGGTGAATGAGACACATCCTCTTCCCTGGGGGGCTTCCTGTTTTGGAGGGGTGTAGGTGGAGAAGGGTGAATAAGTGAAGATGACCTATTATAAAACTTAATTCTTTATACATTGTGTTAAGTGCTACACTAGCAGAATTTTAAATAAAAAAAAATGATATGGAAATAGGAGACAGCACAAATTAACTTAAACGTACAAGGGGCACCTGAGTGGCTCAGTTGGTGGAGCTTCAGACTCTTGGTTTGGACTCTGGGTTTTGTCTCAGGTCATGGTCTGAGGGATGTGGGATCAAGCCCCATGTTGGGCTCCCTGCTCATGGGGGAGTCTGCTTGTCGCCTTCTCTCTCTGCCCCTCTCCCTGCTTATGCTTCCTCTCACTCTAAAATAAGTGGGTAAATCTTATTAAAAAAAAAAAGAAATATGCAAGAGTAATATAAAGAAAACTGTAGAGCCTTAAATTCGATATTTATGCTGTGTTTCTGAATGTGAAAGACTTAAATATTATACAGATACTGTATAGAGGTTTAGTAGGGGTGTTCCCCAAATTATTCTACGGATTTAATGCATGTTTTGTAAGCCCAGTGGGGTACACCTTTTTGAAAGCTTGAGAGATTGCACAGCACAGTTCATTTGGAAGAGTAAATTCAATATTTGAGAAAATTTTGAAAAATTTTGAAAAAGAACAATAATTGGAGAGCCATAGAAGTGGGGAAGGTATGTGACAGTTGACTCTGAAAAAATATATCACAGAGTTAAAGGTATTAAAGGAAGTGCCTGGCTGGCTCAGTTGGTAGAGCATGTGACTCTTGATCTTGGGGTTCTAAGTTTGAGACCCACGTTGGGTGTAGAGATTACTTAAAATCTTTTTTTTTTTTTTTTAAGATTTTATTTGTCAGAGAGAGAACGCATGCACGAGCAGGAAGAGGCGCAGAGGGAGAAGCAGGCTCCATGCTGAGCAAAGACCCTGATGTGGGACTTGATCCCAGGACACTGGGATCATGACCTGAGCCAGAGGCAGATGCTTAACCGACTGAGCCACCCAGGTGTCCCAATTTTTTTTTTTAATTTAAAAAAAATTTTTTTAAAGATTTTATTTATTTGTCAGAGAGAGTGAGTGACCACACAAGCGGGGGGGCAGAGGGAGAAGCAGGCTCCTCGCTGAGCAGTGAGCCCGATCCGGGGCTCAATCACAGGACCCTGGGATCATGACCTGAGCTGAAGGCAGGCGCTTAACCGCCTGAGCCAGCCAGGCATCCCATCTTTTTTTTTTTTTTTTTAAGATTTTATTTATTTATTTCATGCCACGCATGGGGGGCCAGAGGAGGGGACACAAGCAGAGTCCCTATTGAGCAAGGAGCCTTGTGCTGGCCTCTGTCCCAGGACTCTGGGGTCATGACCTGAGCCGAAGGCAGACACTTAACCAACTGAGCCACCTAGGCGCCCCACAAATTTATTGATGAAATTAAAATATAGTAATTATTGAGTACAACTTTTTGTAATAATAGGTTTATTAATGAAAAAAGTGGAATTCTTTTTTAGGGTGATACAGTTTGCCTAATTGGGGTTCAGAGTTAGTATTTCCTATTATCAAAATTGATTATAAATGATATATGATTTTATATGTTTCATCTTTGAAAATGTCTTCCTACAGATGTATGCCAAATATTTAAGTTTTATTTATTTTAGAGAGAGAGTGAGCGTGCAAGTAGGGAGGACAGAGGGAGAGAGAGAATATCAAGCAGACGCCCCTCTCCAGCAGGGAGCCCCACACGGGGCTGGATCCCATGACCCTGAGATCATGACCCAAGCCTAAGCCTTAAGTTGGAGGCTTAACTGACTGAACCACCCAGGCACCCTAGCCATATATTGGTATCAGCCCCCAAGCATATGATTTTAATTGAGCACATTAATCACTTGGGAAGCGTTTATAGAATTATAATATATTTTTCTTTTAATATTTGCCTTTTAGCATGCCATTACATAGCAGATTAGTTACTTCTATTTGAAGGTTAGATGGAAGCTCCATAATTTCACCGTTAGACTTTGAAATATGGAAATTTTCTTTGCACTTATATTGAAATCCTAAAAAACTGTAGTTTTGAGCCAAGAAAATATATCCACTGCAAATTTGTTTGGGAATGGAGATCTCACTTATTTTAAATTTGAGGGTGTGGGAAGTGTATAAAGCAACTTTTGACATTGCTTATGATTCAAATACTAGTTTTTGTCTAAATGACTTAATTGAAGTTTAAGTTTCACATATAAGTGCTGTTCTGCCTGGTAATTTTATTTATTTAAAAAAATTTGTTAGATTTTATTTTTAAGTAACCTCTATACCCAGCGTGGGGCTGGAACCCACATTCCCAAGATCAGGAGTTACACGCTATATCAGCTGAGCCAGCCAGGTGCCCCCTGCCCTGGTAATTTTAGATTGAATTTATTAAATCTTATAAATCTGCAGCAAAAGCTAAGTTTCAGAGCCATTCATTATTTGATAATAGTATCTGCAAGAGGTCTTATCATTCTGAAAAATTTCATTCTCAGCCCTGAGCTTAAAAGATTAAAAATCACAAAATTTTACTACAGCAAATCACCACACTGCTCTGTGGTCAGGCGAGTCAGGTTATTCAGCTTTTATTTCTGGCAATAGTTAAGTCCATGACCACGAGTGAAATTCACCATCCACACTGTTTGTTTAATAACACATGATAAATTTAAATATTTTTCGGAGTACCTGCTGGTGAAAAATATAATGAATAAACTGTCTTACATCTTAACAAACGTTGTAAATTATCCAACTAAGCTTTTATCTACTCCACACATATTTTTACCATCAACACATTTTAGCAGATTCCACTTCAAGTTGTACTGAATTAGTATTTTCTCAACTTCTGACCTATAGTTGTTCAACAGACTATTTGTGGAAGCTAATTTTTCATTCACTTTATTGTTTTAAAGATATTTTTTTAATTTTTTAAGTAATCTCTACACATTGTGGGGCTTGAACTCACAACCATGAGATGAAGAATCGCATGATCTGCCAACTGAGTGAGACAGGTGCCCCTATTCATTCAGTTTAAATTTGGTATTGACTCTGAGTAAACAACTGAGCAGTATTGGTAACATGTCAACTCATTGGGAAACAGGGAATCTACATGAACTAATTTGCCTTTTTAAATAGATTATTAATCTTACTCCCTTTGTCCTCAACTTTTGGAGCAACTGGTCTTACTGAAAAGCTAGTAGTCTTAAGTTTATTTTCTCTGAATCTATTTCTTCAGCGCCTAGAGCTGAGCGTGGTTTAACCACCCCATCACTGGCAAATTACTTTCTTCGCTTGGCTAATAGACCAGCCTCTTGGATTTTTCAGACCATGGCATTCCTGTGAATTGGGAATATTGGGTGACTACTTAGTGTGCTAATCTTGATATAGATTGAATTCTCCTAGCACAGCTACAGTGTCATTGCATAATAAACACAAAGCTTTCTCATGTGACTTCATAACAAAGTAACCCACACTCTCTCCACTGTGCTTTATTTTTTATTTATTTTTTAAAAAGATTTTATTTATTTGACAGAGAGAGACACAGTGAGAGAGGGAACACAAGCAGGGGGAATGGGAGAGGGAGAAGCAGGCTTCCTGCTGAGCAGGGAGCCTGACGCGGGGCTCGATCCCAGGACCCTGGGATCATGACCTGAGCTGAAGGCAGACGCTTAACGACTGAGCCACCCAGGTGCTCCTCCACTATGCTTTAAATCAAGACATTGTACACTTTTCTTGTTTTGACATGATGGCCATCCACTGGTAATACAAAGAAGTAAACTATCACAATGCAGTATGCCAGTATGCATATGTGCCAGTCAAAACGCTGTTGAGTTATAGCTTCCTCACTGTGATTTGTGGTGCACTGAGCAGCAGTGCAAAGCTCTGTAAACACCACATATACAAGTAACCACTCAATTCTGCCACTGTAGGTTTGATGCCGTCCATAGGCAACATGTAAATGAGTGAGTGCAGCTGTGTTTGATGTTATTTATGGACACTGGAGTTTGAATTTCACATAATTTTCACGTCATGAAATAATCTTTTGATTTTTTTCAACCATGAAAAAGTGTAAAATCATTCTTAGCTTGCAGCCCTTACTAAAACAGATGGTTTGCTCTCTCCATTTAGCATAAAGCATTACATCAAGGCCAAAATCAAGAAGGAAAAGATAGCATAAAATTTGATTGCATAAAGAGATAATATAAACAAAACTAAAAGATAAACTGAAGGGCGCCTGGGTGGCTAGTGGGTTTAGCGTCTGCCTTCGGCTCAGGTCATGATCCCAGGGGCCTGGGATCCAGCCCTGCATCCCATCAGGCTCCCTGCTCAGCGAGGAGTCTGCTTCTCCCTCTCGCTTTCCCCCTTGCTTGAGCTCTCACTCTCTCTCTCGAATAAAATCTCTTTAAAAAAAAAAATAAACTGCAAATTGGGGAAACGTATTTGGAACCATATGTCGGGAAAAGGTTAATGTCATCCTAGTATGAAAGAGTACCTGTGGATAAGAAACAGACCAAAACACTATTAGAAAAATGGGCAAAGGATGCAAAAAGTTTACCAAATAAAACCTAATGTTGGTAACTATATCAAGTGTTGATCCAGTACTGAACCACAAAAGGCTAAAGAAACCATGGGAGGCTTTCACTTTATACTTCATACACTTTGGTATTGCTTGAGATTTTTTTTAGGCTCCCCATTTTTAAATTTTTCCTTTTATTTTTTTTTATATTTTCAAGATTTTATTAGAGAACACCAAGCAGGGGGAGTGGTAGGCAGAGGGAAGGGGAGAAGCAGGGTTCCCACTGAGCAGGGAGCCCGATGTGGGACTCGATCCCAGGCCCCTGGGATCATGACCTGAGCTGAAGGCAGATACTTAACTGACTGAGCCACCCAGGCACCCCTATTTTAATTTTTTTAAGTAAGCTCTGTACTCAGTGTGAGGCTTGAACTCATGACCCTGAAATTGAGAGTCACATGCTCTACCATCTGAGCCCTCAAGGTGCCGCATTGCTTGAGTTTTTTTGCAGCAAGTAGATACTACATTTATCAGTATTTAAAAAGAAAAAAAGTTTTCTTATAAAATTTTTGAATTGTTATTTGGCTTTCTGGTCCCTAAATTTTCTATTTTCCTAGCAGAGGTAGAGAAAAGAGGGTGAGTTCTTTCTCTTTCCTGCCTCTGCTATGCATGTTGCTCTGGCTTAGAAGACAGCATGCAGCTTAGGCCCTGTGAGGTTCTCCCACCCCAGTCCTGGCTTTTGTGTATTCTTGGGTGTTTTACTAGGCCAACATAATGGGCACTGCTTGCCGTGATGCCATGTTGATTTGGAAATCCCGGTTTGATTTTAAGATGGAAGTTCTATTAAGCATCTTCTAAATAATTTTGATGTTAGGGATTTTGAATTGCTTTTTAATTTTATTTTTGTTATTAAATAGTTATTAATAGAAGCCAGAGGGAAGGGGCATCTGTGACTCAGTTGTTTGGGTGTCCTACTCTTCATTTCGGTTTGGGTCATGGTCTCCTGGTTATGGGATCAAACATTGCAACGAGCTCCATGCTCAGTGTGGAGTCAGCTTGGGATTCTCTCTCTCCCTCTGCCCGCCCTCCCTCCCCCACACACACTCATGTTAAGTAAATAAATCTTTTAAAAAGGTAGAAGCAAGAGGGGTGGAGGGATTCTTTTAAATCAACTCTTAAAATTCTGTCTTTAGTGGAATTCTTGATTTTCCTGGATTTGTTAAATGTTTCTAAAGATGTTTGGCATAGGTATTAACTTCATGGACCTGTTGAATACAGTTTTTTTCTAGTTCTGAATTAAGTCAGTCATGAACAATAACAGAACCTCGTAGGTGGGTAATGCTACTGCATTCGCTCAAGGCATTTGGTTACCAAGGTGATTCACAAGGGATAAGAATTTTACTTTGCATTTGTTTTCAAATCAGGAGTTGTAGAATTTGATGCACATGAAGCATGCTGTTGTTCTTTTCCTATAGTCTATGTAGATGATGTCATTAAACTAGATTTTGGCTTTTAGACTTTGGTTTAAAATACTGGAATGATTAAGTAATAAGTATATTTCATGTGGAAAAGAAATACTGTAATTGTATTGAAATAAGCTGAACAAGAGGAAACTTAATTACCTTGAGAATAGCAGAAAATAAAGTTGTAATACCAGTTAATATACAGTGTAGCAGCTACAACTGGGGAAAGGGGAGTATGAGAGGGAGTAAAAGTAGGGTGTAAATTACAAGAAGTTTGGGAGAAAATGACTTTGTGATCTGTGAGAGCCAGAATTGGGAATACTAGGTAGACATGTTCATGTCCCTAGATTTTAAGAAGGCATACTTCAAGAAGTTCACAAGATATGAGTATGAATCAATAGGAATGGTATACTAAAAGGAAAGTCAGTTTAAAGAAAAACAAAAACTGCTCTTAAAGATAGGTAGGTGATTACTTCTTTTGGGGGGGCCAGAGAAAAAGGGAGAGAGAATCTTTTTTTTTAAGATTTATTTATTAGAGAGAAACAGCACACAGAGGGAGAGGGAGAAGCAGACTCTCCAGTGAGCAGAGAGCCTGATTCAGGGCTCCATCCCAGGACCCAAGATCATGACCTGGGCCGAAGGCAGACGCTCAACCCACTGAGCTACCCAGTTGCCCCGGAGAGAATCTTAAGCAGGCTCCAAGCCCAGCACAGGGCCTGACATGGGGCTCTATCTCACAACCCTGAGATCATGACCTGAGCCTAAATCAAGAGTCGGACATTTAACCGACTGAGCCATCCAGGTGCCCCAAGTAGGCAGTTACTTCTAATAGATACTCAGACTTGATTAAGAAATTTGGAAACAGGAATTTTGGAAAATATAGGTCATTAGTCTATCAACAAGCATAGAAAAAGTAACTTAGTTTTAAAATTTAATTAGTATTAAAACTATTTTTTAAATGAAAAAGTTCTTTAATCTTTTATGGCTTTTACTACTGTTCTCTAGTCCTGTACTTCCAATATGATAGTCCTCAGCCCTGGGTGCTAGTGTGTTGGTCAGCATATATGTAGAACATTTCCATCATCACAGAAATTTCTCTTTGGAAATGCTATGAAAATGAGATATGGGGCGCCTGGGTGGCTCAGTCGTTAAGCGTCTGCCTTCAGCTCAGGTCATGATCCCAGGGTCCTGGGCTTGAGCCCATCGGGCTCCCTGCTCAGCGGGAAGCCTGCTTCTCCTCCTCCTGTTGCTTGTGTCTCTCTCTGTCAAATAAATAATAAAATCTTAAAAAAAAAAAAAGAAAATGAGATATATTATTAGAAAAGCTAGTAAAAGTAAGTGAGGGTAGGGGTGCCTGGATGGCTCAGTTGGTTGGGCGACTGCCTTTGGCTTGGGTCATGATCCCGGGGTTCTGGGATCGAGTCCTACCCTGCTCTGTGGGGAGCCTGCTTCACCCTCTGCCTGCCACTCCCCCTGCTTGTGCACTCTCTCTCTCTCTCTCTCTCTCTCTCTGTCAAATAAATAAAATCTTAAAAAAAAAAAGTGAGAATAATGGGGTACTTTTCTATCCAGAAATTTTACTGAAGAATTATGTCTCATAATCCTGAGACATTGGTATGTGCTTTTTTGTTAATATTGCATTTTGTCCTTTATTTTGAAATAATTTTAAGTTTACAGAGAAGTTGGAGTAATGGTACAAAGAGCCTTTTCCCTTCCTGAGCCGTTTGAGAGTAAGTTGTTCACTTGATGCTCCATCAGCTTTGAATACTTCAGTGTGTATTTCCTACAAATGGGGACATTCTCCCATGTAGCCACAATACATCCATTAAAATCCGGAGCTTAACAGTGATACAGTAGTACCAGCTAGTCCTCAGATCCCATTCAGGTTTTACCAGTTGTCCCAATAATAACCTGTAAACAGAAGGATCCAGTTCAGAATCACACAGTAAATTTTGTTGTCCTGTCTTTGACTTGATCATCTTGATATTTTTGAAGAGCATAGGCTAATTATTTTGAAGATTATGTCTTCATGGTGCTAGATTCAGAATGTGCATTTTGTCAGGAATACCACGTAAATGGTGCTGTATTCTTGTTTTGTCAGGAGGTACACTGTTTCTATGTGTCTCGTTTCTTATGTTAATCGTGATCACTTGATTAAGATAGAGTCTGCTGGTTTTCTCTACTATAAATTTGCCTATTTTTTCCTTTGTGGCCAGTAAATACTTTGTGAGGAGGAAGCACTTTGAGACCATGTGAATACCTCGTTCCCTATCAAGCTTTCCCCCACTAGTTTTAGCATCATTGGTATTTCTTGGCGGGATTATTACTCCAATGGTTGCCAAATGATGATTTTTCTAATTTTATAATTTCTTTCACATTTGTCAGTTGACGTATCATTATAAGGAAAAGCCTCTTTTCCCCGTTTATGTATTAACTTAAATTCATATGTATTTATGCATTTCTGTTTTATTCAGTGAGTTATTATGTATTATTGTCATGTTACCTTGATGCTAAATTTGTCCCAGATTTGGCTAGTGGGTGCCTCTGGCTTCAAGCTGGCTCCTGTATCCTTTTAACATGTTCTCTTATTCTTTGATCACTTCCCTTCCTGATTTGTGGTACAAGATGTTCCAGTCTCTTCCTGTACTTTTCCTGCCCCAGCCCTGAAATCAGTCATTTCACCAGGAATTGAAGTGGTTCCTTTTATTGGAGGAGGTATTTAGAAACCAGGTCTAGATGCTAGGTATGATTGTTCTACTGGGGTATGGCTGCCCTAGGCCCTCTAAGTGAATAGAGCATACACAAACATGTATGTATACTTACATATGCATCCATCTGTGTGTGTGACACACACGCACATTAGGTAAGCTTTGTTCAGTCATAAAGTGCTGTTGGCTATTAGTTCAGTGTTAATGAATCAACAATGAGATATATCCAGAAAAAGGAAGATGATGCTTGCTGATCTGTACATGAGGTCATTCCAGAAAGTGCTAACGTATGTAATGCATGGTGAATCTGTGGAAAAGTGGGTAAATTTGTGGATTTGTGAGATGACAAACATAAAAAACGCATAGTGGATGGTGTTGTGCACTGTGAGCATTGTGAGTATTTTTGTGATGAAGGGGTGTCTGACTTTAAATGCTTTTTCTGCATTGAGATGATGTGTTTTGCTTCCTATTAATATGGTGTATAACACTAATATATAGACTTTTAAATAGCAATTAATTAGCTGTTAGCTTCTGTTTTTTCTCATCTTTTGCATTGTATGTTGGGTTTGTTATGAATACTCGGCAAGATTGTATTGCAGGTGTGTCTTCAGGATATCAAATATTAATGAGATTGTTTTTTAAAAATCAACTTAATTGAAGTATAATCATTTCTTTAACCCCAAAAAGTTCCCTTGTATCCTTCCCAGTTATTCCTCTCCATCCCCTTGTTGGGCCCCTGGCAATTGGGATCTGCTCTCTGTCACTACAGATTACATTTGTCTTTTTTTTTTTTTTTTTTTTAAGAGAGCGTGTGAGTGGGGGGAGGGCAGAGGTAGAGGGAGGCAGGGAGAATCTCAAGCGGACCCCATGCTGAATGCAGAATCTGACACAGGGGTTCGATCTCATGACCCTGAGATCATGACCTGAGCTGAAACCAGGAGTTGGAGTTCTGAGCTACTCAGAAGCCCCTACATTTGTCTTTTCTACATTGTTACATATAGTATGTACCCTTTTGTCTTGATTCTTTCACTGAGCATGATGGTTTTTGGGTTTTGGTTTTGGTTTTTAATTGTATTTGCATTTATTTTATGCAGAAATTACTCCTGGACCTTAACTTTTTGTTTCTTTAGTTTCTTCTGGGATATCTTTTCCTTCTGTGCAGCCTCCTCTTCTGGTTTAGGAACAGCCTGCTCTTTTTCCAGTAAGGAGCATCTCGGTGTGGCAGGGAGAGTCATGTATAGGTTAATCTGATTATGAGCTCTTTAAGTTCTACGCTGCATCTTGGAGGCTTTGTTCACCTGGATGTGCTCCATGACCAGAGGATCAACATCTGAACCCTTAAGTTCAGCATTACTCTCTGCATTTTTAAGCATGTCCAGTAAAAATTCAGCACTGTTTTTGGGCCACGGACCCTGTGTGCAGCCCCACCCTTTGCCTAGGCATGCCTACCACCTCCACCATGGTATTGATGGAATGGCACATTTTGCTTTTACAAAGTGACATTCTTCAGATACTTGGTGGCTTTTCAGATATGCATACTCTTGATGGCCTGGACAGTTTCACGTGTGTTCTTAAAGTGAACACGAAGATTTGAACTTCTTGATTGCATAATTTTGTAGGGTATTCTGGGTCAAGTGAATAGTGAACCATTTTCAGGGATCACCTCAGGCTGCTTAGGTTAAGAGTGAGCATGATATTTTTGACCTTCATCCATGTTGTTAGGTGTATTAGTAGTCAATTCCTTTGTTTCTTAGAAGAGAAGTATTCCATTGTGTGAATATACTATAGTTTATCTTCCATATGTTAATAAGCATTTAGGTTTTTTTAGTTTGATTCCCTTATGATAAATCTGCTAGGAGCATATGTGTTCAAGTCTTTGCTTAGATATAGGTCTTTGTTTCTTTTGGGTAAATCTTAGAAGTAGAATTGGTGCTGGGTTTTATGGTTTAAGTGTATGTTTAATTTTATAAGAACCTGCCAAATTGTTTTCTGTCGTTTTACACTTTACATTCTCATCAGCAATGTGCCAGAGTTTCATTCCCTCCACATCTTCACCAACACTTGGCATGTCGGCCTTTTACTTTTTAGCCATTATAGGTGTCTCATTATGGTTCTGTTTGCATTTTCCTAGTGATTAGTGATGTTTACTAGTGATCCTACCTTCGATATCTGTTTATGTCCTTATTGGCCATTTGTATATGTGCTTTTGTGAAATGTCATCTTAAATCCTTTGCCCATTTGTTTGTTGGATTATTTGTTAATAGTATCTTATGCTTGAATTGTAAGGGTTTTTTATATATTCTGGATACAATCATTAATTATGTATGTATATATGTTATAGATATTCTCTCCCAGCCTGTGGCTTGTTTTTTTAATTTTTAAAATTTAAAAGTTTTATTTAAGTAATCTCTATAACCAATGCAGGGCTTGAACTCATGATCCTGAGATCAAGAGTCATATGCTCCTCCAATTGAGCCAGCCAGGTACGCCTGTTTTTTTTGTTTGTTTGTTTGTTTTGTTTTGTTTTTTTAATGGTGTCTCCCAAAGAGGAGAAATTTGTAATTTTGATGAAGTCCAAATTGACCACTTTTTTTTTTTTTTTTTTAGAGTTCATGTTTTTTGTGTCCAGTCTAAGAAGTCTTTGTCTATCTGTAGTAGACTGAATTCTAAGAAGACCTCAGGGGTCTTAGGGACCTGCACTCTTTTGTATTATTTCCTTCCTGTGAGTGTGGGCAAGATCAATGAGTATGATGGGATGTTACTCCAGTGATTATGTTATATTACATGGCAAAAGGGATATTAAAGATGTAATTAAGTTATTAATTAGTTGACTGAGTCGGTTAAAGGGGAGATTATACAGATAGACCTGACCTGATCACACGAACCCTTAAAATCTGGGTCTAGAAGTCAGCCAGGAGAATTCAAAAAATTTGAAACATTTCAGCAAGAGGGAAGTTTTTTTCCATTGCTGGCTTTGAAAATGGAGGGGTCTACATGGCAAAGATTGCAGATGGTCTGTAGCAGTGGAGAGTTGCTCCTGGGTGAGAAGGAGCGAAGAAACACGTATCTTAGTCCTATAGCTGTAGGGAGCTGAATTGTGCCACAACTATGTGAACTTGGAAGAGGATCCTAAGCACGGATGAGAACACAGCCTGGCGACACCTTGAGGTTTATCTTTGTGAGATCCTTAGCAGAAAATCCAGCCATGGACTTCTTCTTCTTTTTTTTTTTTTTTTTAAATATTTTATTTATTTATTTGAGAGAGAGAGAGAGAGAGAAACAGTATGAGAGGGGAGAAGGTCAGAGGGAGAAGCAGGCTCCCCGCTGAGCCGGGAGCCTGATGTGGGACTCGATCCCAGGACTCCGGGATCATGACCTGAGCCGAAGGCAGTTGCTTAACCAACTGAGCCACCCAGGCGCCCCAGCCATGGACTTCTGACCTCTAACTTTGTAGTAATTTGTTACTCAGTAATATCAAATTAATACACTGTCTCAAGATTGTGAAGTTTTTTTTCTTATGTGTTCTTATGCTTTTAGCTGTTACATTTAGGTCCAGATCTAATATCCTTTCAAGTTAATGTTTGCCTTTGGCATGAGAATAAGGTGCAAAGTTCATTTTTTCCCCATATGGGTATCCAGTTGTTCTTGTTCTAGCCCTACTTGTGGGGCTAGAAAGATTTGTCTGCCTCCATTGAATTGGCTTGGCATCTTTGTAGAAAATCAAATGGTCATATATGCGTGGTTCTATTTCTGGACTTTCTGATCTATTCTTTTGATTTATATCTGTCTGTACACCCATAGCATACTCTTGTTTACTGCCAGGTAGTCTTCCAACCTTTTTTTTTTTTTTTATCAAAATTGTTTTGGCTATTATAAGATCTTTGGATTTTCAGGTAAATTGTAGAATCAGCTTGTCAATTTCTATTTAAAAACCTGAGAATTTGAGATTCCATTGACTCTGTAGATTAGTTTGGGACAAATGGACATCTTAACAACACTGAGTCTTTTGATGCATGCACAGATTATGTATCTCCATTTATTTAAGTATTCTGTAAGTTCAGCAGTGTTTTGTAGTTTTCAGAGTACGGGCTTGTACATCTCTTGTTAATATTCATCCCCAGTAATTTGTGTGTTTTTAAAATTCTCTTATAAATGGTATTTTAAGATACTTCAATTTCCAACTATTTATTGATAATATATAAAGATGCAATTGATATTTATGTATATGTTTATTTTGTGTTGACTTTATATTCTGCTACTTTGTTAAACTTATTTTTTTTCTAACTCTTCTGTAGACTTTTTATTTTTTTAAGATTTTATTTATTTATTTGACAGAGACACAGCAAGAGAGGGAACACAAGCAGGGGGGAGGGGGAGGGAGAAGCAGGCCTCCTGCAGAGCAGGGAGCCCGATGCGGGGCTTGGTCCCAGGACCCTGGGCTCATGACCCAAGCCAAAGACAGACGCTTAACCAACTGAGCCACCCAGGCGCTCCCTTCTTAAGGTTTTCTATCTGTAAGATCATGTTCTCTGTAAATATAGTTTTACTGTTTCTTTTCCAACATAGATAGTTTTTTTTAAAGATTTTATTTATTTATTTAATTGACAGAGAGAGAGAGAGGGAGACAAGAGAGAGGGAACACAAGCAGGGGGAGTGGGAGAGGGAGAAGCAGGCTTCCTGCTAAGCAGGGAGCCCGATGCCGGGCTCGATCCCAGGACTCTGGGATCATGACCTGAGCAGAAGGCAGTCACTTAACCAACTGAGCCACCCAGGTGCCCCCAACATAGATAGTTTTTAATGTATTTTTCTTGCTTTGTTGCACCGGCTGGGACCCTCCAATATAATGTTGAATAAAAATGGTAAAGTGGGTATTCTTGCCTTGTTCTTGATTTTGGGAGGAGGTATTCAGTATTTCACCATTAAATGTGGCATTAGCTTTAGTTTTTCATAGACAGTTTCTATCAAGTTGACAAAGTTTTTTTATAATTTCTAATTTGCTGAAGTTTGTTGGCATGGTTTGGATTATAGGGAGAAAGAGTGCAAAGTGGCCTTACTTTTTGAACTCATATATTCTTCCAGCTATTTCTCTCTTTTTTTAAATCAACATTGTTTTGGCTATTCTACGTTCTTTTCATTTCTATGTAAATTTTATAATCAGCTTTAGAACTTTTAGCTCTGCACTTATTTTTCTAGGTTAGGGTATATTTATTTCTCTGTGCAGCATTTTGGATAAATTCTTCAGATATATTTTCAAGTTTATTAAATCTCTCTTCAGCTATGTCTTTTCTAGTGGTTTACCTGTCTATAAAATTTTAGATTTCAATGAATATTTATATTTTGGAAGCTCTATTTGGTTGTTCCATTTTCTTCTTTTATAGTGTTTTATGCCTTCCTTATGGTTTTTTTTTTAAAGATTCTATTATTTGAGAGAGAGAGAGAGAGAATGAGAGATAGAAAGCATGAGAGGGAAGAGGGTTAGAGGGAGAAGCAGACTCCCCGCTGAGCAGGAAGCCTGATGCGGGACTCGATCTGGGGACTCCAGGATCATGACCTGAGCCGAAGGCAGTCGCTTAACCAACTGAGCCCCCCAGGTGCCCCCTTCCTAATGGTTTTGATGCTTTTATCTTAATCATTGTTAAACTCATTTTATAGTCTTTATGAGACTGTTCTGTTTTCTGAATTCTGTGCATTTTGTGTTGAGGGCTTGCCGTTCCACAGTGGGTTTACTTTTGTTTGTACTAAAGATGTCTAGTGACATCACTGGCACAGGTCAGTTTTGTTAATTTCCCATAGGGGAAGTGGGTCCTGGATCATAAGATAAAGTAAATTTAGACCTCAAATCCATATGAAGCATATGTCTGTGGTTTCAGATTGTCAAAGGAGCCTTTCTTCCTCTTGCCGCCAGCTCAAACTGAGGTAGACAAACTTTCTGGTCTTGTTTATGCAGGTAGATTTTTTCTTGGAGATTTTCATTGAAAGCATAGTCCTTTCAGGGCCACAGTTTTGCAAGAGGTCTTAGATCCAATTTCCCATCTTTCTCAGGAGCCTGCTTCCTGTGTCCTTTTCCTCTATTTGCCTTATTTATTCAAATGTCTTCACAGATGTTTCTGGGGCCAATACAGAAGTCTGCTCATACTTCCAGCTCTGTCTTTTGTTTTTTGTTTTTTGGGTTTTTTCTTTTTTAGATTTTATTTTATTATTATTATTTTAAAGATTTTATTTATTCATTTGACAGAGAGAGACACAGTGAGAGAGGGAACACAAGCAGGGGGAGTAGGAGAGGGAGAAGCAGGCTTCCCGTGGAGCAGGGAGCCCGATGCAGGGCTCGATCCCAGGGCCCTGGGATCATGACCCGAGCTGAAGGTAGACGCTCAATGACTGAGCCACCCAGGTGCCCCTAGATTTGATTTGATTTGATTTGATTTATTTTTTAAGATTTTGTTTATTTATTTGACAGAGAGATAGCGAGAGAGGGAACACAAGCAGGGGGAGAGGGAGTGGGTGAAGCAGGCCTCCCGCTGAGCAGGGAGCCTGATGTGGGGCTCGATCCCAGGACCCTGGGATCATGACCTGAGCCTAAGGCAGACACTCAACGACTGACCCACCCAGCCCCCCCCCCCAGATTTTATTTTAAAATAATCTCTACCCTCAGTGTGAGGCTTGAACTCACAACCCCGAGATCAAGAATCATGTGCTCCACTGACTGAGCCAGCTAGATGACCCCCAGCTCTGGTTCACATTTTGTTTCATGCCACTGGCAGTTTTGTTTACTTTCTTAGAACTTAGCTAAGCTTCTCAAAGTACGTTAGTATTTCTCCAGCATTTCTAGATTATAGTAACTGGAGATTTAAGTACATTTCCTAGATTGCTGTGTTGGAAGATAAAAAAGATGACTCTGTGCTTTAAAGATTGAGCTTAATATACAGAGATACTGGATGTCGGCCAAACCATAAAACTAATTTTTACATATTCATTTATTAATTTCTATTTTTAAATGGCAGCTCCTTTTTAAAAAGGAGATCAGGAGCGTGATTTTCCTGTCTACTTCCTGAGGAAGCAAAAAGGCAGAAACTTGGTGAATAGCAAGACCAGTGGTTGCTATAGTAAGCATGAGACTTCCTGGCACTGGCAATTCTATTAAGAGTAGGAAATGAAATCATGGCAGTGTCTCCTTAATTTGCCACAAGGTTTTGTTTCCCATCTTTGGAGTAGGAGATTCTGCTATATCAAGGAATTGGCTCTTCCAGTTTATTTTATTCAGTTAGACAATGATTAGAAAGTCTCACTGGCTGTGTACATTGCACCATATTTAGGAGTTTTGTAATTATATGACAGTTATGATACATTTCAAACAGGGCTTCAAAACTTTCCATTTAGCTCCTTTTGGAGGGAAGCCCTTTTCTCAAATGGCTGTTGATGTACATTGGTTAGAGGCCCTATTCAACCAGGGAGTGAGAGCATAGATTTTGGAATCAGTATCCCTAGATTTGAGTCTGATCTTTGCCACTTACCAGTTTGACTGCAGACAATTTATTTAACTGATCTGTGCCACAGTTTTTCATCTGCAAAATGAAGCATCTATTTCCTGTACTTGTTTCAGAGATAATGTTAAATGTACATTATACAGTTTGATACAGTGCCTGACGTAATAAGCACTTAATAAATGGTTATTATTCTGATCCTTGTTGAGCTGCTGCTTTTTCATGTGCCTGGTTATCTCTAATTGGTAATCAGCCACGGAACTGGCATCTCCCAAGATTTGACCAAGTCGATTCTTTCAAAGATCTAAGCAGACTACATCTGTGCCTTGAAAAGCAGAAAAAACTCCCAGAAAACAGAAACTAAGTAATTATTAAGTCATTGAATAGTAATGATCATTATTATTTATACTTAATAAGGTATATGATCCATGTTTGCCTGGGCCTTTATTTAATGCTTTTTAAAATTTGGTGTTTGGGCGCCTGGGTGGCTCAGTTGGTTAAGCGACTGCCTTCGGCTCAGGTCATGATCCTGGAGTCCCGGGATCGAGTCCCACATCGGGCTCCCTGCTCAGCAGGGAGTCTGCTTCTCCCTCTGACCCTCCCCTCTCTCATGCTCTTTCTCTCTCTTATTCTCTCTCTCTCAAATAAATAAATAAAATCTTTAAAAAAAATAAAAATAAAATTTGGTGTTTTTCTTTTTAAACCTTACTATTATCAAGTTCAAGAATAAGATAAACTAAAAAGAAACTGCTCTCTTAGAATAGGAAAAAGTCAAATTTGTAAGGTATACCATTAACTTTCTGTTTTGAAGTAGGGGAAAGACTTAGGAACAAAGAGCCTGGGGTGCAGGCTGGCTCAGTCAGTAGAGCATGCTGCTCTTGATCTCGGGGTTGTATGTTTGCGCCCCACATTGAGTGTGGAGATTACTTAAAAAATAATAATAAAAAAGAGCCCCTCTTTTTTTTAAAGATTCTATTTATTTGAGAGAGAGCACACAAGCGGGGGGGGGGAGAGGCAAGGAGAGAAGCAGAGGGAGACACAGGGCTCAATCCCAGGATCCTGAGATCATGACCTTAGCTGAAGTCAGATGCTTAACTGACTGAGCCACCCAGGGGCCCCCAAAAGAGCCTTTTTGTAGATTGCTTACAGTATGTATTCTAGGAATTCTGCTGAGCTCTATGAATATTAACAATTTTTTTTGAGAGAGAGAAAGTGAGCAGGGAGGGGCAGAGAGAGAATCTTAAGTAGGCTCTACACCTAGCATGGAGCCTCTTGGGGCTGGATCTCATGACCCTGAGATTATGACCTAAGCCAAAATCAAGAGTTGGGTACTTAACTGACTGAGCCACCCGGGCACCCCTCTATGAATATTATTAAGACATAGTTTTTAACCTCAAGGATCTTACTGTCTGTGGAGGGAGGCCATAAACAGTTGCAATAGTTTGTGACAAGTACTTTGCTGGAGGTAATTATGGACTCTGGTGACTAAGAGAAAGGAAGGAATTGGGACAACTGGGATTTCTGGTTTGGGCAAGGGGATAGATCAGAGCTGGCAGACTGTGACCTGCTGATATCTTTTGCACAGCCCAGAAACAAAGAACTGTTTTTACCTCTTGAAGTGGTTGAAAAAATCAGAAGTATATTTTATGACATGGACATGGGGAAATTACATAAAATTCAAATTTCAGTGTTTGTAAAGCTTTGTTAGACTACATCTATGCTCAGACTTGTCTGTGGCTCCTTTTGTGCTAAAACAGCAGAGCTAAATAATTGTGACAGAGGCTGTATTATCTGGAAAGCCAAATATTTACTGTGTGGCTCTTTATAGAAAAAGTTGGCTGACTCCTGGGGTAGGTGGTGATTTTTATCCACTGGGATAAGCAATTAGGGGAACAGGTATAAAATAAAATAACATATTTCTTTGAGTGTTGGTTATTTGAATCAGAGGTGCTTGTGAGATATGCAAGTCTAGAAGACAAGGGTATGCATAGATCTGGGGTTCTAAAGAGAACCGAGGCTGAAGATAGATGGAGAAGAAAGGATGAGATCCAGAAGAATGGGTGGGAGAATGGTTCTCAGCCCTGACTGCACAGTGGAATCACCTGGATTACTTAAAAACAAACAAACAAAACCCAAGCAGGACAATCAAAAGTATTTTCAGTCATTGCCAGATGTCCCCTAGAGGAACAGTACAGTAGAATAGTCCTAGTTTTGGGATAAGAGGAGGAGTACTGCCTTCCCTGGAAAGACCTGATTTCTCATTGAATTCAGTTCCCATGACCTCTTTAGGGATCTGAATTATTTAAGATGGAGCTCTATGAGACATCTTGTTAGAGTGTATTCCTCTCCCTGGGAACAATCCGTGGGTCTAAATTGGGCTGTTTTGTTTTTCTAAAGGTTTTTTCCTTTGCTAATTGCGGGTGACACACCAAAAAAAAAAAAAATTATTTATGGAATTCCAGTGAGTGGTGATGGATGATGCAGTTCAAGTAACTAAGGTAAGAAATAAAACCAGAGCTGCAAGGAGGCTTTGTCACCAGAGTTAGTGTCCTCACAAAATAAAGCTAAAATCAGGTTCTCTGCCACTCCATTTTATTTCGAAGCTGTAAGACTGGCTTATTTTTGTGTTTAAAAACCTTATAATTATCCTTTGAGAGAGTGGTTGTCAAACTGGTCATGATTTTGAATCACTTAAAGAACTCTTTAAGGGGCCACTGGGTGGCTCAGTTGGTTAAGCGTTTCCCTCTGGCTCAGGTCATGATCCCAGGGTCCTGGGTTCCAGTGCCATGTCAGGCTGCCTGATCAGCAGGGAGCCTGCTTTTCCCTCTGCCCGCTGCTCCCCCTGCTTGTGCTCTCTCATTCTTTCTCTCTCTCTGACAAATAAAATCCTTTAAAAAAGATTTAAAAAAAAGAGCTTTTTAAAAAAAAAACCGAAGTCTGTGCCCTGTCACCCTTCCCTTGTTGAATTAAAGTTTCTGTGAGTAGAGCACAGTAATCCTGATCTCCATACTTGTTGAAGAACTGATGCATGGAACAAAGAGTGCAATACTCTGTCTTATGTGTAGTATTCAGTAACTTGTATTAATAAGGAAACATGGATTTTTGTTATTCAACCTTCCCATTGCTCCAAGTTTTAAGTAGGAGTGTAAACCAGCACTACAGCTTTGGAAAACTGTTGGGTATTTTCTCCAGTTCCATTCCTACATATTTACCGTTGAGAAATGAAAATGTATGTCTACAAAAGGACTTGCATATAAATGTACACTGAACCTTTATTTGTAATAGCTTAAAAAATGGAAATAATCAAATGTCCAAAAATAGGTGAATAGATAAATATAAATTGTGATATAGTCATATAATGGAATTTTTTTCAGCAATAGAAAGGAACAGACTACCACTACACATAACAATATGGATGAATCTTAGAGATATAATGTTGAGTGAAAGAAGCCAGACACAGAAAAAGTGGATGTAGTTCAGTTACCAGAAGATGAGATATGATGGTAGTCAGACTAATGGTTCCCTTAGTAGGAGGTGGGAGGTCATGACTAGAGTGAGGCATGAGAGCCTCTGCAGCACTGAAAAGATTTTATAGGTTAATGTGTTTGTATACATATTTCTTTTTTGTTGTTTCTTTTGGTAAAATATACAGAACATACAATTTACCATTTTCATCATTTTTAAGTGTACAATTCATTGGCATTAAGTGTATTCACATTGTTGTGCAGCCATCACCACCATCCATCTCCAGAACTTTTTAATCATCCCCAACTGAAACCAACTCATTATACAATAAATCCCATTCCTCCAACCCTTCCTCCAACCCCTGGCAACCACCATTCATTATACTTTCCGTCTCTATAAATTTGATTACTCTAGGTAGTTCATGTAAATGGAAGTCTACAATATTCATCTTTTTGTGTCTGGCTTATTTCAGTTAGTGTAAGGTCTTCAGGTTTCATCCATGTTGTAGCATGTATCACAGTTTGCTTTTTAAGGCTGAATGATATTCTATGTATATACTACATTTTATTAATCCCTTCATCTTTTGGCGGACATTTGAGTTTTCTCCACCTTTTGGCTATTGCGAATAATGCCATAAGAATATTGGTATACAGGTATCTCTTGAAGTCCCTGCTTTCAGTTCTTTCGGGGTAGGTACTTAGAAGTGGAATTGCTAGGGCGCCTGGGTGGCTCAGTTGGTTGGGCGACTGCCTTCGGCTCGGGTCATGATCCTGGAGTCCCGGGATCGAGTCCCGCATCGGGCTCCCTGCTCAGCGGGGAGTCTGCTTCTTCCTCTGACCCTCCCCCCTCTCATGCTCTCTCTCTCTCTCATTCTGTCTCAAATAAATAAATAAAATCTTTCAAAAAAAAAAAAGTGGAATTGCTAGACCAGATGGTCATTAATTCCATGTTCAGGGATTTTTTTTTTTTTTTTTAAGTAATCTAAAGAACCGTCTTACTGTTTTCTACAGTGGCTGTACCATTTTACAGTCCCATCAGTACTGCACAAGGGTCCTGATTTTTCTGTATCCTCACCAGCACTTACTTTGGGTTTTTTTTGTATTCATTTATTTTTTAAAAATTTTAATTCCAGGGGCGCCTGGGTGGCTCAGTCACTAAGCGTCTGCCTTCGGCTCAGGTCATGATCCCAGGATCCTGGGATTGAGCCCCACATCGGGCTCCCTGCTTGGTGGGAAGCCTGCTTCTCCCTCTCCCACTCCCCCGCTTGTGTTCCTGCTCTCGCTGTCTCTCTCTCTCTCTCTCTCTGTCAAATAAATAAATCTTTAAAAAAATTTTAATTCCAATATAGTTAACATAGAGTGTTAAATTAGTTTCAGGTGTACAGTATAGTGATTCATCACTTCCATACATCACCCTGTGCTCATCACAAGTGCACTCCTTATTCCCCATCATCTATTTCCCCCATGCTCCCTACTCACCTCCCTTCTGGTAACCATCAGTTTGTTCTCTGTAGTTAGGAGTCTGTTTCTTTGTTTTTCCCTCTTTCTTTTTTTCATTTGCTCATTTGTTTCTTGAATTCCACTTTTGAGTAAAATCACATGGTATTTGTCTTTCTCTGACTTACTTTGCTTAGCGTTATATTCTCTAGCTCCATCCCATGTCCTTGAAAATGGCAGGATTTCATTCTTTTTTTAATGGCTGAATAATATTCCTCTGTGTGTGTGTGTGTGTGTGTGTGTGTGTATACATACACACCCCAAATCTTCCTTATCCATTCATGTATCAGGGACCGTTGGGGTGCTTCCATAATTTGGATATTGTAAATAATGCTGCCATAGGGGCGCCTGGGTGGCTCAGTCGTTAAGTGTCTGCCTTCGACTCAGGTCATGATCCCAAGGTCCTGGGATCTAGCCCTGCATCGGGCTCCCTGCTCGGCGGGGAGCCTGCTTCTCCCTCTCCCACTCCTCTGCTTGTGTTCCTGCTCTCGCTGTCTCTCTCTCTCTCTGTCAAATAAAATCTTTAAAATACATATATATATAAAATAATGCTGCAGTACACATATTCCTTTGAATTAGTGTATTTGTATGTCCTGGCTAAATACCCAGTAAGTGCAATTACCAGATCATAGGGTTATTTTTTGAGGAACTTAAACTTTTTGAGGAACCACTGTATTGTTTTTCACAGTGGCTGTACCAGTTTGCATTACCACCAACAATGCTAGAGGGTTCCTTTTTCTCCACATCCTCTTCAACACTTGTTGTTACTTGTGTTTTTGATTTTAGCCATTTGGACAGGTGTGAGGTAATATCTCATTTTTTAATAATAGGCATACAAATGGGTGTAAAGTGGTATCCTGTTGTGGTTTTGCTTTTCATTTCCTTAGTGATTAGTGATGTTGAGAGCATCTTTTCATCTGCTTATTGACCACTTGGATATCTTCTTTGGAGAAATGTCTATTCAAGTACTTTGCCCATTTTAAAAATTCAGTTATCATAATTTTTTTTGTAAAGGTAAGATTATACTATGCATGTTCTATAACTAAGAAAATTTTAATTCTTACTGTAATATGCATATACAAGGTTATAAAGAAAATACTGCAAAAGAGCCTGAAATAAACATGTTCTTCAGCTCCCTATCCCACTCTGCTGAGATAGGCTTTAATTGTTTTTGAGACTTTTTTTTTTAAGCTTTTATTTATTTATTTGAGAGAGAGAATGAATATGAACGAGGTAGCACAAGGACGGGGAGCAGCAGAGGGAAAGGGAGAAGCAGGCTCCCCGCTGAGCAGGGAGCCCAACACAGGGCTCCATCCCAGGACCCTGGGAACATGACCTGAGCTGAAGACAGACACTTAACCAACTGAACCACCCAGGCCCCCCAAGACTGGTTTTTGATGACCTCCATTTATAAAGCTAGATAATACACTTATATTGTTGTTTCTTTCTTTAACCTTTTTAAAAAAGTCACCTTACCTGATTTTCTACTTCTCCAGTATGAATAATGAGGATTTTTACCTCACCATCCTCTGCCCTCCAATTTGTTGTTTATATTATTTTTTTTCCTTCTTTTGTGTATTAGATTCCTGAGGCTGCCATAACAAAGGTACTGTAAATTGGGTGGTTCAAAGAACAGAAATTTATTATTTCACAGTTCTGGAGCCTAGAAGTCCAAAATCAAGGTGTCACCAGGGCTGCTTCCTTCTGAGGGCTGAGAGAGAGAATCTGTTCTTCCCTCTCTTAGCTCTTGGTAGCCTCAGGCATCCCTTGACTTATACATGGTGTTCTCCCTGTGACTTCACATCATATCCTTCTATGCATGTCTGTCTCTGGGTCCAGATGTCTTTTTTTTTAATATATATTTTATTTATTTAATAGAGAGAGAGAGAGAGACAGTGAGAGAGGGAACACAAGCAGGGGGAGTGGGAGAGGGAGAAGCAGGCCTCCCGTCAAGCAGGGAGCCTGAGTGGGGCTTGATCCCAGGACCCTGGGATCATGACCTGAGCCGAAGGCAGTCGCCTAACCGCGGAGCCACCCAGGTGCCCCAAATGTGCTTTTTTTTTTTCCTTAAGTATACCACTTGTATTGGATTAGGGCCCACTCTGATGACCTCATCTTATCATGATCAACTGCAAAGACCTTGTTTCCAAATAAGATCATATTCACAGGTATTGAGGGTTGGGACTTTAACATGTTTTGAAGAGACACAAATTAACCCATTACAAGTTGGGTAACTTTCTAATTACCAGAAGTGCTCTTCAACCTCTGTCTTTTGTTTTGTTAATTTTCAGCAGTATTTCTTTCTTTCTTTTTTTAAAGATTTTATTTATTTATTTGACAGAGAGAGAGACAATGAGAGAGGGAACACAAGCAGGGGGAGTGGGAGAGGGAGAAGCAGGCTTCCCACCAAGCAGGGAGCCCGATGTGGGGCTCGATCCCAGGACCCTGGGATCATGACCTAAGCTGAAGGCAGACACTTAACGACTGAGCCACCCAGGCACCCCTATTTTCAGCAGCATCCCTACCTTTCTATAAGATATAGTCTTCAGTTTCACCTGTCAAAATTTTAACCTCTGCATACTGTCCTCAGAACACCACCAAACCTTTTATGGTCTGGCCATAGGTTCTCTCTAAAACTGAAAAAGCCCATAAACAGCATTTACATTACTATAGCTAAGTAAATATTATTCATTGTCAGGCCAAGTATTGTTTTCTGGGTTTATATGTTTTACCCTGAAGGTTTAATGTACTGGACCCTGGGATGGACCCTGGGCTGTTCAAAGGAGAAAATGAAGAAAAAGTTTGTTCTTTTTTTGAAAGTATCAGTTATTTCCAGTCATATATTTTTTTTAAGCTTCTATTTATTTGTCAGAGAGAGAGCGAGCACAAGCAAGGGGAGCTGCAGGTAGAGGGAGAAGCAGGCTCCCCACTGAGCAAGGAGCCGGATGTGGGACTCGATCCCAGGACCCTGGGATCATGACCTGAGCTAAAGGCAGACACTTAACCAACTGAGCCACCCAGCTGCCCCTCCAGTCATATTTTTATTTCATATTTAGACTATTCCTTTCTCAATTTTTTTTTAAGATTTTGTTTATTTGAGAGAGTGAGAGCAAGAGAAGGAAAAGCAGACTCACCACTGAGCAGGGAGTCCGATGTGGGGCTCCATACCAGGACTTTGAGATCACGACCAGAACCAAAGGTGGATGCTTAACTGACTGAGCCACCCAGGCGCCCCTGTTATACAATTTTTTTCTTGGCGATTCTAATCTTCTTCCTTTCTTGTCTGTCTTTATTATTATCTCACTTTTTCCCAAGCTCAGTCATACACATTCTAGCCCATCAAGACCCTGCTCACATTTTATTAACTGTTTTTTAGGCTGTCTGCACAACTGCATTCTTGAGATTTTCCTTACATTTTTGAGTTGGACCCACTCCAGTGATCTTTGATCTTAGTCTTCCTTTTTTATTTTTTCCAATTTTATTTATTTATTTATTTTAGCCAGAGAGGGGGGGGGGGAACAGGGAGAGGGAGAAAGAGATTCCCAAGCGGGATTCTGTGCTGAATGTGGAGCCAATGCAGGGCTCAGTCCCATGAACCTGAGATCATGACCTGAGCCAAAATTAAGAGTTGGGTGTCCAACCGACTGAGCCACCAGGCACCCGATTTTTTCTTGTTTTGTTGGAGTTTATTCTCAAGTAACATCTTGAGAGAAAGGGTACATGGCAAATAAACTTTAATGCTTTCTGATGTTTTTCCCTCATGTTTGTGTGATGATTTGAGTATAGACTTCTAGGTTGCAGGTTATTTCCCTCAGAGCTTTGAAGTCATTGCTCTGTTTTTTCTGACATCCATTGTTGCTTATGAGATGTAGAAATTTAGCCTCAGTTTTGTTTTCCTTTAGGAAATTAATTTTCTTCCATCTCTGGAAGCTTATCTTCTAAAATATTCCATATATTCTAGAATTCCATAGTGGTATACTTACTTGGTAGACCCCCTTAATCTGAAGATTAATATTTTTCATGTTTAATGAATTGTCTTAAGTTCTTTTTTATTTTTTTAAGATTTATTTTGAAGAGAGAGTGCAAAAGTGAGGGGAGAGGGAGAGAATCTCAAGCGGACTTCCTGCTGAGCGCAGAGCCTGAGGTGGGGCTCTGTCTCACAACCCTGAGATCATGACCTGAGCTGAAACCAAGAGTCAGATGCTCAACTGACTGAGCCACCCACATGCCCCTTGTTTTCTGATTTTTAAAAATTGCATTTGGTTTTTGGAACCCTAGAGTGAGCTCTCAGCTCCTCCCTGCATTCCACAGTGGCTGTGGAAAAGAGGGACCAAGTGAGCTGTTATTACCAGTATAAGTGTGTTATCATTTCATTCTTATCACTACAGGTGCAGATTTTGAGGCTCGAGGAACATGTAGAATATTTCTTAGGGAAAAAGTTTAAGTGTAAACTGTTAGAATTTGGCCTTGTGGTATTTGTATGGAACTCCACATTTTGAAGGTGTATATTAAGGTGGTGGCTTGATCTGGGCTGTCAAAATCAAGTCAAGAAATGTATAATTTGAATACCAGTCGTCATTTTGGTCATGGTAAAGGATTAGTGAATACAAAGAAAAATAAGGAACCCATGAGGGAGACACTTGGATAGTGCCTACTGTGTACTAGACTCAATGATAGAGGTTTTACATTATTACATACAGATATGTTTACACGTATATTACATATTTTATAAACAGCAGTCCTCTGATATTGGTGGGGAGAGATTGCTGTTTTAAAGATGAAGAAATGAAAACCCAAAAGTTAAATACCAAGCTGTAGTAGTGACAGAACTAAGATTCAGATGTAAGTTTGTGTGACTCTACCCTGATGCCTCTCTAAGGAAATAATCGCTTTCTTAATTTCTCATGTGTGTCTCTAACCTGAGCAGTGTTAGTCTTTTGTTCTTCATATGTATTGGGCATTTGCTGAAGTAAGCACTTTTGAGGGGATTCAGGGAAGTAGAAGACTTGGATTCTGCTCTCAAGGAGTGTATAGTGTATGTTGGGGACACAAAAAAGATGTTTGCCTATGGGGAGCTCATTGAAGACAGGGACAGGTCTTAATTGGCTTTCTAAACCCAGCACGTGGCATAGTGCCTGGCTTTTCAATGAAAATTTGTTGAGTCAGTGGCTGAACTGGAAAATGAATGCATGAACTTAAGGATAAGGACTTTACCTTTTTCTTTCTTGCATCCCTAACATTTAATGCAATGCCTGGCCTGTAATGGGACTCAGATAAAATATTGATGTGTGAGTGGTAGAGGAAGAAAAGCTGTGGAAGCTAAAATTTACTTGTAATTGTGTCCAGAGAACCAGGAACCCAGGCAACGTTTGAGAAAGCAGATAACTCTCACATGTCAAATGCAAGTTAAGGAGAATGAAAACTGTTGGAAAAAAAATTGGATTTGATGAGAAGATTATTTGTAGATTTGAGAGTGAAGGCATTAAGAACACAATGAGGTCATTAAGGAGAGGTGGATAGTGAGGAACTAAAAGCAAGTACACTTTTTTTTTAATAGATTTTATTTGAGAGAGAGCATGCATGCACATGAGCTGGGGGGGCAGTGGGAGGGTGGGGACGGAGAAGCAGATGCCCTGCTGACCAGGGAACCTGATGAGGTGCTCCATTACAGGACCTTGGAATCATGACCTGAGTGAGCTGAAGGCACACACTTAACTTACAGAACCACCCAGGCACCCCAAAAGCAAAGTATATCTTACCCACGTTGGTGGTATGAGGAAAGAAGGGAAAAGAGAACGCTGTAGGGTTAAATGGGGGTAGTTATTGTGTTTGCATTTTTAAAAATCTGTTTGGAACATCTGTGCCTATTTGTAAACAGGAAAATGAGGGCTGAAGAGGAAAGTTTGAAGGTACCAGAAGGAAAGGCATACTGTAGGGGGAAAGATCTCAAATGGGATCAGGACACAGAGATTAATAGTCTTTGAAAGGATGAGGAAATCTCTTCTTCTGGTCTAAACAGAGAGAATAGAGGCTCTGTAGAGAAGAAGGGAGAGGCGATGTCCTCTTATCACTAAAGCCATCTGTTCAGAGGGAGCTTTGAGCTACTGTGCTAGAAACTGACAAAGAAAGGATGTTTTCTGCATAGCACTGAGACCCAGAGTGTGATACTTTGGAGTTATGGTTGGCAGCCTGAGACAGGAATGGTGAAACTAGATGGTGTGGATAATCCATAAATCAAGATGGCACTTTTTTGTAGATTAGGGAATTATGGGATGGAGCTTGTCTTCGTCCACTCAGGCTGCCATAACAAAATACCTTGGTGACTTAAACAACTGAAATTTATTTCTCAAAGTTCTAGAGACTGGCATTCCAACATCAAGGTGTTAATAGGATTGATGTCTGGTAAGAACACTCTCCTTGGATTGCAGAGACCTGACTTCTTGATATATCCTCATATGGCCTTTCTTTGGTGCATGGGGGGGCAGGGGAGGGGTGAGGGCAGAGAGATCTCTCTTCCTCTTCTTCTAAGGCCACTAATCCTATCATGAGAGCCTCACCCCCATGATCTAGTATAACCCTAATTACCTCCTGAAGGCCCTGCCTCCACATAATTCATATTGGGGATTAGAGCTTCAGTATGAGAATTTGGGAGGGAGACACAAACATTCAGTCTGTAACAGAGGTATATACTTTTGTTCGCTCTTCTAAATGGTTCAGAAGTTTTTATAATTTTCATTAATGTCATTAACCAACAGTTTGGATACCTGTTATGTGGAGGTTTTTATTTTAGTGTTGGTAAAACAACAAAGTAAGAAAATTCCTGCCTGGAGGTTTCTGGTCTTATTGAGGAGCTAGATCATATATATAAAAAGCTAAATTACCATATAGCACATAGCATTATAGACTAAGTGCCAAATGAGTAGAACAGACACATGTCAGAGATTATAGCAGTGTACCTTGAGGTTCATTTCCCTGTAGCTTATGAACATTTAAATGTTAACACTTTTGGGGCGCCTGGGTGGCCAGTTGGTTAAGCATTTGTCTTCGGCTCAGGTCATGATCCCCGGAGCCTGGATCTAGCCCCACATTGGCCTCTTGGCTCAGGGGGGAGCCTGCTACTCCTCCTCCCTCAGCCTGCCGCTCTAGCTACTTGTGCTCATTCTCTCTCTCTCTCTCTCTGTCAGTCAAATCTTAAAAAAAAGTTACCATTTTTATGAATATATGCCAATTTGAGAGGTGAAAAAAAAACCCTGATTGTATTAATTTGCTTTTTTGTTATTAGTAAAGATGGCTTTTTAAAATTTATCATTATAATTTCACATTTTTATGAATTGCCTATTTGTGCTTTTTGTCCATTCTTCCATGGATGTGTTTGTACTTACTGATTTGTACACACTTTAATAAGATTATTTAGCTCTTTGTAACATTTTGAAAATGCTTTTCCTAGTTTCTTACTTTGATTTAAATTTTATTTATGATGTTTTGTTGACATATAGGAGTTTAAACATTTTTTGTATTTGAAGTTACTCAGTTTCTCTGTTTATGTTTAGAAAGTGCTACTGTACCTCAAGAACAGACAAATATCTACAAATGTTTCCTTCAAGATGTTTTATAGTTTATACTTAACTTTAAACCATTTGGAACATTTTTTTGGAATATTGCATGAAATGAGCTAATTTACTTTTTGCTCAATTAATTTAGCAGTTTTCCTAGTACTGTTTATTAAATAATTCTTTCATTTTCTCCTGATTTGAAATTCTTTTTTTATCATCTGTGGAATACTTGGGTATATAAATTTTCTTGCTTGTTAATCTGTTTCTGCACCATTACCAGAGAGTTTTAATGAAGCTAATTATGTAACATCTCATAGTACAAATACCTTTTATTTGTTTTAAAACAATGCCTAGACTAAACTGTATATTTACAGTTTTTTTTTTTGTTTGTTTAAGATTTATTTTAGAGAGAGAGCACAAGTGAGAGCGGCACAGGACAAGGGAGAGAGAATCTCAAGCAGAGTCTGCATGGGGCTTGATCCCAGGACCCTGAGATCATGACCTGAGTCAAAACCAGGAGTTAGATGCTTAACAGACTGTGCCACCCAGGCGCCCTTTTCTTTTTTTCACTTTTTAATTTTAAAATAATTTAAGACTCAAAAGCTGCAAAATACTACAGGTTCCCATTACACATCATCCAGTATGCTCCAATAATATCTTACATAAATAACCACAGTACATTTTCAAAAGCAGGAAATTGATATAGGTATAATCCTATTAGCTAAAAAACAGACCTTATTTTGGATTTTTTGCTGAATTTTACCTGTATATATGTATGTTTTTGGTGTACATTGCTTTGAAATTTTATTACATACGTAGAATTGTGGGGTTTTTTTGTTTGTTTGTTTTAAAGATTTTATTTATTTTTTTGACAGAGACACAGCGAGAGAGGGAACACAAGCAGGGGGAATGCGAGAGGGAGAGAGAAACAGGCTTCTCGCTGAACAGGGAGCCCGATACGGGGCTCGATCCCAGGACACTGGGATCATGACATGAGCCAAAGGCAGATGTTTAACGACTGAGCCACCCAGGCGCCCACATACATAGAATTGTATAACCACATAACAATCAGGATGCAGAACTGTTCTATCACCACAAAGAAAAAATCCCTCATGCTACTCCTCTCCCCATACTCATACTCATCCTCTCTTCAGTCTTAAAACTTGTCAACTTATCACTATAAGTTTTTCATTTAGTGAGTGGCATTTAAATGGAATTATGCAGTATGTAGCCTTTAAAAATTTTTCACTTAGCATAATGCCTTTGAGATCCACCCAAGTTCTTGTAAGTATCAGTGGTTTGTTCTTTTTTTTTGCAGCTCAGTGTACTATTCCATTGTATGGATGTACCACAACTGATCCATCTGCTTGTTGAAGGACATTTGTGTTGCTTCCAGTTTGGAGCTATTAACGAAAAGACTATTATAAACATTCATGTACGTGTTTTTTGTGTGGACATGTTTCCCATTTCTCTGGGGTAAATGCCCATAAGTGCCATTGCTGGGTCATATGGTAAGTAAGTGTTAATTTTTTTTGTTTTTTGTTTTTAAAGATTTTATTTATTTGAGAGATAGAGCACGAGCAGGGGAGAGAGGGAGAAGCAGGCTTCCCGCTAAGCAGGGAGTCCCATGCAGTGCTCGATCCCAGGACCCTGGGGTCATGATCTGAGCTGAAGGCAGAGGTTCAACGAGCTGAGCCACCCAGGTGCCTCTAAGTGTTTAGTTTTTTAAAGAAACTGCCAAAGTTTTTTCCAGACTGGCTGTATGTAACATTTTACATTCCCACTAATATTATATGAGAGATTCAGTTTCTCTGTATCCTTACTAGCATTTGGCATGGTTACCATTTTTTTAATTTTTAGTCATTCTAATAGGTATGTAGCAGTATCTCATCCTGGCTTTACTTTGCATTTCCCTGATGGCTAATGATGGTGAACATCTTATGTCCATATTTAGCATCTGAATATATTTTTCAGTGAAATGTCCTTTCGTTGTTTTGCTCATTTTCTTTTTTTATTTTATTTTTTTTTAAAGATTTTATTTATTTTACAGAGACATAGCGAGAGAGGGAACACAAGCAGGGGGAGTAGGAGAGGGAGAAGCAGGATTCCCGCCGAGCAGGGAGCCCGATGTGGGGCTCGATCCCAGGACTCTGGGACCATGACTTGAGCTGAAGGCAGACACTTAATGACTGAGCCACCCAGGCACCCTGTTTTGCTCATTTTCTAAAGAGATTGTTTGTGGGGTGCCTGGATGGCGCGGTTGGTTAAGTGACTCTTGGTTTCTGCTCAGGTCATGATCTCATGGATGGTGAGATGGAGCCCCCATCAGGCTCTGCGCTCAGTGGGAAGTCTGCTTGAAGATTCTCTCCCTCCACCCCTCCCCCACTCGCTCCCTCTCGAAAATAAATAAATCTTTAAAAAATTAAAAAAAATAGGGGTGCCTGGGTGGCTCAGTGTCATGTCTAAGAACTCTTCACCTAACCTTAGGTCTCAGAGATTTTCTTCTAAAATTTTTAAGTTTTACATTTTATATTTATTTCTAGGATCCATTTTGAGTTAATTTTTACATAAATTACAAGATTTTAGTCAAGGTTCTTTTTTGTCTTTGCCTGTTTAAGTCCAGTTGTTCCAGGCCCATTGAATTCCTTCCTCCATTGAATTGCTTTTGTATCTTTGTAAAAAAATCAATTAAGCAAACTTGTGAGTCTTATTTGTGAACTCTCTCTCCTGTTCTGTTGATCTATGTCTATCCCTTCTTTAGTACCATACAGTCTTGATTACTGTAGACAAATAGTCTTAAAATTGGATAGTATGATTCCTCTAAATTTATTTTTCAAAGTATTGTTTTATTCTAATTCCTTTGCCTTTCCATATAAATTTTAGAATACACTTGTCAGGATCTACCAAAAACAAAAACAAAAACAAAAAACCTGCTTTGATTTTGACAGGTATTGTGTTAAACCTTTAGATCATTTTGGGGAGAATTGACAGTTGCATTAATGTTGAGTTTTCTAAAACATGAATACAGTATGTATCTCCATTTATTTTGGTATAATTTGATTTCTTTCATCAGTGTTTTATAATTTTTAGCATATAAATCGTAAACATGTCTTGTTAGATTTATACTTACGTATTTCCTATTTGGGGGAGTGATTGTACATGCTATTATGTTTTTTTAAGTTTGGAGTGTACTCTTCTCTCATTCTTGGGACTGTGACACAAATGTTCAATCTTTATTATTGTCCCGTAGTACCCTAAGGCTCTCTTCATTTCATTTTAGTCTGTCTTCTCTTTGTTGTACAGATTGGATATTTTCTCTTGATCTGTTTTTAAGTTCATTGATTGTTTCCTCTGTCACTTCCATTCTGCTGTTGAGCCTGTCCAGTGGGTTTTTCGATTGTATTTCATTGTATTGTATTTTTTAGTTTTAAAATTTCCATTTGGTACTCTTTATATATTCTCTTTGCTGAGTGTTTAAATTTTCTTGTTGGAGAATTTTGATAACAGCTGCTTTAAAATCCTTTTCAGGGGGTGTCTGGGTGGCTCAGTCAGTTAAACATCTGCCTGCAGCTCAGGTCAAGATCCCAGGGTCCTGGAATCAAGCCCCGCATTGGACTCCCTGCTCAGCGGGGAGCCTACATCTCCCTTTCTCCCTGCCTGCTGCTCCCCCTGCTTATGCTCTCTCTCTCTCTGTAAAATAAATAGAATCTTTAAAACAAAATAAGTAAAATCCTTTTCAGGGGTGCCTGGGTGACTCAGTTGGTTGGGTGGCTCAGTTGGTTGGGCGTCTGCCTTTGGCTCAGGTCCTGGGATCAAGCCCATGTAGGGCACCCTGCTCAATAGGGAGTCTGCTTCTCTCTCTTCTTCTGACCCACCCCCCTGCTCATGCTTTTGCTCTCTCTCTCAAATGAATAAATAAAAAACCTTTAAAAAAAATCCTTTTCAAGTAATTCCAACATCTGTATCATCTTGGTGTTGACATCTACTGATTGCCTTTTCTTCATTCAAGCTGAGACTTTCATGGTTCCTGATATGACAAGTAATTTTTTTGTTGTTTTTTTATTTTTTATTTTTATTTTTATTTTTATTTTTTTTAAAGATTTTACTTATCCATTTGAGAGAGAGAGAGAGAGCACATGAGAGAGGGGAGGATCAGAGGGAGAAGCAGACTCCCTGCCAAGCAGGGAACCCGATGCGGGACTCGATCCTGGGACTCCAGGATCATGACCTGAGCCGAAGGCAGTCGCTTAACCAACTGAGCCACCCAGGCGCCCTGTTGTTGTTTTTTAAAGATTTTTTTTATTTATTTGACACAGAGAGAGACAGCAAGAGAGGGAACACAAGCAGGGGTGTGGGAGAGGGAGAAGCAGGCTTCCCGCCAAGCAGGGAGCCTGATGCGGGGCTTGATCCCAGGAGCCTGATGCGGGGCTCGATCCCAGGACCCTGAGATCATGACCTGAGCCGAAGGCAGTCGCTTAACCAAATGAGCCACCCAGGCACCCCTATGACAAGTAATTTTGGATTGCATCCTAGACATTGTGATATTTTGATTCCTATTTAAATTTTTATATTTAACAGGCAGCCAACCTGTTTAGGTTTAGAGCACACACGCTGGCCCATCTTTGTTGGTTGTGGTTCAAAGATCAGATTAGTTTTCAAGCCTTGCTGTGCTATTCTGGTCTGCTGTACTTGTATGCTACCAAGAGTCCAACCTGAAATCTGGGTGGTGTTTTAGATCAGTTTCAGTTCTGAAACTTTTTGCTGTGTTGTTGCTGGTCATTTTTACACGAGTCGCGTGGAGGTATGTATAGGATTTTGTACATGTATTTTAGAGGATTTGTTTCTCTAGCTCCCTCTTCACCATAATCCTATTGCTACTGTCTAGTTGGGCTGGGGTCAGAATCCTGTTTTGTTACTCCAAGGTGGAGATGGAAGACAGGGCTCCCCCCATGTTCTCCACAGCTACAGTATCGGGGTGGGGAAAGGTGCTGTGCTGCCTCATTAATGCAGGACGTTAATGCAAGATTGGAAGACCGAACTCTGCCCACAGTTTCTGGGCTACAGAGCCTAGTGAGGAAAGGGAGGGGGGCGCCACTTTTTTTGTTGTTTGCCTGAAGTAGGACATGTATGGTCAAAATGTTTTTGTCTTGGCTGAGCTTCCCTTTTCCTGGTCCTTTGTCTATAAAAGCCAGTCTTTTCTTGGCATTTTTTTGATTGTGCTCATTACTGTTTTCAGGTTGTGGGCCTCTTCAGCTCAGACTAGGACATATTAGAAGTCAAACCAAACCAAATCAGACAAAAAGTAGGAAACTTCCTGCTGGGTCAGTCTTCATGTCCATGGTCTGTAGCCAATCCACCTTCTTTTTTCCCCTTTTCAGAATCTTCTTTCAGTTGCTTCATGAATTTTGTCTGGGATGTTTTTTTGTTGTTGAAATAGGGGAGAGATGCCTATTCCATATTGTCCTGGCCTAGAAGACCCCATTTCAGTTTTAAATTATGAACATTAGTTACATTAGTTTAAGAACATTAGTTTTTTACCTATGTACTTTTTCCTAAATGCACAGTCTTTCATCTGCAATTAAGTTTTGGGGGGATTTTCCCTAATGATTACATCTCATTTTGTTTTCTTTTCTCATCCTGTTAGCTAGAACTTCTAGAACAGAAGTCAGCCTACTATGGCCTGCCTGCCGTATTTAGCCTTCTGCCTTTTTGTGTATGACATATGAGCTCAGAATGGGTTTTACATTTTTAAACGGTTGAGAAAACCTCAAAAAAATACATGAAAATTATATTAAATATAAGTTATATTAAATTCAAATTTCAGTATTCATGTATAAAGTTTTATTGGAACACGGTCACATTTATACTTTCCATATCGTCCATGGCTGCTTTCATGACACAGCAGCAGAAGTGGGTAGTTGCAACAGAGACCGTATGCCAGCCTTTTGAAGATCAATAAACCATAGTGGTGATAGCCAGCATGTTTTTCTTATTTTCCTTTGGTGATAATTGATTTCAGTGCATACTGCCTTTCAGTATGTTGTTGGCCATTAGGCTGAGATAATATTTTCAGCTGGAAGGTTATTTTGTTTCTGGTGTCTAAGGATTCCTGAGAACATTCCCTCACAAATATGGTTCTTTTTCTCCATTCCCTGACTTGTTGAATGCGCCTGCTAGGTAAACGAGAAACCTAAGAGGAGTAGCACTCAGCACCTCTCTCTCCCTCGCCTCAAGAGCAAATCCACTATCAATGCTTGTTCAGTCTTACCTCGTAAATATCTCCGTGCTTGTCATGCTTTTACATCCCTGCCAGTAGCCTTAATCTTACTGGGCTACTTATACTTACATCCTGTACTCTGTCCTCCGTACCTAGCCAGAGTGCTCATTCCCTCATGCTTCCACTCTTCAAAGGCTTCTGCATGCTTGTAGGACAAAGAAAAATCCTTTTATGGTCCTGTTCTGCATACATCTCCAGCCTTCTCTGGCACCATGCTCTTCATGCTCCAGTTACAATGGCTTCTTTCAGGCCCAGCTCCCACCATTTCTGAGACCACTAGCTAGAACTGAGTTTCCTATCCTCCTTTCCTGTTTAACTCCTGTTTATTTTTCACATTCCAGTTCAGGAATCACTGCTTTAAGGAGTTCTTGACTGAGCTTTTTTTACTAGCTCAAATTTCTTATAGGTACTTCGAGTCCTGTAATTCTCCTCCTATCACTTTTCACATTTGTCCATTTGTTTAATGTTGGTTTTTTGTTCTTAGACTGTAAGTTTCATGAAGGTAGGGATTTAATTAGGTTTTGCTTGTTACTATTTCATTTCTAGTACCAGGAGCAGGACCTGACATAGTAGATGCTCAATAAATTTTTTTCCCTAATGAATGCATTTAAAAAAAAATATCAGGAGTTTTACAAGTAGCTTTTTTGGCATCCATCAGGGTAATCATGTGTCTTTTAATATTTTGAATTATTTTAATGAGGATTTTTATTAGTATGTTCCTTAATAGCCCATGGTTACATTTCTGAAGTAAACTCTAGCAGGCTGGAGACTCAAGAAAAAGTTAAGTTCAAAGACAAGTCTGCTGGAGAATTTTCTCTGGCTTGAGAGAGGAACAGTTTTTTGTTCATACCTTCAACTGATTGGATACGGCCTGCCCATATTATAAAGGACAGTCTGCACTAGTTTAAATGTAAATCTTGTCCAAAAATACCTTCACAGAAACATCAGACTAATGTTTGACCAACTTGGCACCTATATGCGTCTCCTTAAACCATACTTAATCTCTGAATAAGGACAATAACAAGGTCATGCTTCCACCCAACATCATACAACTACCCTGCATACAACCAAAAGTCAATAACCTTTTCCCTAGGAGAGGATGCAAAGTCCTTAGATGATGTTTACTTTTCTACTTGATAACTTGTAACTTAACTCCTGTGATGTAAAGTTAACAATACTTGAGTACTAGGATCAGATATTTTTCCCTGAAGAAAATGTTTACATATCTATTTTCTATTGCTATTTTCTTTTTTCTTTTTTTTTTTTAAGATTTATTTGTTTTTGAGAGAGAGTACACATGCCTGCACGCCAGAGTGTGGTGGAGGGAGAGAATCTCAAGCAGACTCTGCTGAACACAGAGCCCGAATGCTGGGCTCAGTCTCCTCACCCATGAGATCATGACCTGAGCTGAAATTATGAGTAGGATGCTTAACCTACTAAGCCACCCAGGTGCCCTATTACTGTCTATTTTTTGTTGCAGAAGACATTAAAACTTAGTAGTATAAAGCAACAACCATTTAATTAGCTTACCATTCTTTGAATCAGTAAACTGTGTTGGGTGAGCTGTTTGGTTCCTCTGTGGTCTGGACTACAGTCATTTGTGCAGCTGTAGTCAGCTCCTGGTTAATCTGGGGCTGACTCAAGCACATGTCTAGCAGTTGGTGTTGGTTGTCTGCTGGACCTCTGTATGTAAAAAAGTCAGGGCTTTTTACATAGCCAGGGCTGCTTCATATTATGGCAGCAGTGTTCCCAGAGAGCAAAATGGAAGCTGCAGGGTCTCTTGAGGTGTCAACTTGGAAGTTATACCATCACTTCTGCTGCATTTTCTTGGTTCAAGCAAGTCACAAGGCCAGCTCAAATTAAGGGGTGGGGAAATAAGCTCTATCTTTTGATAGGAGTACCAGTTTCTTGTTATAAAAGGTATGTGCAGAATTTTTATAGCGATCTTTAACAATCTGCCAGTCTTTTTTTTTTCCTTCCGACTGCTTAAAAAAATTTTTTTTAATTCTTTGGTTTTCAGAAATATTACTGTGGTATATAAAGACACAGATTTTATTTATCTGCTTGAGGTTCTTAAGATTTCTTGAATCTGTGGCTTGATGTCTTTTTTCAGTTTTGGAGAATTTTTAGCCTTTGTCTCTTCAAGTATTTCTTCTGTCTTATTTCCCTTATTCCTTTTATCTGGGACTCAAATTGTAGAATAAATCATCTCATTGTATTCTCTATATCTCTTACCATCTTTTGTATTTTTTATCCTTTACCTCCCTCTGCTTTATCATAGATATAATTCTCTCTTCAGCTGTATTTTATCTGTTCTTAAATCCATCTGTTGAGGTGTTTATGTCAGCTATTTTCTGTTTGAGAATTTCTGTTTGGTCTTTTTGTGTCTGTGTGTGTGTGTGTGTGTGTAGTTCTGCCTTTTTTTTTTTTTATGATTTTTTAAATTATTTGACAGAAAGACAGCCAGAGAGGGAACACAAACAGGGGGAGTGGGCAGAGGGAGAAGCAGGCTTCCCGCTGAGCAGGGAGCCCGATGCGGGGCTCGATCCCAGAACCCTGGGATCATGACCTGAGCCGAAGGCAGACAATTAACGACTGAGCCACCCAGGCACCCCCCCCCTTTTTAATGTGTTGATTCTTGGCTGAAATTCTTAATGCTATGGTACTGTTCTTGTCTATTTTCTGCTGATTCTCGTGTTATTTCCTCATGGACCAGACATTGCATTTTTTTTTAAGAAAAAAATTTTTTAAAGATTTTATTTATTTATTCATGAGCGACAGAGGGAGAGAGAGAGGGAGAGAAGCAGAGGGAGAAGCAGGCTCCCAAGGAGCAGGGAGCCCGGTGCGGGACTCGATCCCAGGACCCTGGGATCATGACCTGAGCTGAAGGCAGACGCTTAACCATCTGAGCCACCCAGGCGCCCCAGACATTGCATTTTTTAAATTGTTTGTAAAAATAATTTGAGACTTAGGATGATATCTTTTTCTAGAGAGGATTTACATTTGTTTCTGGCCTTGCCTAGAGGTCTTGAATCATTTTAATCCAGTTTTAGGGCTTGAGATTCTTTTAAATAGGAGTTTAGTCCCTACTTTAGTCCACTGTCTGGGATATCTATTATGTGTGGGGCACTTTGCTAGTGCTAGGTAGGTTCTGTGAGCTGAGGAGACATGGTCTTTAATCTACACTGGAGACAGTTTTGATTAAATGACAGATAAATGTATATACAGTCAAGTTCTGTGAAAACAATGAAAAGGTTGCTGTGGTAGTGAATATTTGGAGTGGGGAGGGTATGAAAATGGTCCTACCATAACTAACTTCATCAGGTTTCGTTTAAGCTGAGACCTGACTGATGTTGAAAGAACTGAGACCAGAAGCTCCCAGACAGAAGCAATTGCCAATATAAAGACTGAATAACACCCCCAAAAAGTGGGGGTAGGGGCAGTGGGGGTAGTGGAGGGGGAGTTGAGATTGATTTAGAATTATATTAATGAGTTCTGGGAGATGTCCCCTATCCCCCACCATTTTTTTCCCAATTTCCTTCAGAAGATTAGTGAATTAGGAGTTGATGAATTTAGGTTCTAGATCTAGCTCTATGATTTTTTTTTAAAGATTTTATTTGAGAGAGAGAATGAGAGAAGAGTGGGATGAAGGGCAGAGGGAGAAGCAGACTCCCCCCTGAGCAGGAAGCCTGACGCAGGACTTGATCCTGGGATCATGACCTGAGCCAAAGGCAGATGCTTAACCAACTGAGCCACCCAGGCGCCCTAGCACTGTGATCTTCCACTAGTTACCTGATTATTCATTCAAAGCAAAACGGATGGAGGGAAGGGAGGAAAGTGAGTATACCACATGGAAATAATGAAAGGAGTACGTGAGGCGAGACACCATGTCAGGTTTCTTCATATTCCTCACAAGTGTTTACACAGTTTAGCACATACAGTAGGCATTCTTTAAGTGCCCGTTGATTTAACAAAATTAGAACAGATCAGAGAAATTTTTTTTAATGGGGAATTAATCATAGAAGAGAAGAATGAGATAAGAATTTTCCCTCTTGCCCTCTATTTAAAGGAAAGAGAGTAAATGAATCAAAATGAAGAAAGACCATTTTTATCTACCTCCTGGATGATATGAGTTCTACTCACTAACCTGAAATGTTTTGGGTAACATGAGAAAGGTAGGTAAGAAAACACTTGAGATGTGAGCTCCTCAAGGGCAGGAGCTTTTATCTCTCCATCCTTGTGTGGTACGGGACAAGGAACTTAGTTGAACAAATGAGCAAATGATTGGTTCCCCACTTTAAAGGAACTTAGGCTGTCCTTCCTTTACAGGACGGGTCTACCATCCATTTGCTTTGTATAAAGTCCAGGAAGAGATTCCTCTCAATATTATTAGCTTAGCCCCAACTTCTGAACCGATTGATGGATTATAGAACTTAAATTTCCTCAAAGTCCAGCAGTAAGAGAACACATTGTTACTCTGAGGTAAACAAGAGTATACCTCTCAGAGCCTTAGGAAGTATATTCTATTTCTGGCTACAGACTGTAGGTCTTGAGCTGATATTTGAGAGGGAAAGATTGGAACTTAGTAACTGATTTATACTCCCTGTATCTTAACTTTCCAACCATTATGTAAGGCTTTCTTTTTCTAGAAAGAGACTAATGTGGAATGAGAATTAATTCTCGTCAGTAAATGCAAAGCTTTAAGTAGGTCATCTGACTTTGCTTTTGTGCACCACATTCACCCTGGTTATAAAAGGGCCTTTCATGAGTTTTCTAGGCTTTCATCACTCCCAGACTCTCTACAGGCATTGTGAAAGAATTAAACTACCCTCCCCCTGCAATGCCTGTCTCCTGGACTCTTCTGTAGAGTACACACTGCGCCATGTGTAGCTCAGCAGGGACTCTTTGCAGACACTGAGTATATGAACAGTCTTCCTTCCAGATAAGATATTTCAGTATTGATTAGTGTCACAGCATAGAAATTAGAGTCTGCCAGTATCTGATACACTGACTTGGCAGCCTAATTTTTGCCAAGTTTGTAGGCCAAAATTTAAATGTCTATATTAAAAAAAACTTTTTTTAAGATTTTAGTTATTTGTTAGAGCACACAAGCAGAGGGAGCGGCAGGCAAAGGGGAAGCAGATTCCCCACTGAGCAAGGAGCCCGATACAGGACTTGATCCCAGGACCCCAGAATCATGACCTGAGCCGAAGGTAGACGCTTAACCAACTGAGCCTCCCAGGCGCCCCCCACTTTTTAAAGATTTTATTTATTTGTCAGAGAGATAATTATTTTTATATAAAATTTGCCTCTAGATAATTTCTGTTTATAATCATTTGGGTAGGAGGCTGATGACTGCTTCAAATCTACAATTTTTTTTTAAAGGAGAGAATCAGCACTGCAGGCTTAAATAAGTTTTGCCTACAAGAGTAGAGGAAGAAAGTAAACATGGAATTATGGAGGGGTATTTAGCAAGCTGCTTGTGGCATAATCTGGAGGTAGTAAATGATTTGCATTGTGCTGGTGTTGAGATCCATACATCTCAAGGAAACTATAACTATATAGGGTTAACAATACTTACTGATTTTTCAAGGACTATATAGCCTGTCAATTATAATAGATTCCAAATGATTCTGGTGAAATTAGTCTCTTGGGGCCTTCCAGTTTATCTGTTGTTGCCACTATAAGATATTCTCTGACATCTTCTGAATTTTTAGTCACTTTAGTCCTTTATTTTTTTGAATCATCTTTAGTATCTACCAACCATTCCTATCAAAGATAGACTCTGGTTCAGCAGTTCAGCTATTTTCTTGCTAGTACTCAACGCTGTTGCTTATAGTTCTGTCACATTCAGCCAGCAAACCTTAATTCTGGCTTTTCCAAACCATTACTGCTTAGAGAATTTTCCAAAAAAGAATTTTTTTAAGATTTTATTTATTTATTTGTTTGTTTGTTTGTTTATTTATTTAACTAACAGAGAGACACAGCCAAAGAGGGAACACAGGCCAGGCAAGTGGGAGAGGGAGAAGCAGGCTTCCCACGGAGTGGGGAGCCAGCCTGACATGGGGCTTAATCCCAGGACCCTGGGATCATGACCTGAGCCGAAGGCAGACGTTTAATGACTGAGCCACCCAGGCACCCCCCCCAAAAAAGAATTCTTGAAAAGTGGTTCTCATCTCAGCTGGGCCCTTTTCTTTGATTTCCTGCCATTTTCAGCAGCAATGTTAGTCTTATCACTTCTCTTACAACTTTATCCCACTGTCTTCCCCTCTTTTTTTAGCCTTTGACTTTGCTACATTCTTCACAGGAAATCTCAAAGATGACAGATTGAAACTCCTTCACTTTTCCATTCTTTCTCTTATCTCGTCTACCTTCTTTTCCTTCCCACTAAGTCCTCCTTAGCATTTACATTTGATTAGTTCTCTCTTAACCTAACAAACCCTTTCCCAGTGCAAATCAGTGGCTAGTTTTGCTAGAGTATAAAAATCCTTTCTCTAGTCAACTTGGTACCCAACCCCCCCATTGTTTCTTAGGATTTGCCTGTAGGTTGTTGTGGGTTTTCTGTGTAAACGATCATATTTCCTGCAAAAAATCATATCCTATCTAATTTTTTTTATTATTTATTTAGAAAGAGAGCATGCACATAAGTGGGGGGGCAGAGGGAGAGGGAGAGAGAGAAAATCTCAAGTGGACTTTGTGAGGAGCATGGAGCCCAACACAGGGCTGAATCTCGCAACCCCAAGATCATGACCTGAGATGAAATCAAGAGTCAGGCTAACCAACTGAGCCACCCAGGTGCCCCTGTATCCTGTCTAATTTTTATGATTCTATTTCTTATTGCCGAGGCTAGGACTTCTTATAAATTTTTAAAAAATATTTATTTATTTATATTAGACAGAGAGAGGGCATGAGCAGGAGAGGCAGAAGGAAAGGGAGCGAGAATCTCAAGCAGACTCCACTCTGAGCACAGAGCCCAAGGTGGGACTCAATCTGAGGACTCTGAGATCATAACCTGAGCCAAAACTAAAAGACGCTTAACTGACTGTGCCACCCAGGTGCCCCTCTCATAAATTATTGAATAGTAGAAGTGATAATGGGTCATCTTGTCTTATTCCTAATTTTAAAAGGAATGCTTGCAATGTTTCCTTACTGAAGATGATAGCTGTACAGTGTTAGGGTTGTTTTAAAACAGGAACTGTTTTATCAGGTGAAGGAAGTCTTTTTCTAATTCAGAGGGGTTTTTAAAAAAATCATAAATTCATGTGTTTTTATCCAGTATTTCCTCTACAACAATTGAAATGATTATATGATCTTTCTTCTTTATTATAGATTTTATATCCACACATATTTGTACACTTTGGATAAACTCATATTGATTGTTGTTTGTCTTTTTTATATACCAGATTCAATTTGTTAGTAATTTGTTTAAGATTTTTGAATCTGTTATTATTGAGTAGAAAAGGGACTATAATTTATTTTCTTGTAATGTTTTTGTTTAATTTTAGTGCCAAGTTTCACTCAACTCTTAGAATGAATTGGAGATTATTCCCTCTTTTTTTTCTCATCTATCATCTTGGCATAGTGTTTTCTTTGTGAGGAAAACTTTTGATTCAGCTTCTTTAACAGTTATAAGAATATTCAGGTTTTTTATTTTTTTTAGGATTTTACTTATTTATTCATGAGAGAGAGAGAGGCAGAGGGAGAAGCAGGCTCCTGATGCGGGACTTGATCCCAGGACCCTGGGATCATGACCTGAGCCGAAGGCAGACACTTAACTATCTGAGCCACCCAGGCGCCCAGGTTTTTTAATTTCTAAGCTAATTTTAAGTTCTGTTTTTCTAGAGATTTGTCCATTTCTTTAAGTTTTCAAAATTATTTGCCTATAGTTGTTGATAATAGTCTGTTTTCATCTGCTTTATTTGTAGTTATTTCCATTTTTTATTTATAATATTAATTTGTGTCTTCTCTCTTTATCTGTTTTGTTAATTTGTCAAAGAACCATCCTTTGGCCTTGTTAAAATTTTTGTATATTTTCTGTATAATTGATTATTCCTATAATTTTAAACAGCTTTATAATTGACATACAGTAAAAGTATAAAATCTATTAAGTTTTGACATGTATGTGGTGAAACTATCACGACAGTCGAGGGTGTGAACATATCCATCATCCCCCGAATTTTTCTTGTGCCCCTTTGTAATCCCTCCCTCTTGCTGATGCCCACTCCTCTGTCCCTAGGCAACTACTGATCTGTTTCTGTCGTTCTAGATTAGTTTGTATTTGCTAGGGATTTATATAAATGAAATAAGGCATTATTGTATTAACTACGTGTTTTTGATGCTTTGACATCTAGGCCCTCGCTGCCCCCTCAGGGTTAGCCAATTTCTAGAGATCATAAACAGCTCACCTGCTAGTGTGCCTTTCATATGCAGACCAGCCAATTCAGATCCCATACCCCAGCCACCTCCTCCTTTATAGGGCTTTCACATTCTAGGTCACTATCTGCCTATTCACCCCCAGGCCAGGTACCAGGCAATTAGAGATAGCCTCTAAACCCAGAGTTTATTCAGATTAGCTAATCCTAACCTTTTTGCTTTGCCTCGCCTCTGCCTGTTTCTTTCTGCAGAAACCACAATAGCCAAATAACCGTTCTTACTCGTGTCTCCTTACCCCCCCTGCTTCCTAACCAACCCTGGTTCTTCCTGTGGCTCCTGTATGGCGTGGCATGCCACCTCCTCTTGGGAATTGTGAATAACAAACTGTCTTTTCAATGGCAATCATCTGATTTGTTGGTCTCGTCATAACTGAATAATAATAAAACCTGTTTTAAAACAAGTATTTACTCTTTTGTTTCTTAGCATAATTATTTTGAGATTCATCCATGTTGTGTGTATCAATAGTTCATTCATTTTTATTACTGAGTGGTATTCTATTATATGGATATAACAATATTTTTTATTGATATATTGATGGACTTTGGGGTTGTTTCCAATTTTCAGCTATTACAAATAAAGCTTCTGTGAGCATTAGTGTACAAGCTTTTGTATGAACGTACATTCCTCTTGGATAAATACCCAAGAGTGGAATGGTTGGATTGTATGGCAGGTTTATGTTTAACTGTTTAAGAAACTGACAAATGATTTTTCAAACAGGTTATACCATTTTACATTCCCATGAGCAATGTGAGGGTTGTGATTTCTTCATATCCTTGATAATGCTTGATATTATCAGTCTTTTAATTTTAGCCACTTAAGTGTGGTATTTTGCGTTTTATTCTGCATTTCCATAATGATTAATGATTTGTAACATATTTCATGTGCTTGTTTGCTTTACATATATCTGCTTTGGTGAAAATGTCTCTTCAGATTTTTTTCTTGTTATTTTATTGGGTTGCTTATTTTCTTATTGTTGTCTATATAATATAAAATTTACCATTTTAACCATTTTTAAGTGTATAGTACAGCATTAAGTTCCTCACATTTTTGGGTAACCATTATCACTGTCCATCTCTAAAACTTTTTATCCTGCAAAACTGAAATTCTGTACCTATTGAGCAACTCTTCACATTCTCCCCCCCCCCCACAACCCCTGGTAACCACTATTCTGCTTTCTGTCTGTATGAATTTGACCGTATTCTTAATATAATGAAATCACACGATATTTGTCCTTTTGCAACTGGTTTGTTTCATTTATTATTGTGTCTTCACGGGTCATCCATATGGTAGCATATGTCAGAATTTTCTTTTTAAGGCTGAATACGCCAGTGTGTGTATATACCACATCTTGTTTATCCATTCTTCTGTCAGTGGATACTTAGGTTGCTTCTACCTTTTGGCTGTTGTGAATAATGCTGCCATAAACATTGGTACAAAATATCTGTGTGAGTTCCCACTTTCAGGTCTTTGGGGTATATACCCAGAAGTAGAATTGCTCTGTCATACGGTAATTCTGTATTTTTTTGAGTAATCACCTTACTGTTTTCCACAGTGACTGCACCATTTTACATTTCCACCGACAGTGCACACAGGTTTCCAGTTTCTCCCCATCCTTGTCAACACTTGTTATTTTCCCCTTTTTATCTTTCTCTTTTTTTTCTTTTAATTAATAGCCATTCTAATGGGCGTGGAAGTGGTGTCTCCATATGGTTTTGACTTGCATTTCCCTAAGTATTAGTGATTTGAGCATCTTTTTGTATGTTTATTGGCCATTTTTCTTCCCTGGAGAAATGTCTATTCATGTCCTTTGCCCATTTTTTAATCAGGTTGGCTTTTTTGGTTGTTGAGTTATAGGAGTTCTTTATATATTCTGATTTTCAATTCCTTATCAGGTGATTTGCACACATTTTCTCCCGTCTGTTGGTTTCCTTTTTATTCTTTTGATAGTGACCTTTGATTGATGCACAGCTGTTTTTAATTTTGATGAAGTCCAGCTTACCTGTTTTTTTGTTTTGTTGAACTGTGCTTCTAGTGCCATATTTTAAAAAGCATTGCCAAATCCAGTGCCATGGAGCTCCCCCCCCCCATATTTTCTCCTAAGAGTTTTACAGTGTTAGCCCTCATGTTTAGGTGTTTGATCCATTTTCAAAGACCTAATGGTCTTTGAACCATTGTTCAAAGGCTAGGTGTTAGGTAGGGAACCAACTTCAATTTTTTGCATGTAGATACAGTATCCAGTTTTCCCAGCACCATTTGTTGAAAAAGCTGTCCTTCCTCCATTCTTGCATCCTTGTCAAAAATATTTGGGTATATTTGTGTGTGTTTTCTTCTGGTTTTTATTTCATAGGTCTGTATATTTATCCCTTTGCTAATACCACAGTCTTAACTATGGTATCTGTATACTAAGTCTTAACATTGGGTAAATGGATTTCTCCCATTTTATTCTTCCTTTTCAAAATTGCCCCTGGTTTGTTTTTGTTTGTTATTTTATGCAGGTAACTGTACTATACTTTGGTTTCATATATCCAGTAATTTATTCCAAGGTGTGCTTAAACAGAGCAAATACGTTTCCACATTCTTCTTTGTCTTAATCAATCTGCAATATAAATTTATACCAAACTAATTTGTTTACTGAAGTAATCTGATTGACTTCCTTGCCTCCAGGCTCATCTCTCTCCAGGCCCCAAAATTTAATCTTGCCTTAGGTGTAACTTACTCTATTTTATAGCTTTGGTAGTCCTGAATTTCATCAGTGGAAGTGAGCATCTCTTCAGGGTTTCAGACTTTTGCTAATTTTGGGGAAGGGGGGGTCCTTTTCCCTTTGTTTTGGACCTCTCTGCCACATTGCCTTAAGAGAAGACCTATAGTAATGAAAGTTGATTTCTGGTGTACTAGGCTGCCTTCAGAAGCCTTCAGCAGGTTTTCAAGCTCTTTTCTCTCCCTGGCAAGTATTCAGTGTGCTGTTCCTACCCCTCCCTCTCTTGATGGCATATATCAGTTTTCTACTCATCCAAACCCACCTACTCCTGCCTCCTGCGCTTGTCAGATGTCTCTTGCCTGGCTCTCTCATTGCTGCCTTTGTCACTCTTACAGCTGTCTTCTTCCTTTCTTTGGCTTATTGCCTGACTTCCGTGGCAGCTGCTCTGTCATTGCTTGTCTGCCATTCTGCCCCTTCTCCCACCCTCATACCCCACACCCCTGCCCCATGTAGATACGTCATGTGCACTCTCCATGTTCAGAACTAAGTGTATCACCTTCTCCATGGCATGTCATGTCCCCAGAGTGGTCATCCTCCTGCTTATAGCATTACGATTCACCTAAGTCAGACACCTGGACCCTCCTTACCTCTGGCATCTCATTGTTAAGTCTTTTGTTCTACCCCTGTGAAAGGGTTCCTGGATCCAGTTCAACATGTGTGTGTGTGTGTGTGTCGCTTTGCCACACCAGCAAACAATTTTTGGACACCAGCATTATGTTCAAGAATTCAACTCAATTCTGACACTGTCTACTCGGAGATAGAATCAGATTCCACAGGTAAAGGGCTCAGTCCCATAGGACCTCCCTCTGGTTCAGATGACCAGCTACCAATTGGTGGTTCCATTGACCCCTTCCAACTCAGGATGCCAGTCACAAGGCCAGATTGTTACCTCTACTTCTGACCAACTGGCTGTAAATCAAAGGTTCCCAGGACCTTGGGCTTGATTAATTTACCATAACAGCTCACAGTACTCAGGAAAACCTGTTTACTCACTAGATGATTGATGTATTACAAAAGATATTACAAGATACAAATCAACAGCCGGAAGAAGAGAGATACATTGACAAAGTTCCAAGCAAAGGAGCTTCTGTCGTTGTGGAACTTGGGGCTTGGCGGAGTGGCAAATGGAAGTGTTCTAGTTTCCCAGTGTGGAAGCTCTCTGAATCCCCTTCTTTTTTGTTTTTTTTTATAGAGACTTCATTACATGGGCACAGTTGATTAATTCATTGGTCATTGGTGATTGATTCAACCTCTAGCTGCTCTTCCCAAGAAATCAGGGTGGGACTGAAAGTTCCAACTTCCTATTCATGGTTGGTCCCCCTCACAACCAGTCTCCATTCTTAGGTGCTTTGCAAAAGTCACCTTCATTAATATAAACCCAGTTATGGTGGAAAGGCTTTATTATGAATTATAAAACACACATTTCACCTTTATGGCTGTGAAGCATTTTTAGGAACTGAGGGCAAGAGACAAAACACAACAAAAGATGCTCCTTGTTCTTGTCTCTCAGGACATTTTAAGGGTTTGGGAGCTTTGAGCCAGGAACTGTGAATGAAGATCAAATATATCTGAGAAATATATTTTGGTCATCTGAATGACCATATATATATATTTTTTTTTAATTAAAGTATATTTGACGCACAATGTTACATTAGTTTCAGGTATACAACAGTGTGATTGATCAAGTCTCTACATTTATGTGTATTTCTTATAAATCACAATGTCATGCCCTGTAAATCCTCTTATCAGAGTCTCTAGATACTCCTGCCCTTCCTTGAGGTCCTCCTGGTTTATTGGCTAGATTACTCCTGAAGGCTTCAGTCAGTGGCCCTCCTAACCTCAAACCCCACCAGTTAGTTGATCCTCCACCCTGCTGTCATTTTTTCTGAAATCCAAATTGTTCCAGTCATTCTCTTTGTGCTAAAGCCTTTGGTGGTTTCTTAGTGTGTTCAGTGCAAGATCAAAACTTTTTGTTGTGGGGGCACCTGGTTGGCTCAGTCAGTTGAGCAGCCGGCTCTTGGTTTCAGGTGGGGTCATGATCTCAGGGTTGTGGGATCAAGCACCGTGTCGGGCTCTGTGCTCGGCCCCGAGTTGGCTTGAGATCCTCTTCCTCTGCCCCCTACCCAACCTGCATGCCAACATGCACACATATACATGCACACTCTCTCAAATAAATAAAATAAATCTTTAAAAACTTTATTGTGGCATATAAGGCCCTCCAGGATCTGATCACTGATTCTGGTCACCTCGCCGCCTGCAGTACCTCCACATATCCTCACAGACCCCAATCTTTCATGTCTGTCATTTTCACATTCATTTAATGCATACTTATTGAGGTCCTGCTTGATGCCCTTACCCAGCTCTTTGCCATTCCTGGAACCAGATAGGTTTATTCAAGCCTCCAAGTCCTCTCACTTGAAGGACTGTTTCTGACCATTTTCTTAGCTCACTACTCTTTATCCTCCCAAGTTCAGCTCAAGCATCACCTCTCCTGAAAATTCCTTCTCTGATCTGCAATTTCACCACCTTAATGTTAATCAGCTAACATTATTTATGGCAGGTGATAATTAAGAGTTTGAACAAATTGTTTGTGCCTCACTACTGGCTAGGGAACTACTGGATGACAATGTCCATATCTAATCTGTCTGGTGGTATTCCCAACATTAGGTAAAGCGTGAAGGCAAGGACATGAGCTTTTGAGTTTTAAAAGCCTTGACTTGGAATCCTAATAGGCACTCAATAGGTGTGTGGCCTTGAGGAAATTCTTTAACCTCTGTGATTTTAGATTCATCTGTAGAATGGAAAAAGGATATCTAACTCATCAGGTGGTTGTGAGGATTAAATGCATTAAAGTATATAGAATGCCTGGTACTAGTGCCAAGCACATAGCAGCAACCAAGGATTGTAGTTGCAAAAATACTTTTTGTTCTTAATAATAATATGATGTTGATTGAGTGAACAATTAGCTGAAGGAATTGAATCCTCCTTCTAGGTGCCTTTTTCTCAAATCAGAGAACCTGAACAGCTCTAGGAGAAGGCCTGGGCAGAGGTTAACACTCCTAGCTGCCACTTCTTTGTCTCTCCCACACCTGGGAGACATCCTCAGTAAGGCTGAGAGTGGAATACATATCTTTCTTCCCGAGAGCTTCATCTCCGTGAAAGAGGTGAGTTTATTTAAATCAAGACTAGTACTTGAACAGTCATAATATATTGAATATTGAAAATCAGTGATTGATTAATGTGAGTACATTTAAAACATTCACTGCCCCTTTGCTTAGAAATATATAAAATGGAAATAATCAGTTTTAGTTGGCATTAAGAAGATTTATCTGTTTCTACATTTGCCTTTACACTTTTTTTTTTAAGGTTTAGTTATCTATTGTGGGGGGAGGGGCAGAAGGAGAGAGAGTCTTAAGCAGATTTCCTCACTGAGCAAGGAGCCCAACGCAGGGCTTGAACTCACGACCCCAAGATCAAGACCTGAGCCAAAACAAAGAGTCCAGCATCTAATGAACTGAACCACCCAGGCGCCCCTAGTCTTTATGGTTTTAAAAGAACAGATCATGATAAGATTTATGAAGAGAAGTCAGGTAGTCCTGGATTTGAATTCTACTTAAACAATTTAACAGCTATGTGATCATCTTTCAATTTCTTTATCTGCAAAATGGGAGTTAAGAGTATGTAACTTAGAGTTGTTATGAGATTTAACGGAGATAAAATGCCAAATACTGAGATAATTTGTACCTGACACTTGATCACATTTTATTAGTACTAATGTATTGAATATTGAATGCTTAACTTGGAATAGATATTCTCTTAATGGAAGCTATCACAGCCAAAGTCTATACTCTGGGCAGTGTGCAGATTGGCTGAGCTTTCCTTTGCTAGTGGGGGCTTCACAATATTGATTCCTTGAAACATTTTTTCTTTAGCAAATGGATGCAGCATTGTACTTAACTAGCAAGAGGGCTGAGAAAAATACATTCCAGAACACCTTCATCATTCCCATTCCTAGATCATCATAAGTCATAACATTAAGGGTTGGTCTTCTTATTCCTTATAACTAGCTGTATCAGGATTGGAGTTAGTTGTATAGATCAGAAAATAAAATAGGTTTTTTTCTTTCTAGTTCTCTCTTCTGCTATCCTTAGGTCACTTCAGGGTCCATAAAGGCTGCCGGGGCTCCAATGATCACGTCTAAATTCCAGGTTACAGGAGGAAGGAATGGGGGGTGGCAGGGGGAGCCCCTTCCTTCCCTTTAAAACCACCTTCCTAGAAATCTCATCATACATTTTAGCTTATAACTCCTTGGCCAGGATTTAGTCACTTGTCCTCAACTAACTTAGGAAGGGGCGTGTTCTTCCCTAGTATTAGCACCCAGTTTTCTTCCTTCTTCCTCTTAGGAGAGAATGGCATGTCTCTCGGGACCTCTCAGGGTCCAGGGACAGGGAGTGTATGTTTGGGCAAGGAGTGTTTCCCTTTGGCCTGAAGCCAAAGTAATCTTTTCTCTAGCAGATATTCAGTATGCCTGTAATGGTGCAAGTTGTATATTTAGAATAATTTACCCCTGAGATGCATGTAAGGATCTATAATTGCTTATAAAGTTAACATCCAAGATTTCTGTAGTTCAAGAGGAACACCCCCACCCCGAAAGGTACACAACACTGTAAGTTGCAGTAACACCAGTATCAGCATCAGAGGGTTGGGGAGGGTTAAGTGAGAGGAGGCATACTGAGTGCGCAGCGCAGGTGGGGCTTTGAGACGGGAGGGGAAGTGTGCGTGACTTAACAGCTAGTGAGCACTGCCCACCATCCATGTCTTCACCACTGAGTGCAGAGCCTCCACATGTTTCCATAGAGAGAATGTCTCAGATGTACGCTGAATTTGAATTTTAAGAACATTTAGGAAATGTGCTTAGACCCTCATAACCAGGAAAACAGCAGTTACAGTTTTTCAGAATTTTGTTTGTCATATATCCTAGGGCTTTTAAGTATTGTTAGTGGCATCTTGGTTTTCCTCTGTTGTTAGAATGTTAAACTTTCCTGAGCACCCTAATGTATGTGCAGTGGAACCAATTCTTTTTTTTTAAAGATTGTATTTATCTTTTTGCCAGAGAGAGAGAGAGGGAGAGTACAAGCAGGGGGAGTGGCAGGCAGAGGGAGAAGCAGGCTCCTCACTAAGCAAGGAGCCCGATGCGGGACTCGATCCCAGGACCCTGAGATCATGACCTGAGCTGAAGGCAGACGCTTAACCATCTGAGCCACCCAGGTGCCCCCCAATTTTTTTTTAACTAAGAAATGCTTTTGTGATGAAATAGGACTGTATATTGACCCTTTTTTCTGGGTGTGGTAGAATGGGAGAGAAAACACAATGTGTGTGCCATTGTGTCTGATAAATCGGGGAACTGCCCAGACTTCATGACTCATCCCCCAGAGCCTCCCTGCTCAGTTATTCTCTAACTTACCGTTAACCAAAGGATTATGAATCACAAGTGCTTTTTGAAAAATGAACAATGTATAAATTTGAGTTTCTTCCATTATCTTGGTTTTCCTGAAATATGTAATTCTGTCTTTACTCAGGCCAGTCTTGCCTAATCAAAAATGATGTATGGGACAGAGGAAGAAATCATATACAATTAACTCTTACTTAATAAAAGCAAACAGAAAGACTGGCTAAAAGAATTTATATATATAAAGAATTGATATATAGACACGGTGAAACACTGTGTAACCACTGAAAAGAAAGGTAGCTAGATGTATTAATATGGACTATGTCCAGGATTTATTATTTAATTAAAAATGAAAGCTGTAGGTAGTATGTGTAATATCCTTTTTATAGATTTTTTTTAAATGTATAGTTATATTCTGGTATAGCATAGAGAATTTCTAAAAGAATATAGAAGAAAGTATTGAGTGATTACTTTTGGGAAATGGACTGGCAGGAGGTGAATGAGACCTATGTTTTGCTTTCTATCCTGCTGTATTTCTTTTAATGAGCATAGTATATTGTTTTTTTAGAGTAGTTTATGAAAGAGAAGTGGGCCAGTGTCCTTCATATATAACAAAAGCAGTATTTTAATAGACTACATTAAAAGATTCCATTCATTTCAGCTAGAAGATGAATAAGGTCTGAGAATCTAATGTAAAACGTGACTATAGTTAATAACACTGTACTGTATAATTTAAATTTGTTAAGAGAGTAGGATTTAAACATTCTCACCAAAAATAAGATGTGAGATGATGAATGTGTTAATTAACTAGATGGGGGGATCCTTTCACATTGTTATGTATATCAAATCCCCATGATGTACACTTTAAATATCATATATGTCAGTTACACCTCATAGCTGAAATTAAAAAGATTTCATTCACAATGGCAGCATAATATAACCAGGAATTAATGCAGGAAGACATGAATAGGACAAAAAATAGAATAAGTACAGTTAACACTTTGAAGAACATCAAAAAAATAAATAAATAAATGAAAATACTGTCCGAAGAGTATAAAATTCAGTACCATAATATGCCGGTTCTCCTTGAACTGATTATTTTATCTGCCTTTTATTATAAAAAATTTCAAATATAGAGAAAAATTGAGAGAATTTTATATCCATCCTCACCACCTAGACTCTAATTAACATTTTATTCTACTTGTTTTATCATGTATCTGTCCACTGTCCCTGTGTTCATCCATCATTCATACTGTTTTTAATGTATTTCAAAGAAGTGCTTATATCAGTACACTTCTTCCCAAATACTTAAGCATGCATATAATTTATGATACTCATTTATGGGTAGAATCGTTTTCAGAGGTGAAATTTATGTGCAAATACACAAATCCATTTCCTTGTCAAAATAAGGAATATTACGGGCGCCTGGCTGGCTCAGTCGTTAAGCGTCTGCCTTCGGCTCAGGTCATGATCCCAGGGTCCTGAGATCGAGTCCCACATCGGGCTCCCTGCTCAGCGGGAAGTCTGCTTCTCCCTCTCCCACTTCCCCTGCGTGTGTTCCTGCTCTCGCTGTCTCTGTCTCTGTCAAATAAATAAATAAAATCTTAAAAAAAAAAAAAAAAGGAATATTACTATTGTCCAGGAAGGTGCCCTCATGTTCCTTTCCAGTAAATCTTCCATCTCTTTTCCAGGCAAGCATCGTTCTGATTTTTTTCCCCCACCATAGGTTAGGTTTTTAATTGTTTGTTTGTTTTAAGATTTTATTTATTTATTTGACAGAGAGAGACAGCGAGAGAGGGAACACAAGCAGGGGGAGTGGGAGAGGAAGAAGCAGGCTTCCCGCCGAGCAGGGAGCCTGATGCGGGGCTCGATCCCAGGACCCTGGGATCATGACCTGAGCCGAAGGCAGACACTTAACAACTGAGCCACCCAGGCGCCCCGGTTTTTAATTGTTTTTAAGATTTTTTTAAAATTTGGAAGTACCTGGGTGGCCCAGTTGGTTCAGCGTCCGACTCTTGATTTCAGCTCAGGTCATGATCTCAGGGTCATAAGATTGAGCCCCGTGTCAGGCTCAGTGTGAGATCTGCTTGAGATTCTCTCTCCTTTTCCCCACCCCCAACGTGCTTTCCAAATAAATAAATAAATAAATAAATAAAATCTTTTTGAAAATTAAAAAAAAATTTAAGTAATCTCTCTGCCTGATGTGGGGCTCAAACTCACAACCCCAAGATTAGGAGTCACATGCTCTACTGACCAAGCCAGCCAGGTTCCCCTCCACCGTAGAGTAGATTTGCTTGTTTTAGAACTTTATGTATGGAATCATACATTATATACTCTTTTGTGTAAGGCTTTTTTCACTCAGCATGATATTTTTTAGTTTGATTCATGTTGTGTGTATCAGTAATTCTTTCTTTTCATTGTTAATGTTCCATTGTGAGAAAATACCATTGTTTATATAATCTCTTATTGGTGGTTACCTGGGTTGCTTTCAGTTTTTTGTTATTATGAACATTTGTGTGCTAGTCTTTGTGGACATATATTTTTATTTCTCTTGGGTAAATATATAGGAGTAGAATTACTGGTTCATGGAGTAGGTGTATATTTAGTTTTATAAGAAGCTGTCAGACAGAAATAAAAATATCACAAATAGTAGCTCATCCTAAAAATCATTCTGTGAAAGGCGAAACCATTCCCACTATTAGAATTTATATACAGGGTTTCTGGCATTGAGCAGACTACGGCTGGCAGTGCTAGTTTCCTTCTGACATTTGATAGTACATATTTTCCTTGGATTCAAAGTATTTAACCCTTCATCTGTATCTGTATTCATCTAAGTAGATCTTTATCATACAACCAGCTTTTAAAATCAATTCAGAGAGAGGTGTGGGGAAGAGATGAATTTGGGAATGTATGGGATATCAGTAAATCAGATGTGACAGAGGGAGGTTGAGGGATTTAACACGAAGAGTTTGTGTGGGGGGGGGGGTAGGGGAGGGAGAGAGAAATACCAGTGGCTCCCCTGCCCCATGAATTTTAATTTTTTGAAAAGGTTGTTTTTAAGATCATTCAAAATCAAAAGGTGTCTTGTGTACTGAAATGATCTCCAAAGAGTCTCCTCTTTCTGTTTAACAGGCCTCATAGTATTCCATTTTATGAATATGCCATCATTTATTTAATCACATTCCCCTCTCCTGTTGGTAAACATTCAGGTTATTTCCAGTGTTTTTCTATTACAAACAGTGCTGCATTGAGTAACTTTGTACATAGGGAACTTTAAAAGTATGGGTAAATCTGTAAAATTCTCAAGTGGAATTGTTTCAAAGGGTTTGTGTGTTTGTAATTTGCTGAATATTTATAGATCATATGAGAGCACTTGATTACTCAAACACTTGTCAATGCATTGTTGTTAAAGTTTTTTATATTTGCCTGTCTGATAGGTGAAAGCTGGTATCACAGTGTAGCTTTAATTTGGACTTCTCTAATCATGAGTGAGGTTAAGCAATTTTTTTTTAAGAGAAGCATTTGCTTTTCTGTGCATTGTCAGTTTCATATCTTTTGCCCATTTTTCTTTTGGATTGTTGGTTCCTTTTTTATTAATCTGTAGGAGTCCTTTATATATTGGGAAATAAGACATTTGTGAATGAGTTAGAAATATTTTTGAAGAGCTCATTCTTTAAAAATTTAGAAGTAGTTAGTTGTTTTAGTGGAATGGTGAAAAAAGAAGCCAGATTGCCATGGAGACAACTCTTTCGAGAAAATTGGCTGCAAAGTATAGTAGAGAGAATGCTAGCTGAAGGATTGATATAGAGTCAAAGGAGTTCTCCTTTTCTTTTAGAAATTCTTGTGTTTAAATGCTGTTATGAAAGGGAGGAATTAAAGCTAGGAGATGGTGGTAGGGGGTCTACAGGACCAGCTTCCTGATGGTCTGAGGTTCTTGGGAGGAATTGCAGAGAAGGAGGAAATTTGTAAATATGTTGACTGGGAGTTACGGGTGTCATGCAGTCCAATGTCTTCTATTTTCTCTGAAGTGAAGAAGGCAAGGCTAGTAGCCAAAAGTGTGGGAAGAGGTGGTTGGAGAGGAGAGAGAGGTTCTTTGAAATCACTGCTATGGAGAACTGGAGAGAGCTGAATAGGGAAATACAGAAAGATTGCAGAAATTGTTTGGACTTCCGTCGAGGCAGAAATGGTATCAGCCTTATCCGTTGTTTGATTTTCTTAAGTAGCATTCAGCAGTCCCAAGTGTAGGACTAATGGTTGGATTAGTTCAGGATTGGGCTGTCTTGGTTTTTCCCCATGTAGGTAGAATAGAACAATGTAGCAAAGGAGTTTAGGATGTTAGCATTGTGATGCAATAGACACCAAGTTGTCTGGCTTGGGTAAAGAAGGAAATAGGACAGAGATACTGCATAAAAAAAGAGAGGTTCAGGGGACTGGAAGCTTAGGTGAGGTCCAAGAACAGGTGTAGGACTCATAAAAGAGAGAGAACTGCCAGGATAGGGAGTGTGGTTGGAGAGTGGGGAGGTAAGATTCGGTGTGAGTTTTTCCTGATGATGACAGAACCTGGAGTGAGCTGTTGTCATGGGTGGCCCAGGTAGAGTAGAAGAAGTGTGAGGTTGTTGGGGTTGAGGAAGTCAAGGAACTCATAGGCTGGCCGTCATCTGTGAGGATGTTGACCTGTCTTTCAGGAAAGTATCGGGACTTGGGGATGGGAAGAAAACTGTGAGCCACATTGCAGTTTCTTCAGCGATGAGTGCCTTCAAGAACAGGGACTGTTAGAGCAGACTCTAGGAAGAATGGTTTTGCATATAAGATCTTTGGAAAGTGAGGAAACCTCAATTTTCCTTCCTGACATGCAGCTCTGGGATACTTGGAATGGAAGATTTGGAGACTGGAAGAGGAAAGAAGGAAAGCATCGGTATGGATGCAGTTTAATCTGGGAGGCAGGAAGTAACAGGAATTTACCTGAGGGTCTTTATATCCTCTGGGAAGAACAGGCCTTGACTACGGTGTTTCTGGCTGCGGTCTGTAGATACACCTTGTTAGTGACATGGATCTTTTTACATTAACATACCTCTCACTCCCCAGTTTACCCATACAAATCCTCTCCAGCTTGCCATTCACTGTACACTCGTTCTTTTCCCTTGCAGCATCTCAGGTGAAGTACATCTTTCTCCAGCAGTTTCCTTTAGTTTTGATTCGTATATTCATGCTCTGTCGTGAAATCTGTTTTCTTTTTAACTTAATTTTATTGATTATTTTCATTTATAAAAATTCTCTGCATTTTTAAAATTGAGAGAATAAAGTACAATGTAAAGAAGAAAATAAAAATCATAAAGTGCTGTGCTAAATGTTTATAGATTTTTTTCCTTCTAGTTTTACTTTCATGCATATACATTCATACACAAAATGGGTTTAGTTGAGATCATATGGTATATGCAGTTTTGATCTGTTAAGCTTAAAAAAAAATGAAGGGCTTGTTCCATTTCCTTAAATTCTTTGAAGATAGCATTTTGAATAGTAACAGTATATCATCTTGAATAGCAGCATAGCACTTACTTCAACTTTTTCCTGTTTTTCCTGCTGCTGGATATTTGGATTGTTTCTGCTTTTCCACTTAATGAATATCTCTGTATCATTTTAGTCTGAGTTTCAGATTATTTACATTTACTTCAGAATAGAACCTTGGAAATGGGTCACAAAACAATATGGACATGTTTAAGATTCTTGTATAATCTTTCTGGGAAGGAATTTGTTGTTACAGGCTAATGGCCATTCCCACCAGTATTTGATTCCTTTTCATGAGACTCTTGCCAGCATTGAATATTTCATATGATTGATCTTTTCTGATTTGAAAGGCAAAAATGTTCTCTCGTCATTATATCCCTTTGATTAATAGGGATGGTCAACACTTTTTCATGTATTTTCTTAGCCGTTTGTTTTTCTCTTCTGTAAATTATCTGTTTAGGTTTTTTAGATTTTTCAAAATTGAGGTCTTAATGTTTTCTATGTTGATAGGACTTCTTGTTTTAATCTTTTGTCTTATTTGTGATAATTTTCCTAGTTTATTTCCTTTCTTAAAAACACTTTATTTTTTTAGAGCAGTTTTATGTTCATGGTAAAATTGAGCAGAAATTAGAGTTCCCAAATACTCCCTGCCCCTACACAGGCACAGCCTCCCACACTTGTCATCCTGTACCACCGTTACACTTACTCCACCAGATGCATCTGCACTGACACATCGTTATCACCCAAAGTCTTGTTTACATTAGGGTTCACTTTTGGTGTTGTACATTCTATGGTTTGGACAAATAGATAATGACACATATTTATCATTGTATTACCATACAGAATAGTTTTACTGCCCTTAAAAATCCTCTGCCTGTTCATTCCCTCCCACCTTCCTAGCCCCACAATCACTGATCTTGTTACTGTCTCCAGGAGCTTGCCTTTTTAAGAACGTCATGTAGTTGGAATCATACAGTATGTAGCTTTTCCAAAATGCTTTCTTTCACCTACTAATATGCACTTAAAGTTTCTTTATATCTCTTCATGGCTTGATAACTCATATCGTTTAAGTGCTGCATAATATTCCATTGTCTGGATGTAGTACAGTTTATTTATCCACCTACTGAAGGGCATCTTCAGTTGCTTCCAAGTTTTGGCAATTAAGAATAAAGTTGTTGTAGGGTGCCTGGGTGGCTCAGTTGGTTAAGCGACTGCCTTCGGCTCAGGTCATGATCCTGGAGTCCCTGGATTGAGTCCCGCATCGGGCTCCCTGCTTGGCAGGGAGTCTGCTTCTCCCTCTGACCCTCCCCCCACTCATGTGCTTTCTCTCTCTCTCATTCTCTCTCTCTCAAATAAAAAAAAAAAAAGAATAAAGTTGTTGTAAACATCTGTTTGCAGATTTCTGTGTATATGACGTAGTTTTCAACTTTCTTGGGTAAATAACAAGGAGCACAATTGCTGAATCATATGGAGAATGTTTAGTTATGTAGGAAACCACTAAACTGTCTTCCAGAGTGGCTGTACCACTTTCCATTCCCACCAGCAATGTAGGACATTTCCTGTTGCTCCACGTGCTCACCAATATTCGGTGGTGTCAGTATTTTGGATTTTGGCCATTCTGATAGATGTGTTGTAGTGTCTCATTGTTTTAATTTGCAATTTCTTAATGACATATGTTGAATATCTTTCCATATGTTTATTTGCAACCTCTATATCTTCTTCACTGAAGTATCTGTTAAGGTCTTTGGCCTGCATATTTTTTTTAATTTTTATTTTTTATTAACATATAATGTATTTGTTTCAGGGGTACACGTCTGTGATTCATCAGTCTTACACAATTCACAGCGCTCACCATAGCACATACCCTCCCCAGTGTCCATCACCCAGCCACCCCATCCCTCCCACCCACCTCCACTCCAGCAACCCTCAGTTTATTTCCTGAGATTAAGAGTCTCTTATGGTTTGTCTCCCTCTCCAGTTTCATCTTGTTTAATTTTTCCCTCCCTTCCCCTATGATCCTCTGTCTTCTTTCTCAAATTCCTCATATCAGTGAGATCATATGATACTTGTCTTTCTCTGATTGACTTATTTCCCTTAGCACAATACCCTCTGGTTCCATCCACATCGTTGCAAATGGCAAGATTATATTTTTTTGATGGCTGCATAATATTCCATTGTATGTATGTGTGTGTATATATATATGTATATATATATACACACACACACCACATCTTCTTTATCCATTCATCTGTTGATGGACATCTAGGCTCTTCCCATAGTTTGGCTATTGTGGACATTGCTACTATAAACATTGGGGTGCACGTTCCCCTTCGGATCATACATTTGTGTCTTTGGGGTAAATACCCAGTAGTGCAATTGCTGGGTCGTAGGGTAGCTCTATTTTCAACTTTTTGAGGAACCTCCATACTGTTTTCCAGAGTTGGCCTATATTTTAATTGGTTTGTTTTCTTAATTGTTGATTTTTAAGAGTTCCTTATAAATTTTGGAGAACAGTCCTTTATCAGATGTGCCTTTTGCAAATATTTTCTCCCAGTCTGTGGCTTGTCTTCTTGTTCTCCTGACATTGTCTTTTGCAGAGTGGAAGTTTTTAATTTGAATGAAGTCCAGATTATTAATTATTTCAAAGGATCGTGCTTTTGGTGTTATACCTAAAAGGTCATCACCAATACCTAAAAGATCATCGCCATACCAGATCATTTGATTTTCTCCTATGTTATCTTCTAGGTATTCTGTAGTGTTGTGTTTACATTTAGGTCTGTGATACATTTTGAATAAATTTTTGTGAAAGTATAACGTCTGTGTCCAGATTTTTTTGTTGTACACATATGCCCAGTTGTTCCAGCACCATTTATTGAAAAGACTGTCTTTGCTCCATTGTATTGCCATTGTTCCTTTGTCAAAGATCAGTTGACTGTATTTATGTGGGTCTGTCCAGGCTCTCTATTCTGTTATATTTCTTTTACCAGTACCACACTGTCTTGATTACTATTGCTTTATGATATATCTTGAAGTCAGGTAGTGTTAGTCCTCCAGCTTTGTTCTTCTGTATTGCATTGGCTGTTCAGTCTTTTGCCTCTTATCTTTAGAATTAGTTTGTCAGAATCCACAAAATAACTTAGGAATTTGATTGAGATTGCATCGAGTCTATAGACCAAGTTGGGAAGAACTGACATCTTTGACAGTATTGAGCTCCCTATCCATGAACATTATTTGTGATTGATTTCTTTTCCATTTAGTAGCTTTTATTTTTTCTATCAAATATGCCATTTTTACCTTTGTCATTTCTTACATCAGAAAATCCTTCCTTGTCCTAAGCTCACATAAATATTCATTTATTTCCTTTTAAAATGTGTTTTTAAGCATTTAATCCTTCTACCCATCTGAATTTATTTTTACTCTATGGAATGAGGTGACGGTCTAACACTCTCCCCCCAAACACATAGTTATTTTTCCTCAAACCATTTCCTATCAAGAATAGATATGTATAGGGGCACCTGGGTGGCTCAGTCGTTAAGCGTCTGCCTTCGGCTCAGGTCATGATCCCAGGGTCCTGGGATTGAGCCCCGCATCAGGCTCCCTGCTCTGTGGAGAGCCCACTTCTCCCTCTCCCACTCCCCCTGCTTGTGTTCCCTCTCTCGCTGTCTCTCTCTCTGTCAAATAAATAAATTCTTTTAAAAAAAAAAAAAGATGTATGCAAATAATCAGCCTTCCAATTTGTTTTCTAACCCTTTTGGAGGGAATTGCATGCTTTCCCTATTTTAGATTATGGTCAGACGGGAGGAGTGGGGAAGTAGTCAAATTTTATATGGTTACACCTTGGGAAGGCCACCTACTGAACCCATTTCCCTATTAGGCATGGCTGCTGCTATCAGAGGCAAACTCCTAGGTTGTGTATGAACCACCTTCATCTCCCCACCCTTCCTCAGAGATTCTCATGTACCCCTTGGAGAGGCATGTCCTGCTTCCCTTGGAGAATCACTACCATATTCAGTTACCACCAGGGTGTGAGTCTCCTGAAGATAGGATGTATGCGTGTATTCGTCCCCAGTTCTTCCCCTAGTACTTAGCTCACTGCAGGGCACAAAAATCTGAATGGACAAATGAGCCACTATTACCAATAGGAGTGCCATGGCTCTCTGATGTGTTTTGAGGTGAAATAAAGATTGGGAACAGCTGTATGAGCTCTGTTTCAAAGAGCATTACATTCTTGCAGTCACCCTATCTTCTCCATACTTCTCATGCTGAAGATGCTAAAGCTGCACATGGCGAACACAAGGGGAACTTTTCGCAGGACCTCTCCCTAGCTCTCACCCCCCCAGAGATACAGTCTGGCATGGGGATTTTTAAGCGTTCTTTGGGTGTTTCTAAAGTACTGCTAGAGTTGAGAATAATGCTTTAAAAGGTGTGTTCTTAATTAAGTTTTATTTTTATTGATATAAAGATTCAATTAAGAAGTTGGATTGCGGCGGCGGGTGGGGGGGGGTGGTATGTGCCAGTCAGACTCCAAAAAGGTCATTGGTCCTGTGTGTACATTTTATTGCTGGAAGATTTTACCCAAAATACTCCTTTGGTGAATATTTTGGACAAAGTTACAATAATGTAGGATCTTATCTAATATGGCTGTCTCTTTTCTAGGTCAGCATGGATTCCTGGTTCATTCTTGTTCTGCTTGGCAGTAGTCTGACACGTGTAGGTGCCAACAATGGAACCACAGGTAAATTGTCATTTGATAAGGCTGCTGTTCTGAATAGAATTTTGCTTTCACATTTAATGACTTAAAATTGGAGACCTGGGTGGTATTAAAGAAAGAAAAAATTAAAGTTTTACTTAAAAGTGATGGTATAAAATAAGTGTCTTTGGAAATCTCTGAGTCCTATTGAATGATCAGCATTGCTCTGTATACAATATACTACTTTAAATAACTAGATTATATGTTCATCCCTGAAAAGTTAAAAAAAAAATGTTGCTACTTAAGACTCCTATATATTGATTCTGAGGAAATAAGTAATGAATCCAGTTTTCTTCTTCCCTTAAACAGTAGTCCTTTGGAGATGATAGAAAGGGTCCAGTGTTAGATAAAAGAGTGTGTGTGTGTGTGTGTGTGTGTGTTTATTTTTTTAATTTATTTATTTGAGAGAGCGAGTGGGGGGTGGGGGATGCAAAGGGAAAGATAGTCTCAAGCAGACTCCTCAGTAAGGGTGGAGCCCAGCGTGGGGCTCAATCCCAGAACCCTGAGATCATGACCTGAGCTGAAATCAGGAGTCAGCCACTTAACTGACTGAGCCACCCAGGTGCCCCTCTTGGAGAGTTTATTAATGCTTGCTGCTTTGTGCCTCATAACTTTTGAGCTATCACATTCTTCATGGGGTGTTTTTCTTTCTTTCTTTCTCTTTTTCATGTTTATAGTTTCACCTTCAGTAGGCATTACAAGATCTATGAAAACATCAACAGCAGAATCAGTCAAAGAAGAGACCAAAGCTTCAAATACTACTTCTTCAGTAACTTCTCCCTCTGTGGCACCAACATTCAGCCCCAATCTAACTCTGGGACCCACCTATGTAACCACTGTCAATGCTTCAGACTCTGACAATGGGACCACAAGAACAGCAAGTACCGGTTCTGTAGTCACTACACTTGCACCGAATGGAACGTGGCTTCCAGAGAACCAGTTCACAGATACCAGCACAGAGCCTTGGGAGGGGAATTCCAGCACCGTGGCCACCACCCCAGAAACTTTCCCTCCTTCAGGTACTAGGGATGGTTTCTTTTTTTCTCTTTGAGGTTACTCACTGTTTTATTATTTTGTGTTTTCTAGCCACAAGATTTCTTGAAATAAAAATTGCAAACTAATGAAACTTAGATATAGAGAATTCTCAGGGATATCTGTTTAACATAGAGTTAAGAGGAAAGAAGAAATACTCTAGAGGATATCCTGCTTTGCCTGGCATTCTGGTTAGACTGGGGAGGCTTGAGTGTTAAAGGTAAAAGAAGTTTGAAAATACAAGAGAAAGGGGAGGTAATTGATGATGCAAGAGACTGAAGATGAAAGGCTGCAGAAGCTGAGTAATAGGATTAGCCTTAAAAAGAAGGGACCCATGGAGACCATGGGAAGGAGAATGGGTTTGGATGTCCATAACAGATAGAGAGTGGGAACCCTGTGGCCAGGGGTAGAGTTAGAGGAGCTCAGGGAAACAGTTAAGTTGCAGTGCCAGCTTGTTCATGGCCTCAGCCCAGCCCACTTCTTTCCTTCAGTCCATCAGGGGTTGAATGGGAAGTGGCACCGAAGATAGAATCAGCCCTGGGTCAGAGACCAGGTGGGGTGGAGCAAGTTTCTGACCCCTTGGAGCCTCAGGGTCCTGGTCTGTAAAAAAGAAAGGGGTCCCTCACAGGGTTTCTGTGAGGAGTAGAGGAAATTGTTCCCTGACAGCTTTGTAACTGTCATTCCTTTTCTAGCAAAAATCACTATTCCGTCTTCTGTGGTCTCATCCCCTTGGCTCAGATTTCTTCCCTGTTAGATGGTGAGGGCCCTTAGAGGAATCACATCTCTCTCATGGGGAGCATTCAGAAAGTATTTGCTGAATTGGATCTCATTTGGTTTCTACAGATGCCCTCTTTTAGCTGGACTTTACAACCCAGACCCTGCACCTGCCTGCTTTAATCCCGTATTTTCCACTATAAATGGTATACAGCATTTGCCATTAAGAGCACAGTCTACTGAGCCACACTACTTGAGTTTGAATCCTATCTCTGCCATATAGTGGCTATGTGGCCGCAGGCAAGTTTATTTAACCTCTGTGCCTCAGTTTGTTTTTTCATCTGTAAAATAAGAACAAGTGACAGTAATAATACTTACCTTGTAGGGGAACTATCAGGATGAAATGGGTTGATAGAGGTAAAGCATTTACAGTGCACACCTGCACATGGCAAGCACTATTTTTAAGTGGTGGGCATTGTACTGAGAGTTTTATAAAGTAATCCTGTGAAGTATCCTATGAATCCTCTGAAGTCTATTTTATGTTTTGCAGGTGGAGGAGTTTTACAATGATGAAACTGTAACTTAGGGAGTATTTTTCGAAGTACAGGTCATGACCAATTCATGAAATCAGTTTAGTGGGCCATCATGATTTGTTTTAAGTGGATGGTCCTGTTCCATTTCTATTCTTTTTGTGTTTCATATATCATTTTGTGAAACTTATTTCAGTTATACAGAAACACCTACTGAGTAACAGTGTAGAATGCATTTCTTGCTGTGAGTTATGGCCATTACTTCAGGAGGGAAGACAAAATAAACTTGTACAAGCTAAAATAGTCAGTGGGAAAGGTGAGACAGTAATCCAGGCCTGACTGACTGCATCCTGTGTTCTTCATGTCTGTTCTGTACTGTCTTCATTTATCAGTTCTGTGACATGACCATGGATAATTATTTCCCTTTAATAGATGTTTAATGTAAGACTATAGAGGTTAAATGATTTGTTTTAGATCTCAGGGCTGTCGAATAGCAGGTTAGGCCTATTTCTCGCTTTTGTGGTCTTTGCACTCTGCTGTTAGGGAATTGAGTTTTCCATTATCTGCCTTAGGTCCAAATTATGCCATAGCTAAGAAGCCGGTTATTGTACAGTTAACACATTTCATGTCTCAGGGGAGACAGACTGCATTTCACTGGTGACTTTTTCAAGATCAGTAAAACACAAGGAAACATTTATGGTACATCAGGATGTCACAGCCTGAACCCCCACATCCTCCTCCTCACTACCATCTCACCAGTCCTCTCATAATTGTTACATCATAATTTTTGGTTAAATCAGTATTTGATGTTTTATATTATTATAACTATAATGTTATTCCCTGCTGAGTTATATGTATAATGTGATGATTTTTCTTTTCTTGTACAATTTTTTCCTGGATTTTATAATTGCCTTATAGTTCTTTTTTTTAAATATTTATTTATTTATTGGAAAGAAAGAGTGTGTACACTCACACAAGTGGTGGGAGGGGCAGAGGGAGAGAATCTTCAAGCAGACTCCCTACTGAGCATGCAGCCCATCACGGGGCTGGGTTTCACGACCCATGCGCTCATGACCTGAGCTGAAACCAAGAGTCGGCCACTTAACTGACTGAGCCACCAAGTGCCCCAATTGCCTTATATTTCTGTTTTAGTTTTCTTTTTGCCTGTTGCTAGCCAATTCTTCTCATACTTTCCATAGCCTCTCAATACAGTTTTCAGTAAAGTCAGATCTGTAAGGTAATCTGTTATTTATTTTTTCCTAGAGATCTTCCTCCTGAGTTGTCCATTGTCTTACTCAAGTCTAGGCTTGATCATCAGGGCTGCTGCCCAGGTGTTGGTGTGGTATTTCCCTTCTCTATTATTTTGGAAATTCCCTTTGCTTCCTGACTTCTATATTGACCTCTTTCTTGGTTACCCCATAATTTGGTAGAACATATCTTCCAGTAGCTTCCTGAGATATAGGGGGTCATGGGAGGTACATTGCATGAGGCCTTACATGTCTAAAAATGTCTGTAGGGCTATGTATAGAATTAGAGGACGTATTTTTTTTCTCCAGAATGTTGAAAGCATTGTCCTGACTCCTAATTCCCAGGCTTGGAGGATTCTGTTGCTGTACTGATTCTTAATCACACTTTGGTGTGTTTTTGAAAGATCTTTATCATTAGTGTCCTGAAATTTCATGGAAATGTATCTTGATGTGGATATTTCTCTTTCATTATGCTGGATATTTGATAGGACCGTTGGAGCCTTGGTTCTTCGATTCTGGAAATTTTTGGTTCTTCAGGAAATTTTTCTTGTATTTGGAAATTTTCTTCCATTGTCCATTTTCTGTTTTCTTCTTCTAAAACTCTTTTATTATTTGGATATTGGACATATCCTAGATTGATTCTTTATTTTAAATTTTTCTCTCCTTTTGACCTTTGCTTTGAGTCTCTTTTTCCTTTTTATATATGTATGTATGTATATGTATACATATATATTCCTTTTTCTTGTATTTATAACAAATGATACACATACGTATTGTGTATATTTCTGCACATTGCTTTTTTTCGTAAGCCTGTCGTACCTGTTCTATATTACATTGAAGAGCTGCTTCATTGTATGGATATACCTTAATGTATTTATCCAGTCTTCCCTATCAGTATACATTAAGGTTATTTTCAGAGTACAAACAATAAAATTTGTCATTTCAAGCATATATGAGAATAGTGGTAGGATAAATTATTTTTAAGTATGCATTTGTAAACTGATGGATATTGCCAGATTTTCCTCTATTGGGAAATTGATTCCTATGAACAGTGTGTCAGAGTGCCGTTTTCCTAAGCTGTCTTCACTGCAGTAAATTACCAAACTTCTGGATCTGTGCCAGTCTGACAGGTGAAAATTAGCATCTCAGTGTAGCTTTAATTTGCATTTCACTGAGTGAGGGTGAGCATCTTTCCATATTTGGAAAGATCATTTGTATTTCTTTTTCTAAGAACTCTGTTGGTATCCTTTGCCTGGTTTTCTTAAGAGAATGTCAGGTTTTTCTGACTCATTTATAGAAGCTTTTTAATGTTAGGAAAACGAACCTTTGCCTACCTGTGATAAAGTTGCAAATATTTTTCCCCAGTTGCTCATCTAGCTTTTCTTCATTGCAGAAACTATCATAAGCAATTTAAAATATTTTTTAATTTAAAAAAATTATCAGTTTAAATGTTTTCTTGGTATTAGATCATATACAGGAAGACTTTTTTTTTTTAGATTTATTTATTTATTTTAGAGAGAGAGAGAGAAAGTGTACAAGTGGGAGGCTGGAGGGAGAAGGAGAGAGCATCTCAAGCAGACTCTGCATAGAGCCCATGGTGGGGCTTGATCCTAGGACCCTGAAATCATAACCTGAGCCAAAACCCAGAGTCTGACACTTAACCGACTGTACCACCCAGGCACCACTAGGAAGGCTTTTCTTACTCCAGTATTACAAAATAATTTTCCTAATTATTTCTTCTAGACTTATGGTTTCTTTCTTCTATATATGTATATGTGGGTGTGTGCCTAAATCTTTGATCCATCTGGAATTTATTCTGATGTGAAGTGTGAGCTATGGATCTGTTTTTTTTCCCCCCCAAATGGTTAACGACTTGTCCCAATACCTTTTAATGAATATCTATTTTTTTCCTCACTGATTCAAAATGCTACCTTATCATATATTGAATTCTGATATGTATTTAGATTCCCATATGTATTTGAGTTCTGTTTCTTGGCATTTGTATTTTCTTTTATTTTCTCTGTCCATGTCAGAACCTCACTGTTTTAATAATTGTAACTGTAAAATTATTGAGTATTTGATAAGGTTAGTCATCCCTTGTTAATCTTATTTTTCAGAATTTCGCTAGCAATTCGTGATTATTTTTCTTTATGAACATTAGAATCAACTTACATAGTAGGAGAAAAGTTTTTATTATGTCACATTTATAGATTAACAGGGACAATTGACATCTTTAAGTCTTTTTTTTTTTTAATTAAAGATTTTATTTATTTATTTGACAGAGAGAGAGCACAAGCAGGGGGAGCAGCAGAGGGAGAGGAGAGGCAGGCTCTCTGATGAGCAGGGATCCTGATGCAGGACTGGATCCCAGGACCCTGCAGTATGACCAGAGCCAAAGGCGGACATTTAACCAACTGAGCTACCCAGGCTCCCCATCTTTAAGTCTTTCTATCCAAGAATGCAGTATATTCCATTTGCTGATGTCTTACTTTGTATGTCTTGGAAGTGTTAAAGTTTTTGCCACTGAATGTTGCACATGTTTTGTTCAGCTTATTTCTAGATATTTCAGGGGTTTTCTTTTTGTTATTTTGGTGTTTTGTTAGTATAAATGGAGTATTTTCTTCTATGTCTTCTAACTGGCTGCTGTTAGGGCTATGAAGGCTATTGACTTTTTTTTTTTTTTTTGAGCTATAATTGATCTAGGTCATTATTTTAGTTTTGGGTATACTACATAAAGCTATTGACTTTTGTAGGTACATTTTATCCTGGTCATCTTAATAAATTTCCTCAGTGTTTGACATAGTTTTCTTCAATTATCATAAATCTTCAAATCAGTCTCTTTCTTTTTCTCTTTAAATGCATTGGTGAATACCTTCAGAACAAAATTAGGAAGTAGTGGTAAAAGCAGTGTCTTGTACCTGACTTTCAGAAGGATGTTCTTAATAGTTTTCCATTAACCATGGTGCTGACTCTTGGGTTGAGGTAAACATTTATCATGTTTAGGTTTTATGAATTTATTCCTGCTTTAAAGAGCATGTATGTCAAGAATGGGTGTTAAATTTTGCCAGTTGCCTGTTCAGCATCAATGAGCAAGATTGTTACGATTTTTTTCTTTTTATAATATGCTATGGTGAATCATTTTAATAGATTTCTTGACTTTGAACTATTTACATTTATGCAAAAACAACCCTACTTGGTCATGTTATATTTTCCTTGAATGAACTGTAGCAGTTTGTTTGATACTACTGTATTTGGGGTTTTTCCATTGACATTCATTAAGTTATTTAAATTGGTCTAGGTGTTTCCTTTATGTGTGCGCTTTTTTTTTAATTTATGTGTGCTATTTTTGATAAGTTTTAGTTGTCCGTGACCTAGAAAACTATGCGTCTCATTCATGTTTTAAAAATTACTTGAATGGATTTGAGGAAAAGTCATCTCTTAAGATTAATTTCCTACATAGCTGTTAATATTTGTTATATATTTATGTCCATTTTCATGCTTGAGTTGGATAACCATTTATGTTTCACACTTTGTTGTTTGTTTCTTCCAGAGAGTCTGCTATTGTATATTTATTAGTTCTAGAGAGTCTGCTATTGTATATTTATTAGTTCTACCATTTTTTAGTTTTTATTTCATTAATTTCTTTTTTATTCTTACTCTTCCTTCCTTCTCCCTGCTTTTCTTAGATTTATTTTGTGGTCTTTCTTTCTTCCTGAATTGAATGCTTGACTTGTTTTTATTTTCATTTTTCCCAGTTAATTCGTATATTTGATGCTGTGAATTTTTATAAGCACAGCTTTAGCCATAAAGCTTGCTCTTAGTCCCGTAAGTGTTCTTGTAGGTAGTTGTATTAGTTATGGTGCAGCCTAAACTACTCTGATAAAGGCATACCAAAATTCAGTGACTTAGGCAGACAAAAGTATCTCTCTCCCCTCTCACATTCCAGAGGTAGACAGAAGGCTTTGCCTTATCAGGGACTGAGTTCTTTTTTTCTTTTTCTTTTTTTTTAAAGGGAGGAAGGGGCAGAAGGAGAGAGAGAATCTTTTAATTCATGAGAGAGAAAGCAGGGCGGGGTGGGAGGGAGGAGCAGAGGGAGAGGGACAAGCAGACTCCGCCCTGAGTGCAGAGCCCAACTTGGGCCGAAACCAAGAGTCAGACACTCAACTGACTGAGCCATCCAGGCACAGAGGCAGAGACGGGGGGCAGCGGGGGGAATCTTAAGGAGGCTCCATGGCGGAGCCCAATGTGGGGCTCTATCTCACAGCCCTGAGATCATGACCTGAGCCAAAATCAAGAGTCAGCCAATTAATCGATTGAACCACCCAAGTGCCCCCAAGTTCTTTTTTTCTTATCAGCTCTGCCATCCCAACAAAATTGCCCTCATCTGCTTGGTCAGAAATGGCTCTCATCATTAGGTTCTGGTTCCAGCCCCAGGGAAGGGGGAACAGAGGAAATGGGGACAATTTCTTTTCCAAAGGATGTGATCCAGAAGTTACCCTTATCACTTTTGCTTACATCCTATTGCCTAGAATTCTTCATACAACTACATTTGGCACAAAGGAGTCTTAGAAATGCAGTCTCTAGCCAGACAGCTTTGTGCTCAGCTTAAAAAACAAAACAAAACAAAAACAGGGTTTCTGTACCAAAAGGAAGAAGAGACTATTACTGGGGGAGAGTTGGTGGATTCTGCCACAAGAATGATTTTATTATTTTTTAGGTATTTTACAGCTTGCCTTTGCTTTTAATGTTCAGGTGTTTTCTTTAATTTCTAGTTTTACTGTATCATGAAGAAGGAATACTGTCTGTATTATTTCTACAATGGGAAATAATTTATAAGGACTTGTGGGTATTCCGCAAGCCTTTGAAAAAGTTTACTCTATTAATATATAGAATTTAGTCTACACTAGTTAGTTTTTTTTTTTCAGACTGGTTAGATTTTGTTACCTGTTACCATTTAGGTCTTTTATATCCTTAATTTTGTGCTATTGCATTTTAATGGCCTAAAAGACATAAAGACCTCTAATACTGTTGTGTTTGTATTTTTTTGTGTTCTTGTACTTTTTTTTGAAGATTTCTGTTGTGTTGTTTTTGTACTCAGAAGGACAAATCACTGGTTAAAGTTTAGTGAGTCTGGGTAATCTTGTTTCCCATTTGTTGGAGGGTACCTCATTTTAGCTCCAACATATATAAAGAAGAAAGTTATCTGTTTTCCTAGAGCTTATTTTGTCTTAACTTAGGTTGAATTGTAATGGTTTTCTTTAATTTGAGAATGAATGTTTCTATTTCTCACTTATTACACAGGTAATTCTGACTCGAAGGACAGAAGAGGTGAGCCACTCACCTTATGTCTGTTGTCCCCTTTATAATGTACAATATTCATCATGTTTGCTCACAGTCTATGGTAACCTTGTGCATCTGTATGGTTGTGTGTTCACGTTCCCTTAAGTTGTTTCCATATTAACCTTGTAGAGAAGAGTAACAGAAACAAATATTCACTATGTTTTTAAATATAGATTATGGGTTCTAACAGTTATGACGTCTTTTAACAAGTCATAAAACAGCTGTATCTCACTTTATCATGTCACTTTGCTAATATCATCCTTTGGTAATATTAAGCCATAATTGCTACACCATAGTTAATTCCTGATGTCTAGTCAATAATTGCCTGTAAACATCCTAGCTTTTTGTGTTGTTTTCCCTAGTCTATAAAGTGTCGACCCTTTGTCATTTTATATGGATTTTATGGGTTTTCACCTCTCTGGTGTAATGTCCCTATGGCTGGAGATGCTATATCAGTGGTCTAAGCAGGCCTGCCAAATCCCTGGTCACCAGAGAACAGAATGCGCGGGTACTTACGTGTAGTGGCTCATTTTGCTTAGGACAATAGTAAGGTTATCATCAGAGGGTGTAAGAGAAAGAGATCACCCAAAAGTCTAAAAAATAATCATTGCATTTGAGTTTGGGTAATGTTAATCCATGAACCAATTTTTCTCCTGTGATTTCTTATTTTATTAAATGAGCTTTCTGGGGCTTTTTATTCTTATTCCACTATTTAACCATGCACAGTTTTTCCTGCCTAATTAATAAAACATTTGCAGGCTTAAATGAATTCCCACTAAGTAAGGGAGCGTTTGAATCAGAAAAGTAGATACTATAATCCTTTATGTGTTGTCCATCTGCCACTGTATTAGTGAGGTTTTCTACTGTGCACAGATTTCTTGTAATTCTCCAGCTCTCACTTTCTTAAACTCAGGAACTAGTTTCTATCAAGTAGTGTCTTTGCTATTCACATTTGCTTACTAGATTCTCACTACCAAATGTAGACTTAATAGATTTATATTGCAATAGATAACTTATATTTGCTCTCTAAAACTCTTAACCAGTCTTAAAGTCAAAAGTCAAAGTGTTATAGCTTTAAGATTAAACATACAATCTCTGCTTTCTTCCTCTACATAGTGTGTATTTTCTTAATATTCAGCCTTTTCTTGCCCCAATATTATTCCTTTTTTGCCTGGTTAACTAACATGGATTTGAGTAGTTCCAATATTGTTGTTAAAAAGAAATAAATTACCTTAATTATATAGAATATTGCTAATTGTGACATATTATTAATATGTATTAGCATATATCCTTTTTAAGTTAAAAAAAATGTATAATTGCTTTTGACCAAACAGAAAAATGAAGAGATGTACATATTCTCAGCAATATGTAAAGCGCCAAATGTAATGACATTTTTACCAGAGCAGACCTTTAGAAGTATTTCTATAAATTTTGATATCACATTCTGATTTTAAAACCAAATGCTTTCTGAGAAATGAGGCAAATTATTTTAAAATATTTGCATCATAATGGGTTTGCCAAGCAAAGTGTGTCTTATGCAGATGAATTAAATTGTAAGTTTTTCTGCACTGGTCTCTGGGATGCTTTTGAATAGCAATGGCTGGTGTTTTAATTGTCAAAACAGAAAGGAATAAAAAGAGATGAAGGGAGGCAGGGAACTTTGCTTCCTTTCTTTTGAAGTCTAAGAAACTGGTTATTTTCTCGTGTGTATTATTTTTTAAATATATCCCATGTTATTCAGTAGAACTAGATTTTTTTCTAATTGTGGTAAAATAGACATATGAAATTTTCCATTTTAACTGTATAGTTCAGTGAAATTAAGACATTGTTGTGCAGCTATCACCACCATTCACCTCCAGAACGTTTTTATCATCCCAAACTAAAACTCTAAACATTAAACAGTGACTACCCATTTCTCCCTTCTCCCAGCCCCTGGTAACCACTATTCTACTTTCTGTCTCTATAAATTTGTCTATCCTAGCTACCTAATTTAAGTGGAATCACAACAGTACTTTTCCTTTTGTAACCAGCTTTTCTTTTAAAGCATTTCTACTGGTGTTAATTCGGGTGATTTGTGTAATATATAGTAATGCATTAAATCCAGTTCTGTCATTATCTCCTGAGTGCCTCTTCCCCATGAAGTCAGTGGTCATGAGTGCACTCTCCCATTGTTCTTCAGTTTTCACTAATTTTACATCTTGGTTTTATTAGTTTTGTTCTAGAGAGAGCAGACTCTGAGATAACAGGCTTACTGGAGAGTCTATAGCACCTGCGAAGCACCGAAGGCAGTAGTGTTGAGGAGAGAGGACGAGAGATGCCACGTGGTCAGAGCAAAGGCAGCAAAGCCCTCAGTCAATCCTGCAACAAGCTCTGGAGCTGGAGTAGAGGGGGGCAGGGGCTTTCCCCTGGGCCAGGCTACTCTCTTAGGCCAAGGGCAGTTCCTGGGAAAGGACTTGCTGAGAACTGTTAGCCACTAACCCTCCCAGCAGCTAGGGGAATGGGTTCTTTGGTCTTGAAGGGGAATCTGTAACATCTACTTCCTGTTCTCATGAAGTTTGAGCGGGATAGTGATGCATACTCTCATTCATCTGTTTAGAGATTTTCCTGTGTAAGAAAATGCTATTGAATGATCTTGATATATATATTAAGGCTGGGGAGTGAGTGGCATAGTGGAATATTTGGAGAAGCCGTGAATGCAGTGGTTAAAAGCAGGCCCTGGACTCTGGGGCTAGGCCATCTGGGTTTGTGAGTTGACTCTTATTACTTACCAGCAGCGTGGGGTAGATATCTGACTTCCCTGTGCCTCTTTTCACCATTTGCAAAATTGGATAGGAACACAGTTTCCTTCATAGGGTTGTTCTGGAGAAAGGAGTAACACATATAAAGTGCTTGGCCTACTGCTAGGTCAGCACATAGCAGTTGCTCAGCAAGTGCTGGCTTTGACATTGCCAGTCCTACCATCGCACCCTTCTGTTACTGTTATTGTTGATGGGAGACTAAGGAGGTCAGGGACTCATGGACACAGGGGCACTGGTAAGCCTCTTGGAGGCTGTGTGTAAGGCAGCTCCCAAGGCAGGGTCATCTCGCAACAGTACTACTGTGACTGTAGACATTTAGCTGTTCTCCTGCCCTGTACCTTTTTTTTTTTTTTTTTTTAAGATTTTATGTATTTATTTGAGAGAGAGAGAGAGAGAGAGAGAGAGAGAGTGAGCAAGAGAGAGCATGAACAGGGAGAGGGAAAAGCAGGTTTCCCACCGAGCAGGGAGCCTGACACAGGGCTTGATCCCAGGACCCTGAGATCATGACCTGAGCCAAAGGCAGACGCTTAACCGACTGAGCCACCCAGGCATCCTGGTTTTTGTTTTTTGGGTTTTTTTTAAAGTCTGGAATAGTATCCTCTAAACATTTGTGAAGAAGGAGTCCTTGAACTACAGAGTTCTAGAAGCAGACATGATAAGCATTCTGTTGAACCCCAGAGGCTCATTCAGGTTGCTCAGCTCTCACGTCAGATCACCTGCTCCCCCGGCTTTCTAAAAAAGTATTTTTTGATCATCATAGTAAATGACATTATTATTGTGAACTCCATGGCTTTCCGTAAGTACCTTTAATTATATATTCATTCGGTACCCGTTAGATGCTAAGGATTCCAGAAAGAAAAACATATTACCTGTCTCATGGAAGAAACCTGTGAACAGTAAGCATCAAAGTCCACTCAGCTACATGTTATTTGGCTGTACCACACAAAGTGCTGCAAGAGAGTGTAAAAGACTCATGCCTAGAAGGAGGTGTGGGGGTGAACTTTGGGCAGTTTAAATTAATATAGTGACTGAGGAAAATGAGGATGTGCCAGGTAGGGTGAAAGCAATGAGCCATGAAAGAGCAAGTCAAGTATTTAAGGAACTGTGCACAGTTGAGACGCATGAAGTGGAGGGAGTGGCCAGAGCTAGCCTCAGCACAGTGGACCTGCTGGTGCAGTGACCTCAAGGGCCAGGGTGTCTCCTGGTGAGGGGAAGGAAGAAGTGACATTGTCAGATTTTTGTTTTAGAATGGTAACTCCAGAGGCCTTAGGGAAGATAGATGGGCAATAGAAATTGGTTTCTGAATGATAATTTGGCCCAAGACAAGATTGGGCTTAGCCCAGTGGTTTGGGCTCTTGAGGCAACCTGATATTTTTTGCTATTTTTAAAGCCAATAGGAAGCACTTAAAACATTACAACTCTACTGTTGAGAATTGATGAATACTAATATTGAAAAGTGTAGAGATGAAACAAACAGATCTTAGGAATTGAGGTTAAAGGAATGTGGCTTACTTCAGTGATTATTTTTGTAGTTGACCAAGGTGGTCTGAGTCTTTAGGTGACTCACCTGTCTGCATGTGAGCCCTTAGAATAACATGACCGTTTGTTTTCTTGCAAAAAGAATATAGCAACTAAGACATCTGTTGTCCCAGAACACCATTTTAGTATTTTTGAAATGCTATCCCCATAGCCTGAGTCTAGGAAGTGACATTTTGCTAGAATGGATAGTGGAGAGGAGGTGGGGGTTGGGCAAGGAATAGACCAGTGTGCTTGCCTTGCCTACACCTGCATCATGCAAGGCCACCTCCAGAAGACCTAGACCAAGACAAGCCTGAGAGATGAGATGATGATTCTGTCCAGTTAGGGAGGTACCCTAAGAGAGTGACTTGATCCTGAGCCTATCTCCAAGTCCAAAATTTGACACAGGGAGCTGTAAGTTCTCTCCTGTTTTCGTAATAGATGTGAGTCTTTCCCTCACAGAGGCCTGGGGACATCTTTACTATCTGTATTGTCCTTAACCGTATCAGAAACATGGATGTAATTCAGATGTCAAAAGGTAAAATCTTACTTCTATGACAGAGGGCTGTTCTGCCCTGAAAGCTTGGAAGAGTCAAAGTGGTGTTGGTCCTGTAGTTTATGAAGAATCTGGAGAATAGTGTAACTTTGTGATTTTGCTTTTGATTTGCAGCTTTGCAGTATGGGCAAGTTAATCTCTGTGCTCAGTTTCCTCACCCATAGAACAGGATTAATAATGATACCTATCTTAGGGTTCTTAAGATAATTGAATGATATGTATATGGTGCTTTGCTGTGTCTGCTATGTAAGTGCTAAAATATTAACTGTAATCATTTTTATTTCTAAGTTATCTGGCGAGCTCTCTTGTCATATTGCTTATAGTTGTCAACTCTACTACTGTTGGTCATAAACAATACTGGACTTGTTCTTGCCTTACTTATTCCATCCATTCATTCATTCAGGACTTGTTCTCACCACACCATCTTACATCACAGAACGCCTCCCCCATTTCCTCTTTTACCCTGCCTTATTTTTCTTCATAGCACTCATTACTACCTGTTGTTCTTTCTCCTCTACTAGAATATAAGCTTCATAAGGGTAAGGAATTTTGATTTATTCCCTACTGTACCCTCAAGACCTGCCTGGCACAATAAGTCACTCAATAAATATTTATTGAATGAAGCAATAAATATTGAGTGCAGGAATAGCTGAGTGTGATCTTGAATGCATGCCTTCCAGAAATTTGTAATTTAATAGACATATAATCAGTGACTTTAATTCAGGGGGATTAGTGTTGTAGCAGAGTAGGTATGTAGTGTTATGGATGTATAAGAAATGAGCAATTACCCACAAAAGGTGATATTTGGCCTAGAATTATTTAAGAGCAGAGGTGGTAATAACATTCTACATCAGGGTTCAGCAGACTTTTTCTATCAAGGACCAGATAATAAAGAATTTCAGTTTTGCAGTCATATTATCTCTGTCACATCTATTCAGCCCTACGTTTGTAGTGCGAAAGCAGTCATGGGCAGTAAGTAAATGAATGCAAACAGCTCTACTCCAATAAAATTTTATTTATACAAGCTGGCAGTGGGCTACATTTGGATTGTCCTTTCCCTGTTTTCAAGACAAAGGGATCTTCCTGATCCTAAAATCTGGACTGAGGTTTTCTGCTAGTGTGTGAGCTTCTGGATGCCAAAGCCAAATCTTTTCCTTTGATATCAGACACTTTTCAAATGTTGCTTTTTTTTTTTTTTAAGATTTTATTTATTTATCTGACAGAGAGAGAGAACACAAGCAGGGGGAGGGGCAGAGGGAGAAGCAGGCTCCTCACTGAGCAGGAGCCCAATGCGGGGCTCCATCCCAGGACCCTGAGATCATGACCTGAGCTGAAAGCAGACGCTTAACCGACCCAGGCGCCCCAGTGTTGCTTCTTTTAAATCATCCACTGACTGTAAGAGGTGGAGAGTGATAAATATTTGCATTTCATAAGGCATTCCACAAGGTTTCCAGGAGATTGTCTTACTACGACTAAGTAGGATAGTAGAGTTTTGAACTCTTAGGTTTGTCTGACCCTAAAGCCAGAATGGCTTTGTTTTGACCTCATGCTCAAATGAAAATTTGGCTAGATAAATAACTCCAGGTTCAGAGTCCTTCTTAAGAACTTGGTAGACAGTGGCATTATTGACTTTGGTGGTGCTATTTTAGATGTGCGGTCATACATAAATCTGATTCTTGTTTCTCTGTAGGGAGCCTTTTTTCTTCTGCTAGAAGTTTTTAAGGGTGGCTTCTGGTTGGTTGGTTGATTTCAATCCAAAGTTTCAAAAGCTTTGTCAGGATGTACCTAGGTAAAGCTCCTTTTTCAGTATTGCCACTCAAACTTGATGGTCCCTTTTGGTCTACTAAGAAAACTTTCTCATATAATTTCTTTCCCTCCTTCCTTACTGTTTTCCTCTTTGGGAATTCCTAGATCTAGTTAGTATTTGAACAGCTATTAGAACTCTTAGAGACAATCTAGCTTGTCTCTTTACTGTTGCACTTTCCATCTCACTCTTACTGCTCTGTGTTCTGGGAACTTTCATGATTTGGTCTTTCACATTACTAATTTGTTTTTCTGTTTCATCTTTTCTCCTTTTCAGCCTTTCTATTGAGATTGTTTCTCCCCCAATCATGTTTTAGTTTCTAGTTTCGTGTTTTAGTTTTAGCGATTCCCAAATTGCTCCTTTTTTCCCCAGTTTTTTTTATCGTGATAAAATTCACGTAACAAAATTTACTGTTTTAACCATTTCTAAGTGTACTGTTCACTGGCATTGAGTTCATTGACATTGTTGGGCAGTCGTCCCTACCATCCATCCCCATAATTCTTTTCATCTTGTAAAATTGAAGCTCCATGCCCGTTAAACTGTAACTCCCTGTTCCTCCCTTCTGCCAGCCCCTGGCAACCCCCATTCTTCTTTCTGACTCTATGAATTTCACTACTCTAGGCACTTCATGTAAGTGGAATCATACAGTATTTGTCCTTGTGTGACTGGCTTATTCACTTTGCCTGAGGTCTTCAAGGTTCATCCATGTTGTAGCATATTTTAGAATTTCCTCCCTTTTGGGGATGCCTGGGTGGCTCATTCAGTTAAGCATCTGCCTTTGGCTCAGGTCATGATCCCGGGGTCCTGGGATCAAGTCCCACATCGGGCTCCCTGCTCCGCGGGGAGCCTGCTTCTCCCTCTTTCTCTGCCTCTCTCTCTCTCTCTGTCTCTCATGAATAAATAAATAAAATCTTAAAAAAAAAATTTCCTCCCTTTTTAAGGCTGAAAATATTCTGTGTGTGTATACAACATTTTGCTTGTCTGTTCTCCCAGCAATAGACATTTATTTGGTTGCTTCTGTGTTTTGGCTATTGTGACTAATGTTGCCAGGAACATGGGTGTACATATATCTCTTTGAGACCCTGCTTTCGATTTTGGGGCATATACCCAGAAATGGAATTGCTCGATAATACAGTAATTCTATTTTAATTTTTTTGTGAAACCACCATACTGCTTCCACAGCAGCTGTACCATTTTTACATTTCCACCAACAGTGAACAAGGGTTCTAGTTTCTCCACATCCTGGCAAACACCTGTTATTTTCTGGTTTTGTTTTGTTTTGTTTTTTGATAGTAGTAGTTCCTGATAGGTGTGAGATTACTCCTTGTTCTGTACTGGCTTTTTAAAAAAGTCAATGCAGGGGCACCTGGGTGGCTCAGTTGGTTAAGCGACTGCCTTCGGCTCAGGTCATGATCCTGGAGTCCCGGGATCGAGTCCCACATCGGGCTCCCTGCTCAGCAGGGAGTCTGCTTCTCCCTCTGACCCTCTTCCCTCTCGTGCTCTCTATCTCTCATTCTCTCTCTCTCAAATAAATAAATTAAATAAATAAAAATAAAAAAGTCAATGCAGTGTCCTCTTGCACAGATTGCGATATATTTTTTTTAATTTTTAATTTTTTCTAAAAATCTTATTTATTTGAGAGAGAGTGTATGTGCGCACGAATTGGAGGAGGAATAGAGGGAGAGAGAGAAGCAGACTCCCCGCTGAGGAGGGAACCCAACATGGGGCTTGTGGGCTTGGTCCCAGGGTCCTGGGTTCATGACCTGAGCCGAAGGCAGACGTTTAACTAACAGAGCCACCCAGGCGCCCCTGCAATATGTTTTTAAAGATTTATTCTATTTCTTATATTATGTCTGTTTCCCATGACTACCATTTGCTGTCCTTGGTATTTGTGAAGGTCGCCTGTAAAACTGCGGTTGAACTTTGCTCTGGAGCATTGAGTGGATTAGAATGTGTTCACAGTAGGCATCCCTTTGGGAGGAGAAACAAGAACACATCCTCAACTAGGGGTTCAGTTATGGTTTAGGAAGTTGGATGTTGTTATCCTCTAGGTGGAGCTGCCTTCTTTTCTTCTTTCCCCTTAATTCATGTCTTGTGGCCTACTAGAATTACCTCAGGCCCCACCCTTGTCCCTTCTGTCATCAGGGCTGACCCAGGAAACTTATCTGTGGGCCGAGTGTACCTAGCAATCACGTGCAATGTAAAGACCCTCTCTGGATGCCAGTTCTAACCAAATCAGAAAAGACAGTTATGAGACAGGGGTATTTAAACAGTAACTGAATATTAAATCATATTAAGGAATTAATGTTGCTTTATAAATAGGATAATGGTACTATGATTATATTAAGAATCCTTATCTCTTAATGTTACATATTGAAGTAATTACAGTTGAAATGATATGTCACAGCTTTGCTTTAAAATAATCCAGTGGAGGGGCGCCTGGGTGGCTCAGTTGGTTGAGCGTCTGCCTTCGACTCCAGTCATGATCCCCGGGTCCTGGGATCGAGCCTCATGTCGGGTTCCCTGCTCAGCAGAGTCTGCTTCTCCCTCTCCTTCTGTCTCTCCCCCCGGCTTGTGATTTCTCTCATTCACTATCTCTCAAATAAATAAACAAAATCTTTAAAAAAATAAAATAATCCAGTGGGGTGGGCATAGACAAGTGGTTCTCAACTCAGGGTGGTTTTCCCTCCAGAGGACATTTGGCAATGTCTGCAGATGACTTTGGTCATCACAATTGAGGTTTTCTACTGACACCTAGTAGGTAGAGGCAAGGGTTGTTGTTAAACATTTTACAGTGCACGTGACAGCCCCTTACATCGGACAGTTTTCTGGCCCAAAATGTCATTATCATGAGGTTGAGAAACCCTGGTAGAGATGAAAAGCATGTAAGTGCTAACCCTGAAGTAAAGTGGTAAATACACAGGGATGCATTGTAGTGTTCTCTTTACACGTATGTGAGTTTGAAAGTTTTCCATAATACAGAATTTTAAATGTCAATCACAAAGGGGTGTACATTGTTAAATGCCAAATGTACAACTTCTGTGGGGGCGGGGGAGCCATCAGCACTCTCTTGACAAATCCTCCACTCTGTATTGGGTGCTGTTTTCTGAGCTGAGGCTGGATGGGGCCCCACAGCTTGTTACCCAGCCTGTGGATGTGCTGGCCCTGCACTGACAAAGCTTTGGTTAAATACCATCCTGCTACCCCAGTGCCCACTCTCATCCCCAGTCCTGGTTGACTCTAAGCTTGAGGTGTTTCAGCTGGAGGCTCTTTGGCTCTGATTGATCTCTGTAGCAGTCCGGTCACTCCTTCTGCATTGTTTTCTGCAAATCCCTGTTTCAGGTCTGCTAATGCCACTCTTTGTTGCCTTCCACATATACTTTTCATTTATTAGTATTTTTATATTTCTTATAGCATTTCAGTGTACTTTTGGGAAGAGAAAGAAGTAAACTTATGGATTCAATTCACCATCTTAAGCCAGATGTCTCTAATTACCTTCTTTTAATGCCTGGTGTACACCCCTTTGTGCTTGGCATTTAACAAAGACATATTTAGTGATAGATCATTAATCTAGTATTTGTTTAGTGCCAGATGTGTGAGAAATTCTGTCTGGGTTTTAGGTATATGGTGAGAAACAAAGCAGATATGTAATTCTTGGTCTTGTGGAATTTATGGTGTAAAGCAAGGGCACTCATTAATCAACTATACTCAAATAAATATATAATTACAAAGTGTGGGAGGTGTTATCAAGGGCAATAACTGTTTTGTGAGAATAACAAGGAGGATAATAGCTAATACTGACTCTGAGTACATAATGTGTGCTGCTTACTATGCCAAGAACTTTACATGGATGATCTTATTTAATCTTCACATAACTCATTTTAGCGTTAAGGAAACTAAAACTTAGGATCGTAAGTTAGTTTTAGGAAGTCAGACCTCTTTAGGAAGAGTAACACTTGAAGTGAGAACTAGATGACTAGGAGGTGGCCAGGCAAAGAATGGAGGGAGGCTATGTAGAGCCGAATGGAATAACATGTTTGAAGGCCTAAGGAAGGAATGAACTCAGCATGAAGGGTGCCAGTGGCTGAAGTGGAGTGAGCAGGGAGAGCGTAGCAGGAGATAGGGTGAGTAGGGACTGGTGGGGGAGGTTGTTCTAGGCCGGAGTGAGGGCGTTAGATTTCTTTCTAAAGGCTTGGGAAACCAAAAGTTCTTACAAGAGAGGAACATGATCTGGCTCGCTTTCTGAGACCACTCCGCCTGCTTTGTGGAGAATGGATTGGCAGTAGACAGGCTTATAGTGATCCAGTTGAGAGGCTAGGGATTGAGACTACAGTGATGGCAACAGAATGGAAAAAGGCAGACAAATTGGAGGCATTGATTTTAGCCCTAAAACCTATTACTTGCAGCTGGGTTGGATATAGATGGATAAGTAAGAGGAAATCAAGGGGATATCCACATTTCTTCCTTGAGCAGCAGGGTGGATGGCATTGTTCACTACTGAGTGGTGAGGGGAAGGCTTTAGACACATAAGGTTTGCATTGCCTGTGAAATTTAAGTGGGGTGGCATATAGGCTCAGAAGAGAGGTCTGACCAAGCAGTGCAAATGTGGGAATTGCTAGTGTGTCATTTGCGCTTACAGCCATCTGTCTGATCAGATCAGCTAGATAGAATGCAGAGAAGAGTGCTAGGGACGGAGCCCCAGGGAAGTCAGACACTTCGAGACCTGGTGTTAGAAGAGGAACAGCTAGCAAGTTAAAATGAGATGGAGCAGCCAAGAGATAGAAAGAAAATCAGAAGCATGCTTTGCTGTGGAAACCAAGAGATGAAAGCTCTTCAAAGAAGAGGGAGGGGCGCCTGGGTGGCTCAGTTGGTTAAGCGACTGCCTTCGGCTCAGGTCATGATCCTGGAGTCCCGGGATCGAGTCCCGCATCGGGCTTCCTGCTCAGCGGGGAGTCTGCTTCTCCCTCTGACCCTCTTCCCTCTCGTGCTTTCTATCTCTCATTCTCTCTCTCTCTCAAATAAATAAATAAAATCTTTAAAAAAAAAAAAAGAAGAGGGAGTAGTTAGCCAGTTTGAATGCTCATTTTCTGATGAGAGCCACATACCAGGGTGTGTTTGAGAATTGCCATCAACAAAGAAGCATGGTGGGGTGCCTGGGTGGCTCAGTCGGTTAAGCGTCTGCCTTTGGCTCAGGTCATGATCCCAAGGTCCTGGGAGCGAGTCCCGCATGGAGCTCTCTGTCAAATAAAATCTTACAAAAACAAAGAAGCATGGTATAACACCTCCCATCTCTTAAAAAAACAAAACAAAAAGCCCTCCATCCCACATGTCCCTCCAGTTGCTGTTCATTCTCTCTGCACCTCTATATGGTAGAAGTCCTCACCTCAAATAAAGAGTCAGTATCTCACTGTCTTCTCTTTCCATCTTTATTTCACTCCATTTATGCTTCCTCACCAACTACTCAACTGAGACCACTCTTTTTTTTTTTTTTTCCAACTGAGACCACTCTTAAAATAGTCACCAATAGCTGCTGTCTCGTCAAATCCAGTTTCACTTCTCTGTGAAACTCACCTACTTAATCTTTTGTAGTATCTGATTGAGTTGATTACTCCCTCCTTGAAAAACTCTTTTCTTGGCTGTACTTATGACACCATATTCTGCTGGATTACTTCCCACCTCATGACTACTGCTTATGAGTCAGTTTAGCTAGCTGATCTTTTAAAAGAATGTAAATCCAGTGATATTTCTGCCCTGTTCAGAGCCCTCCAATCACATAGTGCTTCTCATCACATTCAAAATTAAATCTGCACTGCTAACCATGGCCTATGAAGCCCCAAGTCTTCTGGCTCCTGCCCACCTCTCCAGTCACATCCTGTACTAAAACTGCTATTTCTTGAACCCACCAAGCTGCTAAGGGGTGTTATGCTTGCTATTCCCTGTGCCTAGAAAGTTCCTTGCCCAGATCTTTGCATGGTTTACATCTTCACATTATTTAGACCTCTGCTCAGTATAAGCACTTCAGACTTTCCCAGACCACTCTAAAATAACCCCCTCCAACCCATCAGTCTCTATCCCGTTACTCTTCTTCATAGCACTTGTCCCTGTCTGAAATTGTATGTTTACTTGTTTCTGAATAGTGTGCCACTGCTTCCCCCAGAATGTAGGCTCACGAGTCTGCTTAATCACTTCTCTGTTCCCAGAGACTGGAGCAGTGCCTGGCATACAGTTACTGGGCAAGAAGACAAGTCATTGAGGTGACAGTAATGGATGTAATCCAGACCATATGTGACAGGATTGACCTTTACATGGGAGGGACATGCCCTCCCTTTTAGCAGAACGGGAAATGGTGAAGATAGTTACAAACTCAGAATGGTTGTGTGTGTTCATGGTGGGGATGTGGGCCTGGAGGAGGATGAGTCAGCACCTGGTCAGCTGCCATGAGAAAGGAGGCTAAGTATTGGGTGGATAGGAAGCCAGGCCCTGTGGAATGAAGGGAGGAGTTGTTCTGTCTTCAAGCCAGATGTTGCTGTAGTTGGGCTTCTCCCTGGTAAAAGGTGGCTGTTGAAAGTGATAGAAAAGAGTACCCAGCATTTTTAAATACATAGTGCTTAAGGATCTAATAATGTCTCCTTGCTTTAATCAGGAACAGTATTCTCTGTGCCAGGAGACCATTTGGGTTTACAATAGGAAAATTGTCCTTTTTCCTTCCTCTCCCATCTTCCTCTAGATGGAGCCCATTGAGCTTGGGACAGAGCACATTGTTAGCCCTGCACACCCAGCTTGTCATCAGGATTGATGTGTTCATGCTTTCAAATATTTGAGTATTTTTTATGTGCTAAGCACTGTCTTAGGCTCTATAGCAATGAAGGAAATAAAGTCTCTGCCTTCAGAGGGTTTTTAATCTAATGCAGGGAGACAGAGTAAACAAATGTATAAGTCAGGGATGGGGTGGGTGTGTCATCTCATCCTAGGTGCTCACCCTGCCTTTTCCCCTTCCACCCACACTGGCCCTGGGGTGGCAGTGGGAAATGTTCTCTCACTCACTCTATCCATGCCCTGCCAGCTACAGAAGCATTGAATGAGCCCTTCTTCCTTATCTGGGTGTTTCCCCGAGCAGCTGACTTGAGCCCTCCATTGCACACAGTGGTAATGACATGTTTTTTCTTTTGATTTCAGATGAGACGCCAATTATTGCAGTGATGGTGGCCCTGTCCTCTCTGCTAGTGATCGTGTTTATTATCATAGTTCTGTACATGTTAAGGTGAGCATGCTAAATGCTAAGGTGAGAATGCTAAAGCTTCTGCATTTTCTTGGATTCTGTTTCAATACCCCAGGGTCTCATTAAGCCCACACAGTTCAGAAGATAGTAAGATAAGGACAGTGAATAGAGGGGAATGGTTTATGATATTAAGATTAAAATTCTATATAGAAACGGTTTAAAAGCTCTACATAGTTTTCTTCAAGACCCATCCCCTCCCCTTTGCTTCCATCTGCCCAAATCCAGTTCACCAACTCCAGTTTAACCTAAACCCCAGCATGGTAGTTTGAGGTTGAGGGAAAAGCTGTATAGTCTGTGTTATCACTGATAGGTTGTTTAAGACCCTCAGATCTAACCTTACTGAAGCAACCCCTAATAGTACCCGATTAGAGATGATGCGGTAAATAGAGACTTACTCTATTTCTAGTTGGGGGGGGTGGGGGTTGGGGACAAACCTAGGATCTAGGATCCCTGAGTCTGATGTGCTAAACTGAACCATGTGAGTTACAGAGTTCCCCTTTCTGACTTTTTTCAGGGTCCTCTAGATATTATACTCAAACAGGGAGAAAAGGCAAGGAAGGGGAACCCAGGGGAGAGAAAAGGGAGGTGCATTTGTCCTCTTCCTGCTGAAGTTACTGCCCTGGCTAATTGGGATTAACTCCACCCTTTGGTTTACGCTGCTCTCTGCTCCCTGTGTTCTTTTGCAGGGAGAAAGAGAGGGGAACCTGACACACCCCTACAATTTGTCAGGTGTCTCCACCGTTCTGCAGGAGACTTGTAGCCAGACCTGTGCCACCCAATCTGAAGCTCTGGGCTTGTCTCTGATTGCACTGGGGAAATACCAGGATTTTAGTTTGATAGGGAAATTCTTATCTCCCCTCCACTCTATTCTACCCACTTATCCGTTCCCCACCTGGTGTGGTGGTCATCTCCAGTGAGTCCTGGACTTGGAGCCACACAGAGGAGCCATACAAGCCAGAATATACTGTTATGGCACCTCAGTTGGATTCTAGTGTGCTGAGGATGAGCAGGAACATCCAGAGGCACTAGGTCACCATGAAATGGAGTTAGCTCAGCATGTGCAGGACCTGTCTGTAAAAGAACATGTTTATTTGGTAAAGGAGATTTAGGAAGTTGAATTGATATGTGGAAATATGAAGCCAGTGATTGGTCTCTCCTGACTCTGTGCTTACTTTTTCACTATGAACATTTTCTCATTAGGTTTAAGAAATACAAGCAAGCTGGGAGCCATTCCAATTCTTTCCGCTTATCCAATGGCCGCACTGAGGATGTGGGTAAGGCACCCCTCAATGACCTGCGGAACCTTCATGGAGAAGAAAATTAAAAAATTAGGGATTTCCCCATCCTAGAAGGGGTAGAGGGAAGACTTGAAGAAAGCAGTCCTAATTCTTGGAGGCCTGGTGCATGAGGTAGAATCCCCGGTTTGGTCTCCAGAGCACCTGACCAACCTCCCCCCTTGTATACTGCAGAACCCCAGAGCGTGCCACTTCTGGCCAGGTCCCCAAGCACCAACAGGAAGTATCCACCCCTGCCCGTGGACAAGCTGGAAGAGGAGATTAACCGGAGGATGGCTGATGACAATAAGCTCTTCAGAGAGGAATTCAACGTGAGTTCTTTGCTGAGGCTGGCATGTCAGCAGGGAGGAAGGCAGACCAAAGGTCAGGCCTTTTGGGTCATGAGGTAGAAAACAGGTTTCTAACGGATTAAGAGGTGAGAAATTTTCTACCAGGTTCATCTGACTCCTTTCCTATGTGATCATAGACAGGAAATGAAATAAGATTTGCCTTGCCTCTCTCCTATACCCACCCATCCATCCATCCATCCATCCATCCACCCACCCACCCATTCATCATTGTATCTGTTACTTTGTTTAATAAATACTTATCAAGCATCTAATATGCTAGGTGCCAGGGATTTGCTTGGGAACAAAAACAGATCCAGTCCCTACACTCAGGGAACTTGCCATCTAGTAGGAAAATCCCCATAAACAAGAACAGAAATAACTGTTTAAGTTCAGACAGCAATATAGGACATGAAGGACTGGTGTGTAGTTGTAGGAGTCTATATTAAGAGGTGGCTTTTTGGAGTCTGAAACAGGGGTCCCACAGTGTCTTAAGTAACAGACAATAGGAGTAAATCAGTATAGAAATGAGGACCATGGAAGACTACCAAGCACAGGCCTCATGTGGGGTAGATTTGTATTTTTTTTTTTTTTTTTTTTAGTAACTCCCTTAAGGAAGCTGAACATGTTTGTGGATCTACTGGTTGGTGTGTCCAGCCCACCAGTTCTGATCCCAGTTTAGAACTTCCTTGAAGAAATTACGTTTTAATTGAGGCCTAATCATAGGCAAGGGCATTGGTAAAGGAGAGTGGGGAAGGTTCCAAGCACTGGAAATAGCAAGGGCCAAACTATCACTAGTGAGGGTGGGTAAGAGAAGGGCACATTCGAAAAATAAAGAAAGGCTATGTGTGGCTGAAGGGCAAAGGCTTGGATAGGTGGCAAGAGAGGAAACCGAGGAAGAAGACTGGGGCAAACAGTAGACGTTGTGGATTATCTTAAGTGAAGTGAAAAGCCATGGACCAACCAGATTTATATTTTGGAAAAAATACCTCTGGCTGCTAAATAGAGAAGAACCCGTGGGGAGACAGAGTAGATGCAGGGAGTACGTAAGGGGCTTCAACAGTTTAACAGCAGAGGTGCTGATAGGTTGACATAAAGTGGTAATGATTAGAGAGAGGGGATGGACATAGAGGAACAGTTCCAGAGTTGGCTAATTCATCAACTTTGGGCATTATTAAACTCTCAGTTTCCTTTACGTCTCCCACTCAGCCATGTGTCAGCTTTGTCTCTTAGCCTAGCTCCCCTCTTGTTGCCAAAATGGCTTCCCCAGTTCTAAGTGCCACATGGAGGTATAACGAGGTCCAGTGGGAAAAGGATGACTTTCTTCCTGCGTGTCTCCCTTTTTCAGCGAGGAAAACTGTCCCAAGAGCTTCTGAAAACTTGCCTTGTTGCATGCTCCTTCTTAACTCAGTCACAAATAAGAGAAAAATAGGCTTACTGCAACTGACTCAGATCAATCCAGATCATTCCTGTGTCATGTAGGGGATAGGCAGTCAGCCCCACAGAATGGGAGCCATAGTAGCAAGGAGGAAGGGAGGAATAGTTATTGGGTAGGTGAGTCACCCCTCATTTCAGTTCTGTCACTGAAGAGCTTAGGGGAGTGGAGAGTGTGTGGTCAGATTTTTACTCTGAGAATCACTAGCTACAAGCGGAGAATAGATAGGAAGGAAGCAAGAGTTAAAGTAGGAGACCATTTACTAGGCAAGAGTTAATGGAGTAACTTGGACTCATTTTTTGGCTTTTGGAAAAATGGCACTGTTTAATGCTCATTATTGATTGAGAACATTTACCTCATCCCCCAAGATAACACCCCAGCCTTAGCACCAGAGCTAGATCCCCAGTAGGCACTCTACTGTTTCATAATCTATAGTGCCCACCGCTTCTGGGAAATAGGGTATGTGACCCCATGGCCAAACTTCTTTTTCTGTGAAGTGAGTTGTTTGGAGGAATATTGCCTGAGGAAAGCATTCCTACTGGAATGCTTTTTACAATTTACTAATCCCTGGATGGAGGTGGTATTCTAGAGGCACGGTAGGCAAATTGAAACAAATATTGTGGTGAGAGCCCATTGCCATGCTACCATGGCCACTATGTTCGTGGGCTCATTGGGCCAGCACTGGGGTAGTGAAGGAAAGGGCTCAGCAACATCTGCTGGGTTTTTAACAGTGAGTGCTGTCTGGTGAGCATACACATAGAGCATAAATATTGCCTGTCTGTCTTGTTCCAGTTATCCACCATCCAGGGATCGGCTTAGATCCTGACCTCCAGTGAGGTAGTGTGATACCTTACTTGAAGTTCTGTTTCCTGGAAGGATTTCTCTTTTATACTCATTCAGAGTCATCCCTTAAGTAGATTATCCCAAGGCAGTCCACTTCTACTAGAGTGGGCCAGTTTATCTCACAGAGCCATTTGTGCACTAGGCTGGACTTTTTTCTTCCGTTAACTGTTGATATCATTGGGAATTCATGTGTCTGTTGAAGGAGTGGCTATGTGGCAAGTGTTCTGTACATATCACTTCCATCTGAAGGTAGAATTCTTTTGGACATGTCCAAATTTGTGGCTTATGGAATCGTGTGATACTTAGTTGATGGACAGCTGAAGTCACTTGGATATCTAGTGACCCATGGTCAGGCATATAGTCTCTACCAGAGCCCAGTGCTAAGCTCGGAACATGATCTTGCTGCTAGGATCATGGTTTTGTCCCCAAATCCTAAAGTTTTTCATTATGATTTTCCTGCTCCAGCCTTAAGCACAGACACTTAGGGCCCCACAAGATCAACCAGAGCCTATTTTTCCTGTGGCCTGGGTTAACTGGACCGCCTTCTCTTTTCAGGTCACTTAATAAATGAATCAGGACACCAGCATGTGGTATATGCTGTCTTCAAAATCCAAAATGGCTCAATAAGCATCAGTCCTTCCTAAGGGATGGGGGGGGAATAGACAAGGAACAGCAACATGTCTTTTATGCTGGAGGGGATATCCTGACATGCCACAGGCCTTTGACTTTGAGAAAACTTGGCAGAAGTGGCAGGCCACTGTATTTTTATGTCCAGCATGTACATCTAACATACATAAATACCTGCTCTTCAAGTCCTTTCGGCTTGATGTCATCAGCATAGTTGTCAGGGTGATGTCCTGTGAAACAGACAAAATCCTGATGAACCAGATCACATCAGAGAGATGTCAGTATGATTTATCACTGAGGCTGCTCCTGCCACGAGAATGGGAACTGCTTCATGTAGTCTTTGTGCACCATAAAGGAAAAGAATATAGCTATTAATCAATAGCTATATTCCAGGTAGGAAAGGAGAGTGCATCTGGAAAAGCACCTGCAAATCAGCAGTTCTACATGATTCATATATTATAATCCACTGACATCCTTAAACACTGTTGGTCTCTTGTGCTAGTCTCTTTTATAGCTTGCATGTGGGGAGGTGGTGATAGAAAGCATCAGAATAGCTAATACTAGTAATCACTGGGCACTCGCTTCACACCATCACTAAACTCACACATGTAAATGTACTGTCTCATTATCCTGCACCTTGTAATCTTCTGTAGCCCTTAGGACCTCTGTAACTCACCTAGAGACTTAGGACTTCTGTAACTCAGCTTAGCCTTTTGGTAAAGAGATTACTGCTCCAGCTTGCATTTGCTCTTGCTATTTTAATGGTCCTTCTTGTCCATTGGCTTAAGAGACCAGTGTGAGTATTCTGCCACTTGTTGTAGATAGCTATCCATCACCTGGCCTGCAAAGGCTCCATTCTAACTAGCATAAAATAGTGGCATTCTGGGTTCCCAGGAATTAGGTAGCTCAAGGCTGGAACCTAGTAGATCCCCAAAGGTGTATTTTCCTTTACCCAGTAGAGTTACCATGGTAAATGGGTGTAGATTCTTAAGAGAAGAGGAAGAGGAAGTTCATGGTATATGAGTGTTGATGTTATGTGAAGTTCTTCCTTACACATGCCTAACATTGAAGGGTTCCAGGTCATGAACTGACCCACGCTGGCAGTTGGATGCAAAGGGACCCTTTCTCTAGCGTGGCAGTATAGTCAGGCCCCCTTAATTCACCTGTGCTGGCTGCCTCCCATTTCCATTGTTGGGAGCTTCACAATGACTTATCCACAACTAGAATTGTCTAAGCCCTGGTGACTATGGCCTCTGAGGCTCCTTCCATCCGAAGGGAGGATGAGAATCCCATTTTGAAGCTAGTCCCTTCCACGAGCATCTCACTCTGGTGAAGACAGTCACGAAAGCACTTCTGAAAGATTCCAGTGCTTTGCTCACATGTGTGCCCTCTCTGGCAAAGCACATGTGGTGGATCCCATCAGGGGCACAATGAAGGTGTCTGCAGGAAGGTTGAGCCTCTTGGAGCCCCGGTAGCACTGATAGCCCCCACTTTGTGTCAAGGGTTTTCTGGCTTTTCATGGTTACCTAGCTGAATTTAGCATTCAGTCCAGGTTTCACTGGCCAACCTAGCCTGCCATTTTGTGGCCAGTATCTTGAGCTGTTACATTATGTGCAGAAGAGTTAACCATATCATAAGTAGAAATTTGGCCTTATCCAAAAATGATGCTCTTCCCTCTGTGATCTAAGATCTCCAAAATCTGTATCAACAGCTGGTCCTACGATTTTTGATGATCCAACTCAAAGAATTCCTGCATTTTCCTCTAAGTATTAGCCCTTTGCTTTTCTTTTTGTTTATGTATTTTAACCTCCACATTGTGTTGTGCTTGCATCCTGATTGTCCGTGAGCGATGAGAGCTGAGTCGCGGGGCAGTTGTCTTCCTCATGAAAGCAGGGTGCAGTAGAGAGCATACTAGAGAGTTTTAGCAGTTGGCTTTCTCCAACTCCTCTGTTTCAGCACCACTGTCGTCTCACTTAAGGCCCTGGCTTTCACGTGAGCGGCCCAGGAAACATGGGATTAACATTCAGCAGCCAGCAAGATACTGAAATCTTAACCTTTGGTTCAGCAAAATACACAGCACGGTCAGAAAGGCCCTAGGTTTTGTGCTGTCTTTGGAGATAAACATTTGATGTTAGAGCTGGGCTTTTCCTTATTTCATTATCTGATATTGTCAGAATTACGCTACCCCTTGGTTTCAACATTCCATCATCTCCTTTTAATTTGGATTCCCCTACCTCTTTCCCACCAGTTCGAACATACCCCAGGCGATTGCAAACAGTAACTGGAGTAACTGTTGTGCAGTTGTGAACTAGGAGTGGCTTGCTCTTTCCCATCCTGAAAACTGGTTGACAGTTCCTTTCCCTTCATCTGAACCCAGTAATCAGGTTCACATCACCCACATTTCTCCCCTCAGTCTCCCAACCACAACACCTCTCTCATACAAAACTGCTAGGTCAGTTAAGATCTTTTATTTAAAAATAAGTCAACTCAAGCAAATTTAAAAAAACAAATAAAAAAACTCCAAACCATCAATTGGGAAGACTCTGGGGAAGCTGACAGAATCAAAACCTGAGGTAGACTACCAAACCTTGGGCAGAACAGGCCCTATCCTGGTGGCTCTGGGGCCCTATAGGGAAGCCTCTGTTCTTTGTTGGTTTCACAGTCCTGAGAATCCGGTTTGGCACAGTGTGGCCCAGATGCAGCCGTGCCTGCATCCAGCCCTGGCAGGGAAGACAACAACAACACTTAGGGCAAACACACCGATTTGTGTCTATTATCAGAATAATATGCTTATAATCATGGGGTTAGGAAGGCCTTTTTAAGCAGAACACAAGATTCAGAAGGCACAATGGAATATATTGGAAGATAATAAATACATTAAAATATTAATATTCCTATGAAAAAGGACACCATAAAAAAGTGGCCAGCTGAGCACCTGGGGGGGTCAGTGGGTTGAGTGTCTGCCTTCAGCTCAGGTCATGATCTCAGGGTCCTGGGATCAAGCCCCTCCTCAGGCTCACTGCTCCGTGGGGAGTCTGCTTCTCCCTCTCCCTCTGCTTCCCCCACTTGTGCTCACTTACGTGCTCTCTCTCTCTGGAATAAATAAATAAAATCTTTAAAAAAAAAAAAAGTGGCCAACTCTGAGAAACTGTTTGCCACAGGTAGAAAGAGACTTGTTCATAATATATAGCTGCTGCAGACCTGTGAGACAGTAAACATTGCAGTAGAAAACTTAGTAGTTTACAGGAAAACAAATGGTCTGTAAACCTATGAGAAGCTCAACTACATATAGTAATCAAGGAGCTGCAGATTAAAAATGACCATTATTTTGGGCCTGTTAGATTTGAAAATTTAAGAAGATTGGTATCAGGTATGGGCAAAGATCTGGGGATACAGATATTCTTATGCACAAGTAGAGCAAGTTTAAATTGATATAGCATTGGAAGGATGACTTGGCAATATCTATCAAATTTCAATGTTTACACTGACCTAACTTCTGGGACTCTGACAGAAAACCAAATATGTATTTGCACAAGGTTGTTCATTACAGCATTATTTATAATAGCAAAGAAAGTAAAATGAAAAGCAAATATCTATCAAATAGCAGATTGGCTAAATGATTTCTTGCATCTGTTATGAAATTCTATACTATCATTAAAATAAATGTCTTAACCTAGGTCTCTAAGTCATTGTTATGGGAGAAAAGACATTGCAGGGGACTATACCTGATATAATCCTCCTTTTAAAAAAATACTTTTTTTTTTAAGATTTTATTTTTTTAAGTAATCTCTATACCTAACATGGGGCTCAGACTCACAACCCCAAGATCAAGAGTCGCATGCTTCACCAACTGAGCCAGCCAGGTGCCCCCAAAAGTACTTTTTAAAGTCTGGAAAAATACTGTGAGCTATGAGCAGTGGCTTTCTATGAGGGGGGTAAAAGACATCAGAAACATGATAGGGAACTTCCACTTTTTACTGAATTACTTGACTTTTATAACAAGCATATTCTTTTCATAACATTTTAAAAAGCAGTTTTTTAATATGGTAAGTGAAACTAATGGAGCTTAGCTTTAGCATAATATCCACTGTACTTTAATGAATACATAAGATATAGAATAAAGAGTTGATGTCCCCAGCTTGAGTTGTGCCAGGAGTCTTGTGATCAAGTCTCTGTGAAAAGGAATATCATTAAATGCGAAGTTGTTGTGGAGAAAAATTGGACCATGGGGGTGAACAGCTGAAGGAGTAATAAGCGTAAGACATGACAGCTGTATTCAGATATTTGACAGGCTAAAAGGAGAGTGTGCAGCTTCTCCGTGAAGCCCCACCGTGGTTGAAATTTCCAGGCGATGGCCTTCATCCTAGAGTTATAAGCTGGATTTTTTTATTGACCAGCTTTTGTCTTAGAAGCAGTAAATTTATCTAAAAGAAACACTTTAAAAAGCCACCTATTGAGGTCCCTAGAGCATGTCCGAGGTATAAGAAAAAAGCGGCAAAATTTAGTTCCTGAGGAAAAGGGGATAGGACAGAGAAGAGAGGGAAGAGTGGAGCCAGTGAGATGATCCAGATGTGTGCGTTGCAAGATGTGACACCCTCCCCACTGCAAGTCTGCATCCTTGTAGAGACAGCTTAATTCTTGGACTTCCAGGTGGAGAAGCATGTGTGTGTATCTGGTGACAGAACTGTGTGGCATTGGAGTGAGGTGGAGGCCAAGTTGCCTCTACATTGACAAGTTGTCTTGAAATAAATGAATCAGAGCCGAAGGCCTGTGGGAATCAGCAGGAACTGTGTCAGGGGCTTTGGAATTCAACAGTCCAGGGAATTGGGGGTTAAGGGTTTCCAAGGGACAGAGAATGCTCCAGCTGACCTCTGGGTTTTCCACTAGTCAGGACAAGGGAAATAGAAAAGAAATATGTATCTGGCTTTTGTGTCCTTCTAAACAGAACTTTCCAAGATGTGATGAACTTCCTTAAAAGGGAATAGATTCCCCGTCATGGCAGAGTGCTCGGGCATTGATGACTCTGAAGTTAGAGTGTCAGAGTTAGAAAAGAATGAGATGCAGCACTGTACTGGAGATCTTAGGCAGCATAATGAGGCAAAAAAGGAAATGTATTAAGGATTGAGGAGGAAGAAACAAAATATGCATTTTTTTCAGAGGAGAATATTGTCCTTGGAGAAATCCAAATACTCATCAGATATATTATTAGAATTAATAAGTTACTTTAGCAAGGTTGATAGATACAAAAACAAGAAAAAAAATTAATGCATTTCTATACATAAGCCATGATCAAAAAATCTAATAATAATTTTTAAAAGATGCCATTTACAATAGCATCCAAAGTGTAGAGTACTTAGGAATAAATTTAACAAAATATTTATAAAATCTTTGGAGAAAATTATAAAAATATTTGAAGACATAAAAGAAAAATCCTAAACTAGTAAAGAGTTAAGGTCAGTGGATTAGAAGGCTCAGTATTGTAAAGATGTCAATTCTCCCCAAACTGATATATAGATTCAATGCAATTCCAATAAAAATCCCAACAGGTTTTTTGTGGAACTTGACAAGCTGATTCTAAAATATATATGGAGGAGAAAAAGATTCAAGAATAGCCAAGACATTCCTGAAGAAGAAGAACAAGGTGAGGAGACCTGCCTTACCAGATATAAAGAGTTATTATAAAATTAAGACAGTTCTGTATTGGCGCTGGGATAGATGCATTGACCATTGGAACAAAATAGTCCCAAAGCACTCATGTGTGGATGGAAACCTGTTATGGCAGAAATGCTGTGCAGTTTGGTGGGGGAAAGGATGGTCTTCACAATGAGTAGTGCTGGGACAGTTGGTAACCCTATGGGAAGAATGAAATTGAATTCTTGTCTCATCCCAAACAAAAAACTGGTCCCAGTTGGTGTAGATACTGGAATTTAAAAGACAAAACAGTGAAACATAGAGACAATAATGGAAGTATGCTTATGATCTCACAGTAAAAAAGGATTTCTTAAGATTTAAAATGTTGATAAAGGAAAGATCAATCAACTTGGCTACATTATAATGCAAAACTTCTGTCCATAAATAAACAAGAAAGGGCAGGCCACAGGCTTAGTAAAATATATTTGTAACGTTTGTACTGACAAAGGATGAATATCTAGAATATATAAAGAACTCCCACAGATTAATAAGAAAATAAACAATCCTTTTGAAAAATAGGGGAAACACCTGACTAGGTACTGCACAGAAGAGGGAACCCTTTTGACCAGTAAACTATGGAAAGATGGTGAACTTCATTAATAATCAGAGAAATGTAAATTAAGCCTACATTTGATAAATTTAAAGTCTGACAGTAGCAAACGTTGGTGAAGATCCAGAACAACTGGAACACTTCATATGGCTGGTGGGAGTGTAAATTGGTACAATTATCTCGAAAAAAGTTTGGCCTTATCTGGTAAGGGTAAAGATTCTCATACTTGAAATGCTTGTACATGTGCATGAGGAAACACAGATTAGTGTTTGAGACAGGATTATTAACTGTAAACAACCCAAATATTCATCAGTAGTAGAATGGATAAATAAATATTGGTATGGTCTCAAAACAGAGTGCTTCAGAGTAGTTCAAGTGAATGAACTTTGGATACCTGGAACAGCCTGAGTGAATCTTCAGAATATAATGTTGGGCAAGAAAAAAAAGCATTTGATTATGATTCCACTTTTATCAAAAAATAGACTGAACAAAAAATATGTATATTGTTTGAGGATACAAAGTATATGGTATACAAATAAAGTGATGATAACACAAAATTCTAAGTTTACTTGTGGGAGGGGAAAAAAAGAGGCTATGAAGAGAAAGGGCCCAAAGAGTGCTTCTAAGTTAAGTTGTGCGATGGATATCCTTCTTTTTTATAAATGTAAAGATTGAAAAACAATTTTTTAAAAAACTTGACATTTTAAAAAAATGATTTCATACATAGCCTTATCCCCAGTAAAGGCTTAAGCAAGGGATGAAATGGTCTTTGATGCCACCTAGTGTTTCTAGAGATTTTAACATCTGGTAGCCTTCTGGATCAACTGCTTGTGCCTAGCTCTCTGAGCTAGGTTTTTCAGAGTAGAAACTAAAAGAATAGGGTTCACCTTGTTTTCATCCCTGCCATAGGCTCTTCAGTCTGACCCTTTGCATGTAACACCAGGTTCTCTAGAGCAAGCCCTTTGTTTTCTCTTGCCAAACAATGGCTCCTGTTTTCTTCCTGACTTTCCTTTTAGGGGTCTCAGCCTGGGTGGAGACCCTAGTTTTTCTTCATCATGACTGTGGGGAGCTAGGAATGCTGATAGGACTATGAGGTGTGGTCATTGTCGTAACTGACCCCGGAGGACTATTTTCAAGAGTCTTGCTGTCACTACTTCTTTTCTACATCGTTTTAGACAAGGGTGTACAGGGAAAATAATGCCTCTGGCTTAGTTATGAGGGCATTAAAAACTTGTATCTCATCCTGCCCTGCACCAGGGCGGAAACCTATCGTAATCTACCTTGTCTGGAAGAAGGCAAACCAAAGGTGAATTGGGAAATTCTAGTCTTAAGTAAGGTCTCTGTTCTGTGCATAAGAGTCCAGCCCAGGAAACTCTCTTTTCCCCTTTATGTATTGGCAGCATAGGGTCCAAGGAATTGCCTCTCTCAGTAAAATGACATACAGAACCAGCAGCATTTTACCTCTGAAAGGAGACTCTCTTGAGTAACTGAAGGCAGACGGACTATGAGACCCTGACTCCTATTACGGTCTTCCACTTTAATTTCTCCTACCATTATCTTGCTGGTTCCCAGGAAATGTATTTGCTCCCTTCTTAAAGCTTTTGCATTTGTCTGGAAAAATAAGTTGCTTTTAGGCTGGCATTTCTTTTATTTAATGATATTTTTTTATTATTATCAAAGTTAGACACCCGAGAGTCATCCTTTATTCCTGTCTCTTTCTCTCCCCAACCCACCTTCCCTTCATTCCATATCTAACTCGAGAATGTATGTCAGATGTATCTTTCCTTATACCATCATCCTTCCATGTTCCTATTCTTGCCTTCCTCCTGGTCCCTTTTCCACATAGCAGCCAGAGTGATTCTTTAACATGTAAACTGGATTGCAGTTGAAAAACCTTGAATGGTTTCCTCATGCACTTAAGATTCAAACTCCCTAGTCAGGGACCTACATGGACTTGTATGGTCTAACCTTTCCAAACCCCTCTCGTCCACTTCCTCTTGCCATCCCCACTACCCACATTGTCATATAATACCCTCACTGACCTTTCTGTTAGCTCACACTGCCAGGCCTTCTCCTGCCTCTAGGTCATCATAGATGCTGGTCTCTGTGCCTTGAATACTATTTTTCACACTCCTCCTTCCTCATAGAGACCTACCCTTAATCTAAATTTGGGTATTTCTTGGGCTTTCTGATACTTCTGTAATAGCATTCTGTTCTTTCATTATATTTATCATGTTATGTAATTTATGTTTTATTTGTTTAATGTCTTTCACAAGTTTGTATTGTCCTTGAGAACAAGAACCATGTATATGATTGATTCACCACTATTTGCTCTGTATTTATCCTGGTACCTAATAGGTACCTAATCTGTATCTTGAAAAAACAAATGAAAAGTAATACATGAACCATAATTTACTTAACTGTTCCCCTACTGCTGAATACTAAGGTTGTTTTCAGTTTTGGGTCATTCCAAACAACGATAAATAATGTGAACAAAGAGATTTTTATTTCTTTAGGCTAGATTCTCAGAAGTGGAGTTGCTAGGTCAAAGTATAGATATTTTAAGGCTCATAAAACGTATTTCCAAATCACTTGTCAGAAAGGTTGTCTAGTTTGGAATTTTGAACTATTTCCTTTTTTGCTTTCTTATTTTTGAATATATGGAATACATAAGAGGAAAGTGGTTCAAATAGTAAAGCTTAGCTTCCCAATCCTATAAAACTAATTTATTGAATACTTACTCTGTGTTAGACTTGAGATTATGGTATTTACTTCTTACGTGGCAGATATTATTAACCCAGTTTTACAGATGAGGAAATGTGGTCCTAGAAAGTTCAACAGATTTTCTCAAGTTCATACAGTCCAGACTGTCTCATGTCAAACCATTTATTTTTATCCCCACGCTTCCCAGTGCTAGCTAATTTACATTTGCCCCAAAACTGCTGCAGGTTCAATGTCCCCTCACTCTAATCCTCTGCTTCCTAACTGCTGCATCCTTGTATATTCTCCCACCCACCTGCCTGTCCTTGCTTCCTTGCCGCATGATACTAGAAGCTGGGCTGTCATTCCCTTCAGGTCCTTAGAGAGGGCCTAACTCAGCTGACCATCCAGACCCCTCCTGTGTGGTTCACTCTGAGATGCTTCTCATCTTCGCATGTTAGTTAACATGGGGATAAATGGCCTATCCCTTCAGTTATGTGGCCATTCTTGTTTACAGGGGTGGTCCATTTTGACCCTGCATTGTAACAGGTCCCTAACCACACAGTAATCATAAAGAGCGTGCTGCGCTTATAGTAACAGTAAGGGCGTTCCGCCCCCAGGGGATTCTTGGTGTTAAACTCTAAGGAGCTTGCAGGCTGTTTAGAGGAGAGGTGCACTCTCTGTGTTAGGCTGCAAGTGTTTACCTGGGCCCATCTTTGTCCCCCAAGTTAGGGTAGAACTTGCTGTCAGGGAATGGTGCAGCATTTTGCATGGTTGTTGTTTATCCCTATTAGTAACTTCTTCTAATTTCTCTTAACCATTTAGGCTCTCCCTGCTTGTCCTATCCAAGCCACCTGTGAAGCTGCCTCCAAGGAGGAAAACAAGGAAAAAAATCGATATGTAAACATCTTGCCTTGTGAGTGTTTGCAGAGTTTCCTGGCATATAATCTGAAACTGCATCTCTAGCCAGATTTTTTGAGGGTGGGAAGAATCTTGTGGTTGATCATAGGAGAGCTGGTAGTAAGAGTGGGGTCAAGCCTTTGGGCTAGAAGAGCCTTTATGGTCACCCAGAGTGACCCAGGTGCTCATAAAGTTCAGTCAGGGAGGTTGACCAGGTTTTTGTGGCATGCCTAAAGTTTCTAAGTCAAGAGGAGCTGTTTCACTGGAACCAGATAGGATGTGCGTGGTTGTTAATGGTGTTTTGTAGTGCTTATGGCAAAGAAATCCTAATACAGAGTTCTCTTCATAGCCCCTTCCCAGAGTTAGTCATTGCTAATCAGTTGATTTATAACTTCGTAACAGACATTTGTCTAAGCCAATGGTCTCCAGAATGGGATATATGTATAATCCAGTGGGATATGACAGCAAAATGTTTGAACTTTGCTTTGTTTTTTTTTTAATGGCCTTTTCAAAAAAATTTATCCTTTAAAAGAATTTCTGTTGTGTTTTTGGGTGCATAATATATTAGAGACCACTATATGAGGCATTTATAGATACTTAATGCCTTCTTATTCACGTATGAATATACGTGTACATATATTACCCATATTTTTAAAATGTAATTGGTATCCTTATTACATTGCTCTGACTTTTTTCTTTTAACAGTGTATATTGGCAGGGGCGCCTGGGTGGCTCAGTCATTAAGTATCTGCCTTCAGCTCAGGTCATGGTCCCAGGGTCCTGGGATCGAGCCCCACATGAGGGTCTCTGCTCCACAGGAAGCCTGCTTCTCCCTCTCCCGCTCCCCCTGCTTGTATTCCCTCTCTAAATGTGTCTCTCTCTGTCAAATAAATAAATAAAATCTTTTAAAAACAAAACAATGTATATTGGCAGTTCATCTGTCAAGAAACAAATACTTACTTTTTATCAACTGCTTACTGTTCCATGTTATGGATCTATCTTTATTTAACTAGTCTCTGAATGATGGTTAAGATGTGTCCAGATTTTTGCTGTTATAAATGATGTTTTTTGTTTTTGTTTTTAAGATTTTATTTATTTTTTGACAGAGAGAGGGAACACAAGCAGGGGAAGCGGGAGAGGGAGAAGCAGGCTTCCCGCTGAGCAGGGAGCCTGATGCGGGGCTCGATCCCAGGACTCTGGGATCATGATCTGAGCTGAAGGCAGACGCTTAACGACTGAGCCACCCAGGCGCCCCTGTTATAAACAATGTTGCAGTAACATCTTAATACATGTGTGTCTCTGTGCATGCAGGCACAGATGTCTCAACTGGCCTGATTGTATCATTAACTGAAACATTAATTTTTTTTTTCCCTAGATGATCACTCTAGAGTCCATCTTACACCGGTTGAAGGAGTTCCAGATTCTGATTACATCAATGCTTCATTCATCAATGTAAGGAACTTAAGCTTTTCTCATTATTACCTTGAATGACTATTGGCCACCATCTACTGGCTCCTTCCCAGCTGCACATTAGAAAGAATATTTGTCATTTCAAGTTTTCTCTGAGGAGTCTAAATTTTTTAAGAGACCAAAAAAAATTTTTTTTAAGATTGTATTTATTTGACAGAGCACAGCAGAGGAGCGGCAGCTAGAGGGAGAATCAGGCTCCCCTGCTGAGCAGGGAGCCCAGTGTGGGGCTCGATCCTAGGACCCCAGGATCATGACCTGAGCCGAAGGCAGGTGCTAAATGACTGAGCCACCCAGGCGCCCCAAGACCAAAACAGTTTTTTTTTTTACAGATCAGATAGTTTCATATGTATTCTTATGCTTACCCTGTCGTCATTCCCAAAGATTTCCCATGCAAATCTAAATGTGTACTTTTCTGTAAGAGTCAGTGAATCCTTTTTGAGCTTATTCAGATAACCAAGAACAAAAGCAGGTCTTGCCATCTTTGGTAAAAGTAAGGGAGAAGAACAAGACAAGAATATCTGACACCAGGTAAGTCTGGTTAGTTATATTTAGTATGAACCAAAGCCTGAGGGAAGAGCTGAAACTGGGAGGAGGTTTTTTAGTGGTGATTTAGAGAATGTTCACAGAAATGGGCCAAGAGATTTGAATATGTTTTGTAGGCTGTGTGAGGAGCCAGTAAAGAAAGTAAAAAAGCGCACAAGTGAGCACAAGCTAGCAAGAGTAAGCCTGAGTACTGAAGCAGGATGTACGAAGAGAATACCTATAGAATTTGCACACCATGTTCACAGCAGCATTAATCACAGTAGCCAAAAGGTGGAATCAACCGAAGTGTCCTTCAGTGGATGAATGGATAAGTAAAGTGTTGTATATGCATATAATGGACTATTATTCAGTCTCAAAAAAGAGAGGAAATTCTGATACATGTTACAACTTTGAAGACATTCTGCTAAGTGAGATAAGCAGGTCACAAAACAACTTTATTGAGGTGTAATTCACATACCATAATTTTCACCCATTTAAAGTTTACGACTCTGGTTTTTCGTATATTCACAGATATGTACGATCATCACTAGTCTTTAGAATATTTTCATAACCTCAAAGAAACTTGCACCTCTTACTTTTTTTTTTAAGGTTTTATTTATTTGAGTGAGAGAAAAAGAGAAGGCACGAGTGGGGGGAGGGGCAGAGGGAGAAGGACAAGCAGACTCCCTGCTGAGCGTGGAGCCCAACACAGAGGCTCCAAGATATGACCTGAGCCGAAGTCAGATGCTTGACCTACTGAGCCACCCAGGCACCCCACCTCTTACTCTTAAAACATTTTGTTCACCCCAATAAGAACCTTATTGTCCATTTACAGTTAATCCCCATTTCTATGCTTGGCAATCCCTTACCAAACCCTTCTTGCAGAGAGCTAAGATCATATGGGCATCTTGAAGAGAAGTGGTACCCAGCACCATGGAATGGTGGCCACAGGCAGGGGAGAATGAGACCTGTGGTTTGGAAAACACAAAGGTCCAAAAGCAAACCTGACATTGGTCACAGGAGGTGATGAAACAGACAGTGACACAGTTGGCAAGTGGGCTTCCAGCCTAGAGTCTTAAGAGGGACCAGTTTCCTCACTTACCTCTAGATGTCTTCAGAGTAGGGTCTTTAGAAGTGTTTTAATTTTTAACTGATAGGAATGTAGCTCCCCCCTAGAGCTAGCTTAGGATTTAACTTTCAGAATCCAGAGACATCTCAGGAACCAGGGAGCCACATTTTTCTTTCCCTTGATCATAACACAAGAGCAGATTTGCCTCATTCCAGTTATACCTTATTGGTTAAACAGTGCGGCCATATCACAATGTCAGCATGCGTTCATAGGGGACATATGGCACACTCTTGGTTGGGATAGGAAGCACTTTGGGGCTGGGCCCTCCCAACAGTGCTTTTAAGCTGTTCATGGCCCACATGCTCCTGTGAGAAATTAGTGCCTTCTCGTGGAGCAGGGATATGATATGGCTTAACACATTCCAAGAGTTTCTCAGTTTTAATGACAAGTTTAGTTATAAACAAATTAAGCCTTTCTCAGTTTCTGTCTTCTAATGATTAAAAATATTTGTAGAAACTTAAATTCTCCTTCTCAAGAAAAATTTTAGGAAGCTTCTTGTTACTGACTTTAAATATGTCCATCTCTCGGGGCCTAAAGCTTTCTCCTTCTGTGCTAGGAAGCAACCCTGCCCTGCTCTTGTTTCAGCTGGAATAGGATGTGGCTTCTCAGACTCAGGCCCCTTCCTTTATTCTGCCACTGCCTTGCAGACTTGTATTTCACATCGTCATCTTGGTGTGACATGGTGTCCCATCTATGAAGCTGCCTCCTCCCTCATTGCCCATCTTATGGCTGTCTTCAAGCAGCAGAGGGTGATTTATAATCCTTAAATCAGATGATTTTTCACTTACCTAGGACTTCTCAAGTGAACACTACGTTTAAACAGTGAGGTTGAAAAGATGTATAACTAAAACAATAAAAACTGAAAAAGAAAGATACTGCCAGTTGTTAGTTTTTCCGAGGCTCCTTATCTATTAAGTGACATTCCCAGGCCCCTTTGCTTCTTGTCCTCCACAACCTGTAATGGAGAACCCTGTTGTCTGACACTGGGAACTGTTCCACATACCCACAGGCTCTTCCCCGAAGGTTTTTGCACCTGAGTAAAGCATTATCAAGGAAATAACCCCTTAGAAGAAACGAACCTCTTTTCCTTCTGGATGTGGGCCCAGCTTCATCCCTGGAACCACCATAATATGCTTCTACCTTGGAGGGTTAACACTAAGACCTAGTTGTCAGCTGCTCAGAAAGCATCAGAAACAGGGTCTAGCCTAGGTGTTGGTATTTGGATGTTTTTACACCAGTGTTCATTAATAATTTTTATTATTTTCATATTTTATTTATATTATTTATATATTTTATTATATTATTATTTATATAATTTTTTATTATAATCTTTGATTCCTGGTATCCAAAGCTAATCCTTTGGAAATTTCTAGAATGGAAATCTTGTTAATTGCTTGGACCTTTTCACAAGGGAAGCTTTGTTAACTGGTTGGGAGTCTGAAAAATTTCATTCCTATCCATTTTTGGTTCTGACTTTCTTTTTATCCCTCACTCCTCCCCCACCCTACCCTCAGGGCTACCAGGAAAAGAACAAATTCATTGCTGCACAAGGTAAAGTAATGATAATTTTTTACTTTCGGGCTTAACCATGAATTCATTAGTGTATTTGGATTTTTTTTTTCTTCCAGATGCTAAATAGATTAATCAGAACGCAGTAACTTTTCTGTAATTACTATCACCTGAAAGAAATACAATCTGCCTTGTACATTTATAACTAAGGGCCTTCATCTTGATGACTTAGTATCCAGGGATCCTGTTAAAGAAGTCCTTTTGTGTATGTGCATAAAAAAGACTGGAGAAGGCTACACACACACACACACACACACACACACACACACACACACACACAAACGACACACACGCACGCACACACGTACATACACACACACACACATACCACAGTCTAATAAGGTCCTCTGTCTTGAGGCCTGATGGGAACCTTAGGTTCAAGCCACGCTTCTCAGTGTGAATTTGGATTCAGGCTCCAGAGAGAGTTGGCCACCTCACAGGGTCCAGGCTGGCTCATCTCCTCCCCCAGTTGTTGGGCCTGAGCTCCTCTATTATTCACAGAAAAGTGGTCTAGGAACCCTCAGCAGGGACCTAGTGCCATTGCCTTATACATGCTCTGCACACATTTCCATAGCTCCAAGTTTTAATAAGTGTCCTCCATCCTTGGGATCCTAGTAAAAATATCTTGATGTTTGCTGCACTATAAAGTAATTGATGTTATTATGGCCCATCAAAGCCCATTTATTTAGCCATTCAGCAAATGTTTATTGGCCTAGGTGATAGGGGGATGTAGAGGAATAAAACAGGAGACGGCCCATGCATTTTTGGGGCCTTTAGTTGGTAGAGGACAGTTTACACCAAAATTAACGGAAGTTCTAGTAAGTGGCTATGCTGTTCAGTACAATAGCCACTAGCCATATGGGACTATTTAAAATTCAGTTTCTCAGTCATACTAGTAACATTTTAAGGCTTAATAGCTACATGTGGCTAGAGACTACCATATTAGTCCAGATATGTAACATTTTCATCGTTTCAGAAAGTTCTTTTGGACAAGTACCATGGTAGAGATAAAACAAAGAAAGAGGTAAAATAAGGTGGCTGAGAAAAACCTTAGATCCTTCTTGCCCTTACAGTCTCCCACTGGGGCCTGGCCATTGCCTAACCAGGCTTTGCTTTTTCTCACCCTCTGTAGCCATCCATCAGGTCAGGTCTACCCTCTGAAGCGCAGCTCAGCTGCCACCTACTTAGTGATCGTTCTAGCACCAACAGTCATGTGCAATCTCTTCCTCTCTTTATTTGCCATGGGACCTTGTTGATGCTAAGATATTCGTTGAATTAAGGTCACCTATCATTTTCTGATGGACCTTTTCTCAGACTCCCATCCTCTTGAACCTCTCCACAGTACTTCACACTCCTTGAAATTCTCCTGTTATTTCCTGACATTCATTTCTTGATTTTTCTCACTTTTCTAAATATTCCTTCTCTGGCTCTTATTCTTCTTTCTGCCTCTTAAATATAGTTTCTCGCCAAATCTGTGGATGATTACTTCCTTGAAACTCCCATTCTTGTTTTTCATGGCACCATTTCTCAGTTCTGCTTCTCCATCTGCTCGTCCTTAGTCTTCCTCCCAGGCTTTTTCTGTCTGAACTTGAATAATGCTGAAGATCTCCAACATTCTCTTTTTGACCCTTCTTTTTTTCTCCTCTGTATTCTCTTTGAGAGACCTCATCTAATACCCACCTCTGTTTGGCTGCTGACTCTCTTGAACTTCTGAGCCATTTTTTCTTTCTTTTTTTTTCCCCCTAATTTTATTTATTTATTTGGAAGAGAGAAGAGTGCACGAGAAAGGGGGTTAGGGCAGAGGGAGAGGGAGAAGCAGACTCCCCGCTGAGCAGGGAGCCCGACATGGGGCTCAATCCCAGGACCCTAGGATCATGACCAGAGCTGAAGGCAGATGCTTAACTGACTGAGCCACCCAGGCGCCCCTTCAAACAAATTTTCTACCCCACCACCTGGATACCTCCACATACTCTTCAACATCAAAATATGTCTTAGGGTTCCTGGCTGGTTCAGTCGGTGGGGCATGAGACTCTTGATCTCAAAGTTGTGGTTTTGAGCCCCACATTGGGTATAGAGATTACTTAAAATCTTAAAAAAAAAAAGAAAGAGAGAGAGAGAAAGAAAGAAGGAAAGAAAGAAACCTCACTAAAATATGCCTCTTGTTCAACACCCCCCCCCCAACTGCTTTTTTTCCTGTATTCTCTGGCTGTCACCATGAATGGAAGGCAGTTCATCTAAACAACCAGATTTGGGATCATCCAGATCTCCTACCTGTTCTTGCTCTGAGTATGAGTGGTCCTCTGACACACTGCCTTATTCCCATCTTTTTTTCCAGCTGTATTGTAGTAACCTAACTGATTGATCCTTTAGGTCCCAGCCTTGCTCCTTGCATTTCTTCCACCAGAAAGGCCTTTATTGATGCAAAACTCTTGTTAGGACTCATGAAAACCCTACGATTTTCCATTATGTATACAACAAGCCTTCCTTAGCCTGACCTCCACCCCTTTAGATTCTGATACGTGTCTTTCCACTTCTATCTACCATTCCATGTACCCTACACTGTAACCTCATCGAACTCCTTATAGTCCCTGGAAATGTCATGCTCTTTCTTGCTGCTGTCCCCTGCCCCTCTGCCTGGAGCATTTCTTCTCCCTATATCCCGTTTCTAAACTCCTATCCACCTCATCTACCCTAACATATGGCTCAACAGGTACCACTTCCAGGAGATTTTTCCTAACTTTGCCAGGCAGTGGAACAACTCTACCTCCGTACATCTTGTTGGCATGTGTCCACTCTGTCATTATTTGTTTTTCTTATTACGATTTTTTTTTATTTTTACCAAAGGGAATACAAAGTTTAAAAAAGTCAAAAAGGTATTGCAAGGCATATAAAAACAAAGTTCTCCCCCCTTTCCTCTTCATTTTTTTACTCTAATGCAACCATTTGTATCTGTTGATGACCTCTTATGATAGATGATAATTTACTTGTCTTACAGACTGTCTCACACTCGGACAGATATGCATACACATGTCCCTTTTCCCCATTCTCCCAGTAGAGTTAAATCACAATTTAGGGCTAAGAGAATATTATTTACAACTGAAGTATTAATATGTTTTATACAGTTTTTGATTTTCTTTTTTTCCAAGAGTTAATAATTACCTTTTTCCCCCCCGTTTACTTAGTTTTTTATATACCTAGCACTAGTTTTTTATATACCTAGCACTGAATTTCGCCCCCCCCCAGACTCTCCACTAGAAATATATATTTTCTTTCAGTACCTTCAGAAACATAAAGTCTAATTTTTTTAATTATCCTGGGGTCCTTTTAAACCTTCTTTCTTCAGTTCCATTTTGGATTAGTTGCTCTCTAGCCTCTGTCAGAGTTATCATCCTGAGCCTTTCCTTCACCAACACCCAGGGAATTCCATTAGCCTCTATCCTGTTAGATCCCTTTTCTTTCTCTTTGTTTGCTCCCTCATTTTTGTTTAGAAATCTCCCAGTGGCTTTTTGGAAAAAGCTGGATGGTAGTAAATTTTAAATTCTAGCTTGAGCAAGTCACCTAGCATCTCTATGGCTAATAACACCTACCTTAGAGCATGATAGGCAGGAGTAAATGAGATATAAAGCATTTAGCTCACTGGCTGGCCAATAACATAGGTATTTAGTGAGCAGTTATGATTTCTAATCTTCATCTATAATATCCTTGGGAGACATTATTTGTGTTCTCTTTACATTTTGAAACCTCCTATCCCCCACTTCACTTCCTCATGAAGTGTCTGACACATACAGGGTGGATGGGAAATGTTCACTTAGTAGGTGGGGGGATGGGTAGATGGATTGGATATTTAGCTGAGAACATGTGGGCACAGGCTTCCAGTAGTCAGGAATGAATGTTCCCAATTTCCCAGCAGATTTCTTCCCCTTGGTATGTGTTCTCCTCATCTTTGCTATTGGCTACTTTAGGACCAAAAGAAGAAACAGTGAATGATTTCTGGAGGATGATCTGGGAACAAAACACAGCCACCATTGTCATGGTGACCAACCTGAAGGAGAGAAAGGAGGTGAGTGAAGAAATTAGATAGGCATGACCAGCAGAGGAACTCCTCTGTGTTTGAGCCTGGGCTGTCCATTCTTTGTGGCTCCTGTGCCCGTCATTCATCCAGGCAGAATCCAGGCCAATGTGCTTACTAGACTTTCCTAGGGCCTGGAAGTCTCAGAGGAATCTCAGGGGTGTGCCTAGGGTCCATTCCCCATGCCTCGTAGTCAGACAACTCACCCTGGTTTCAAAACAACCTGGAAGAAAGACTTGGGCCATTTGCTAAGGAAAAGCTACAGAGGAGCTTTATTCCCTTGGCCTCTCCAATCCCTCATTCTCCTGGTTTCCTGTACCTCCTCTGAGTCAGCAGAGGGAGCTGTATAAACTGAGAACCTGTGGGGTGCAAGGGAATCTGAGGCCCTCGCCTGATTCCTGTGCCTTTTTCTTTTTGTGACTGTGGCCGTCATGTCCATGCCTGGACAGCCCCATCACTGTGTCACAGCCAGAACCAGTCCTGAGCTCTGGATCAAGCTCCGGAGAGGAACCCCCCATTCATGACAGTCTTTTCCCAAAATGGCCCTTAAGTTACTTTGATCCCCACCCTGGGGTGTTGGACGTGTTAATCAGCAGTTCTGCGGGGCTTAGGAGGGATAGCATTAGGGCTGGGCTCTAGGTTTGTTTCCTCCAACCTGACCTCTGACTCTTGGAAGCTGTTCAAGGCCCAGGCACCAGAGAAGGCATCATTCCGCCTTGATAACCCCCTCAGCAGGTTGCTGGTTCCAGGGGATCAGACAGGCCTGTCCCTAGATCATAACCTGGGATATTGTGGAAGGGCACATTTTGTAGGTAAAGTAATTTCCAATTTGCCCTGAACTGAGGGAACAAGGGTGGGAAAGAATGAGAAGTATAGGGCTGGGGCTATGTAAAAGTCAAGAGATACTGCTAAACAGGATGGAAGCCAAGAAACTTGAAAAAAGAACAGTTAAATAAGTCTGCAGTGACCAAGGTGAGAAAAGAGGCCTTCTCTGGGAACTTTCTGGGGACTTCTGTCTGGGCTTTTGTGGTCCTTTGCTTCACGTTCTTCACGTCTGCTGGGGGCGGGAGGTCTGAGGTCATCAGGGGATGCATGTCTGTTCCTTTCCAGTGTAAGTGTGCCCAGTACTGGCCAGACCAAGGCTGCTGGACCTATGGGAATATCCGTGTGTCAGTAGAGGATGTGACCGTCCTGGTGGACTACACAGTGCGAAAGTTCTGCATTCAGCAGGTACTGTCTCCTGCCTCCTTTCTCTGCTGACCACTAAGAGGGTAGAACAGACTGGGTGATCCCCCCCCTCCTGCTCAGGGTGGTCGGGAATTACTGAGTGTGAGGTCTGTTTGGACTCTGAAACCAGATATCTGGGCTCTCAGGGAACTCTGTCAAAGCTAAGGGAGAAGCATTTTCATGAGCAGGAGAAAAAGGTATTACTGAGATAGAGTTTGGGCATCATAGGTATGCGCCAAGTGCCTCGAGAGGTGGTATAATCTTCTGTGTACTTGACTTACCTCCTCTTGCTCCAGAGGATCCTGACATGAAGGATGTGGTGTTCCCTGCTCTTGGTCCTCCAGAGCGGCCCTGGAAGCTTGAGCACAGGCTGCCCTCGGCTGAGGGGCGGGGTGGCGCTGTAAAAGGAGGGCCCACCAAGAGTCAGGAGACCTGCATTTCAGTTCTGACCTTGCCATTGAGTAGTTCCTAGACCTTGACTGGGCCACTTCTCTTGAGTTTCACGTTGCACATCTGTCAGCTGAGAATAATTGTAAGAGCCCTGCCTTACCCCATAGGGTTCCTGGGAAGAGATCCTATCCCCATGGTTAACTCTTCCTTGGGACAGACTCTCACTTCCCCATTGTCACTGACAACCACAGCTGGCCCTGGCTCCTAAGCCTCCCCTCCCCTCCCCTTTCCTCCCCTCCCCTGGCACTGCCCCACCCCAGGTTATCAGGGCCAACGCACAGGATCTCCTCACTCCACAGGTGGGTGACGTGACCAACAGGAAGCCACAGCGCCTCATCACTCAGTTCCACTTTACCAGCTGGCCAGACTTTGGGGTGCCTTTCACCCCTATCGGCATGCTCAAGTTCCTCAAGAAGGTGAAAGCCTGTAACCCTCAGTATGCAGGGGCCATCGTGGTCCACTGCAGGTCAGTGTGGCTGACCCTTGGCTCCCCGCTTATACCATATTCCGTTCCCATGGTCAGAGCAAAGGAAAGCACAGGGGCCCTGGCTGAGGAGAGGAGGCTAACACAGAGCAGATAAGCTGTTAGGGTCCCAGGGCAGCAGCCAGAGAGACTCCTCAAGTTTTTGTGCTGGGTATAGAGCCTTTGAGGAAAGAGGGAAGGGCAGTCCTCCAAGATCTGGGGGTGGGGAGACCACTGCTATGAAGCCAGAAAGCTAGATTGAGTGCTGCTTTGTGTGCTTGGAGCCTTCACACCTTTCTAAGTGTCAGGGTTCCCTGGTCCTGATAACTAAAGGTACGGAGTCCAGGGTACAGCGGGGTTGTTGGCTCCATGAGTGTTCCAGCTATTCCCCATTCAGAATTAGAATGTAAGGGCCTGAAGAAAGAGTCCTGGCCTATGCTACCCCTTCCCTGTATGCTCCCACAAGGCATGGTGGCCATCTCAGTAACACCCCTGCTCTCTGGCTACAGTGCGGGTGTAGGGCGTACAGGTACCTTTGTTGTCATTGATGCCATGCTGGACATGATGCATACAGAGCGCAAAGTGGACGTGTATGGCTTTGTGAGCCGGATCCGGGCACAGCGCTGCCAGATGGTGCAAACAGACGTGAGTGATTTGTGGGTAAGGCGAGGGTGGGGGCATTCCAGGATCAAAACACCTACTAGCCTCGTGGATTACTCAGCCTCCTAGGTTATTGTAAATGATCATCATGCACTGTGATAAAGGACCCTTAAAAATTATGTATTAACAGAGGAGTTGGGAAGGCAGGTGTCATTTGCCCTAGACTCTAAGGATGAGGAACAGGTTCTGAGAGAAGTACGCATGCAGGCAGCTGAGAGAACCAGTGCCCACAGAGTTGTGACTCAGCTCAGCCCTGTCCAGGAGCAACAGTAGGATCAGCCCTGTGGTTGGGACATGGGGTTCAAAGGACACAGCACTGGGAGGGAGGCTGGCCCAGGTTTTGTATGTCACCAGACTTTGACAACCCCTTCAGACTGTTCAGTCTGTGCTGTCAGAATGAGCGGGAGTTGGATTTGTCCTTCTCTCCAGGCTTGCACTCTAGGAGGCTGCCAGAATAGGACCCTCCCTCCCAAGCTAAGCACCCCCCAGCGGGATTCATGCATTTGAAGTCCTACCTCACGGAACCGGGACAAGAGTGAATAATTATACCTGCTAGGGTCAAGGGAGAAGTGGACTGGAGTGAATCCGGGGTGGAAGGGGGTCATCTGGCACCCCAGAGACCATGCTGTGTGTAACTGGGAACTCGGGCATCATGGCATTTCAGATGCAGTACGTCTTCATATACCAAGCCCTTCTGGAGCATTATCTCTATGGAGATACAGAACTAGAAGTGACCTCTCTAGAAACACATCTGCAGAAAATTTACAACAAAATCCCAGGGACCAGCAACAATGGATTAGAGGAGGAGTTTAAGGTGAGTTGGAGCTGAACTCCCTCTTTCAGACTGAAGGATCCATGTGCTCTGGGGAATATTGAATGCCTGGCTCTTAGAGACTTAGCAACAAATGGGGAATCCCCTTGTAAGATATGTGCATGGTTAAAGCGGTGGGTTTCTGGACCTTTATTCATAACCTAGTTGTTTTCAACCTGTCCTGCACTTAGAGTTACTTGGGTTGTGTTAGGAGAAAAGAAAAAAACAAAAAACTGGCAGTGGTATTTTTTTTTTTTTTTAAGTCCCCCAGCCCACCCCAACCCCCCCCACACACAGGTATATTATTGTATGTATTACAATGGACAGCAGCAGCAGACCTTTCCTGTAAGCACCAGACAGTAGATATTTTAGGCTTTGCAGGCCATATGGTCTCTGTTGCAACTGCTTAACACTGTTGCTGTAGCACAAAAGCAGGCTGGTTGCTACATAAACAAATGAGCGTGGCTGTGTTTCCATGCAAGTGTATTTATAGGCAGCAGGCCAGATTTGGCCCAGGGACCATAGCTTGCTGACCTCTGCTGTATGCCATTAGACAGTGGTTCTCAGCATACCGAAGGAATTTGTCACACTCTTGGCAATATAACTGTTCCCAGAAGAAGAGATTCTGGGTCTCAGTGGGAAAAAACGCATCCCTTAAAACAGTTCTTCTCAAACTATAATGTGCACACGAATTACCGTAGATCATGCATTAACCTGCATTAACATGCAGGTTCTGATTTGGCAGGGAAAAACAGAGTTAGGGCCTGAGATTCTGCATTTCTAACGCACTGAGACAGTTGCTGGTTTATGGGCTGCACTTTAAGTAGCAAGGGTCAAGAAGGAGCCTCAGAATCAGGAGAAGGGAGCACGTGCATTTGAATAAGGTTTTCTAAAGAGTCCAAGACAGCCTCTGGAGTGGAACATCAGGGAGAGAGGAAAGGCAGGCACACTCCCTCCTATGAAGCTAAAATCCTTGCTCCAGGATCATAAAGTTTCAGCCCCAGGGAATCCCAGAAGGGTTCACAAGGAGCCCGCAAGGCAGTGTTTCCCAAACACTCTTGGCTTGTTCACTGAGCTTATGATTGAAAAAACGGTGTTCCAGCAAGAACATGTGGAAGTGGAGGTCAGGGCTCCAGTGAGGAGCGGTATGCAGCCAGATTAGCCTGAATATGCAGGTCTGACAGGCATAATCTTGCCAAGTTACAGGCATCAGGAACGTTTCCCCTTTCCTTCCCCATTCAGAAGTTAACATCAATCAAAATCCAGAATGACAAGATGCGGACTGGAAACCTTCCAGCCAACATGAAGAAGAACCGAGTTTTACAGATCATTCCATGTAAGAGCTCTCTCCCCACTGCAAAGCCTTAGTGCCCCGTCCCTCCTTCCACTTCTCAGGTACTAATTCATGATCAGCTTGGAGACCAGAATTAGGGCATTGCTCTTAGTTCTTTAGTGGCTTCTGGAGATGAAAAAAGCACGAAGGCCAAAAGGTTTCTCCCTCCTGGGCTGGGAACAGGCACGTTGTTGCCCAGCTGGGATTATACCTACCCAGGGCCTGGGTGGAAAGGAAAGATTGAAAGAGAGATAGGAGAGGACAGGTGATGTTGGGGAGCCACAGCTTCTGTCCTTCCTGCAGATGAATTCAACAGAGTGATCATTCCAGTTAAGAGGGGTGAGGAGAACACGGACTACGTGAATGCATCCTTTATTGACGTAAGTGGTGGCTGTGTCCCCAGAGCTCCCCACCCTCCGTGGAGATTTGGCTGGGCCTTGCAGTGCCACCCTCCCAGTGCTTGGAGGATTGTGCTTGTGTCAGTTCATCAAATACAGAACCAATATGCAGCCTGCACACTAGGTCTGTCAGGCCCCAGAGAGCAGGTGGTGGGGGAGACAGAGGGCACACACCACAGTAATAACTGGAGGGAAGAATTCATAGCACAGACCACAGCCAAGGGCTGAAAGCCTCTGGTCTTTCCCATTCTTACTCTCTTTATCCCAGCTCCAACCCCCCTTTCCCTTGCCCTCATAGAAAGAGACTAGCATGTCAGACAGGGTTTGGTCCTTGGCCAAGGGGGAGTTCCGCCTGGGATGAGTTTGCCTCCAAGCAGCCCCATCCCATCCTAGTGGCCTGTCTTCACCAGCCCCTCCCTGATTGAACCACCTTACTCTCCCACCGACCTGGCCTCCACAGGGCTACCGACAGAAGGACTCCTACATCGCCAGCCAGGGTCCTCTTCTCCACACCATCGAGGACTTCTGGCGAATGATCTGGGAGTGGAAATCCTGCTCTATCGTCATGCTAACAGAACTGGAGGAGAGAGGCCAGGTGAGCTCAACGAGATCCTGGGCTGTGGGAGATGGAGAGCACAGGAAAAGGGGTGGAGGGGAGCTGTGTTTGGCTTAAACTGTCCAAAGAGCCGTATCCGAGCAGTTGATCTGAGCAATCAGGAGCTCCGCAGGACTGGAAGAGCAGTGTGGTCTGAGCCCCCAGACAGTTCCTGCCTCTTACCTCTCTCCTGAAGACGGTTTACCCAGAGCCTAGCTTTGTGCAACACCTCCTCCTCCCACCTCCCAGGCAGGGCAGAGCTAGTGAAATGAGGGGTGCAGAGCCAGACCAAGGATCTAATGTGGAACTCCTGAGTGTCCCTAAGAAGAGGTTGCCTTCCAGGTCAGAAAAATGAACCAGAATACTGTGGGAAGATGAGTTGCCTCCTTGCAGACTACAGAAAAGAAAACAGTAGAACCTGAGACATAATAGAAGAAATTTATAAGTTAACATTCAGTAACAAGGAAATCTTTTAAAGAAAACATCCTCAAGTCAGTTAAAAAGTGGAATTGTCTGGGAACTCAGAATGTAAGGGACCTTAGAGGCCCCCTTGGGTCAGCCCCCCCTCAGTGTAGAGAATCTTGTACTGCTGTTCCTATGTCACAACCACACAGCCTCTACTGAGCACTTTCCATCTCAGGGGTCACTCTTTCTCTGCCTGCCTCCTGCCTCCACCTCGCGCTGTACGCTGGGTGGCGCAGTCTGTGTTCACACAGTGTTAGGATCTTAAACACTCCATTGTGGTTGCCCAGCGCGGTAAATGGGTGCTTCCTTATGCCTGGCACATGACTTAACAGGGATCAGAATCGAGAGAAGTTGCCTGGAGAAGCCAGCAAGGGCCTGGTGATAAAGGTCTTTCTGAGCCGTAGTGAAGAGTTTGGACCTTATAGAGCAGTTTAAGAGCCCTTGACAATATCAGATTTGTGGGGTTTTTTTGAAAGTCCCTCTGGCTCAGTGAGGAGGACAGATTAGAAACAAGCACACCACAAGCAGTGCTGCTAATGACCTGGACTCAGCACTGATGGTGACAAGGGGTCTGTCCCAAAAGATAGTGAAGAGGTGGCATGGTGACAGGGTGAAGAATTAAGATGGCACCTGCTTATGACTCACTGAATTTACAACCAATTGAAAAATCACTAAGTAGGGGCGCCTGGGTGGCTCAGTCGTTGCGCGTCTGCCTTCGACTCGGGTCATGATCCCAGGGTCCTGGGATCGAGTCCCACATCAGGCTCCCTGCTCGGCGGGGAGCCTGCTTCTCCCTCTCCCACCCCCCTGCTTGTGTTCCCCCTCTCACTGTGTCTCTCTGTCAAATAAATAAATAATAAAAAAAATCACTCAGGGGGCGTCTGGGTGGCTCAGTTGGTTAAGTGACTGCCTTCGGCTCAGGTCATGATCCTGGAGTCCCAGGATCGAGCCCCACATAGGGCTCCCTGCTCGGCAGGGAGTATGCTTCTCCCTCTGACCCTCCCCCCTCTCATGTTCTCTGTCTCTCATTCGCTCTCTCTCAAATAAATAAATAAAATCTTAAAAAAATAATTAAAATAACTCTTTAAAAAAAATCACTCAATATATTTTACGTTAGTTGTTACTAGCTACACCTTCTCCATTCTGTACTTGTACAGTTTAACTTTGATACAGCTTTATACATATTTGCACACCCTGATGTTCTGTATGTCAAGATTTTTTTTTTTTCAGTTTTAATCATTTGACTCATTAGCTATTTCCAGATTTCTATCATGTCCCTAATCAACAGACATACCTCATAGGTCTTCATCTATCATTAATAACAATACTGATGAGGTGAGAGGTTTGGGGCACAGTTCCTGGCTCTGCAGTTGGGCAGGGAGCTACTGTGTCACCAGAAGCTAGGTGTGTGTCTCCTGGCTCTCTATTATAAGCTGAGATGGAAGGTACAGATAAACCATGGACCTGCATGAGGTTATCCCCACACTGCCCGTCTCTAGATCTATGATGGGCAGGCCCATATTGCAGGGAGAAGCGCTGGGATGGCAAGCACAAGTATCTCTCAGCCCACTGCCCTGCAGTAAAATGTGACCCAGTGAATACCCCAACTTCGTCCCGTCAGATTTTCAGGCTCTTCCGTCCTTGAAGGAAACCTGGTGAGAGTAAAGGGTGGAGGTGGGGCAAAGGGCCATGCACATACACATACCCACTGGTCAAGCCTGCAGTCCCCTCTACCTACTGCTCTGCCTTATTGCCTCTCTGCAGGGCCCATGAAATAGGCAGCAGCTCTTACCCTCAGAAGCTTCTGAAATGAATCAGAACAGGATATTAATGGCATTCTTTATAAGGCCTCTCTGCCCCCCTAAGACAGGATTTCCCTTTTCTGTTCCATCTTGCAAGCCTAAATGATACAGTGAAAGGTATCTACATTTACACAACATGACACCACCACTCCCCACACCTGGTTTTAAAGTCCCAAGGAAAAAGTTTTAATCCTAAATTATCAATTTTATATACATTAAAATCCCAAGAGAATTAAAACTTAAAATCCTCTTTTCTCCCTGTTTCTCTCCCCACCTCCCCCGACTCCCCGCTCCATCTTAACCAGAGGCGTCCGCCAACATGCTTGGTAAAGCCTGCTCCCTCAATAGCTTAGGTTGGACCATTCATCCCAGTGGGCAGAGCAGTTCTAGCAGTTTCTGCATGGGGTCAGCCCAACCCAAGGTTGTGTTCCACTTATCTAAAGAGTCAGTAGAACGAGACGCATTAGACGCCAGCCTCAGACCATGCAAGACACTAGGTGCTGTCTAGGAGGAGGAGGTTAAAGGCAGCAGGAGAAAAGACACAAAAGCTTTTGTTGCACCTTCTTTAGGATATCATTATCTAGAATCCATAACTTGAAAACATAAATCTGAGATTAAAGTCCCGTTCCCAAGTATTCTGCTACTGGACTTGAGCACCTATTCTTGTCTCCCATCCTCAGCTACTGATGATTTTAACACCGGGCTTATTGCCCCTTGGTGACCCCTATGCCTGCTTCTCCTGAAGGCATAAGTATCCATGCAGGTGATCCATTTACACTTGGTCTTTCAGCCTCTCGGCTCCCTCAGCCACCCACTCAAGTCATTGCCCATATCTGTGCTGCCTTTGGGATCTCAGCACCAGGCACCCCACATCCTGCCCTGCTTACCATCTGCTGAGTGTCCACCTCACTACTTCCCTCCTCTTACTCCAATAAGTTTTTATCTTCACCAGGTCTCTAGAGCTGTGATCGGGGCCTGAGGGTGCAAGAGCTCCACGGCTCCCAAACAGCCAGATTTGGCCACTTGCCACTGACAGTCCAAAAGCAGAGAGCCCAGTAGAGGTGAAATAGAAGAGGAATTTATTTCAGTGAGGCCAGCACTGGAAAGACTGCGGACTCCTGTCTCAAAGACTGTGTCCAAAGTGCTGAGAATAGTTCTAGGTTCATATAAGGAAGTTGTGGGACAAAGGTCAGTGGGTACGTGCAGGTGGGCAGAACGGTCAGGTCGATCACTGTCTTGGGGTCAGTCCAGTCATGTGGGGTCTTGCTGAGGTCAGGGCAGTCGTCATTGCTTGAGGGGCAGTTTCAGTTCCCATCCCTAGATGCTCTGCCTGCCAGGTATTTTACCTGAGTTAAGAGAGAAGCTGGAGAGAAAAATTAATCAGAAAATACAGACTGAGGTCAAAGTAGAGGTGGTTGAAGTCCTCTTTTAGAGCCATGAACTCCTCCACTTCCTCAGCCCCTGACTCACCTTGTGTTCTCACCTTCCTCCTTACTCTCTTTAGAGGTTTTAGGATTTGTCATTATTATAATCCTTCCCTTGCTAACATCCGTTATTCCCTCCCGGTCTTTTATTTTCTTGGCACCTTATCTCACAACCTGGCTCAGTCTCCTCTTCAGACATCAGATGAGAACACACTCATCTTCCCTCCTTCAAGCAACCAGCCTCCTGCGATCCGTACCCAGTCTCTCTCCTTCTCTCCGCTTGCAGTGGGCGGGGGTTCCTTGGCCTCTCAGTCCACCTGTCCGCTGGGCCTGCGCACTGCCCTCTTGCCTTCTCGGGCCGCCCTTCTCCTCCCTCGCCTCCATCAGCAGTTCCTCTCCGCTGTGTTACCCGAGCCAGCCTGTGCCTTGTTGCGTTCCTGTCTATAAAACAAACATCTCTCTCCTGTCCCTCAGTTCCTTCCCTCTGTACCCCATTTCTCTGCGCCCCTTCTATCCCAGCACAACTCCTCTGAAGAGCTGGCTTTCTCCCTTCAAGTTCTCTCCTCACCCTGTTCCTTCTGGGAGTGCTGGAGTCAGGATCAGTGGTGACTGCCTTCTTGCCATTCCAAAGGCCTTTCTTCTCTTGTCTTTTCGGTCCTTTTATAGCAGCATCAGTAATACTGAACGCCGCCTTCCTCCTCAAAACACTTTCTTTGTTCGCTTGAATTGCCTGATATCAACCCCTTGCTGGCCTGGCAGAACTTTTGTTTTCTTTGTGACCACCTCCTCCTCCTCTGTGTGACCTCTAATCACTGAAGTGTCCTAGACTCAGGCCTTAACCCTCTGTTGTTTATCACGCTATCCCTTGAGGACCTCATCTAGTCCTGCGGCTTGGAATGCTATTTATATGCCAGAGGACCCCAAATCTGTGTCTCTCACCCAGCCCCCACTTCCCGCTTGTGGACTAGTGTATCCACGTGCCCACTGGATATCTTCACATGACTGTTAAGGATCTCAGACTCCACCTGGCCCAGATGAAACATGATTTCCTCCTTCCGCATACTAGTCTGCCCTGCTCTTAACCAACTAGGTAAGTGGTCCCGCCTTCTGCCCGTTGTTCATGGCAGAAGTCTAGTAGTTACCTTCATCACTCCCCTTTCCTCGGTCCCCACGTCCTCCTCCCTTCCCACATCCGTGAGATCTGACATATGCTGTGCATGTCCACCTCTCTCCAGCACAGCTATGGACCCCTCCTCGAAACCATTGTCCGCTCACCTGAGCCACTGCAGGAGCCTGACAGCCCATCTACCCACTTCCATTCCCACCCACTTTTAGTCACTCCTTCACCCAGCAGCCAGAGATCATTTCGAAAATAGAATTCTAGGGGCGCCTGGGTGGCTCAGTTGGTTGAGCAACTGCCTTCGGCTCAGGTCATGATCCTGGAGTCCCGGGATCGAGTCCCACATCGGGCTCCCTGCTCAGCAGGGAGTCTGCTTCTCCCTCTGACCCTCTTCCCTCTCGTGCTCTCTATCTCTCATTCTCTCTCTCTCAAATAAAAAAAATCTGTAAAAAAAAAAAAATAGAATTCTAACTATGGTCACTCCTTAAAATCCCCTTTGGGCTTCCTGAGATTGTGAGGGAAAGTCTACCCAGCATACAAAATTTAGGAGCCTTTCATGTTGACATCTAGTCCCAAGACTTGAATTGGGTCCTTCTTTCTCACAGTTTCACTTGCTTAATTTAAATCTCCTAGTTTCTAGGTGCCTGGGTGGCTCAGTTGGTTAAGCAACTGCCTTCAGCTCAGGTCATGATCCCGGGGTTCTGGGATTGAGTCCAGCATCAGGCTCCCTTTGCCTCTGCCTGCCACTCCCCCTGTTTGTGTGCTCTCTCTCTCTCTCTCTCTCTCAAATAAATAAAATCTTTAAAAATAATAAAAACAAATAAATCTCCTAGTTTTCATTTCCCCTCATTCCTTCTGCCATCTAGCTGCTAAGTGGGGCATGGCTTCTGAGATGGGTCACAGCCTACTCCTTGACAGGAGGGTCCCGTTTTGTCACTGCTTTGTGTTCTGCACAGGCCTGGTCTCCAGCTCTGTGCTCTCACATCTCACTCCTTAGCAGGATCCCCAGGCCTTCATAGCCCTGGGCACCAATAGGTACAGCCACTGCTGGCCCCTGCTCTGGATTCCTCAGGCCCACGTTCTACTTCTTAAGGAAGGGGGTTCTTCTCCTTTTGCCCAGAAGAAGGTCACCCCAATAGGTCTCTAAACTGAAGCAGCTCTTGTTGGGTATTCCAAAACCTCGCTCAAAACCTTCCTTTCCAGCAGCTTAACTCAGCCTCCTGAACTAGTGTTGTTGCCTTTGGCCCCACTCCTGCCATCAGCCTCCCCACAGCCATGAGAGGCACCTCTGGACTGCCATTTCCCTCAGTTGTTGCCTTTTTCTCTTAAATAGCTGGCTTTGTTTTTAAGTCCAGCCTGCTTCCTCTGTTTGTGTTGTGCCCACTCGGAGAGCCAAATTAAACCCTGTCATCTTCACCTGGCTGAGTGTAATGAGTTGCTGCCATTGGTCCAACATCTGTAATTGTCTTGTGTGGCTTCTCTGTATATCATCCCTTAAACCCTAACCCTGGGGCGCCTGGGTGCTCGGTTAAGTGTCTGCCTTCGGCTCAGGTCATGAGTTCAGAGTCCTGAGATCGAACCCAACGTCAGGCTCCCTGCTCAGCAGAGAGCCTGCTTCTCCCTCTCCCTCTGCCTCCTCCCTCCTGCTCGTGTGCTTGCTAGCTCTCTGTCTCTCTCTCTCTCTCCCTTAAATAAATAACCTTAAAAAAAGTTTTTTAATAAGTTTACAAAGTAACTTTATAAACTTTATAAAGCCATAAGTTTACCAGGCTTGTCTCCTTACCTGTTCACCTACAAAACTGTGCCACCTTGAAACTCACTCTACGGCATTGATCTAACCTCTTGGTTGGTCGGTCCCAACCACATGTAATCACCCTGGGGAGTTGTCCCCATTAGAGTAACCACAGCAGGCTCCCCATTTGCTTTTACTGTTGACTGACTCTCTGTCCACAGTTTTAAGAGAGGACTCTCTTAATAGTTCCCTAACTCTGTCCCTGATGACCTTCTTCCATTCGGCCCCTTTTCTTTGTTGTGCCTCACCTCCAAAACTAGGGTCTCAGATATCTGAAAGCCATCAAGTGGGGGACTATACTATTTCTTTTTCTAGTCATAGTGTGATTCTAGCTCATACACTCCATTTCTCTCAAGCCCATTTGAATCTCAGCACTTGTACAATGGTTTTAAAGTCCCAGTCTTCAGTCCTGGCTGGTAAACTGTGTGAGGGCAGTGTTGGGAGGGAACTGTGGTAGCAAAACTCATTCCACCCACCAGTGCCGTAAAAGCCAACATAATCTCTGTTTAAGAGCCTTAATTAGAATTTTTTTAAAGCTGTTCTAGTTAAGGAGAGGGCCCAGAGCCCCAACCCTCACAGCATCCCCAGAACTCCCAACTGGGTATACGTAGAAAAGACTGGTCTGTGACAGTTCCCTGATCCACCACTTTGATAAGTCTGTGTTTTAAAATGAGCTCAGTGTCATTTATAAAGGGGGTAATGAATGATCACACATGTGAAAAGCAAGAAGAGTCACTAAAATGGACCTTTAATGATTTTATTTGGACTAAGAGACTATCAGTGATTCTTATTTTTCCTTTTCATAGTTTTCCCAATGAATGTGAAGTACATTTATGGTTCAGGATTTTAAAATTACCAGTAGTGAAATATTTAAGATCTTCCCCAAAATGCTCCAAAGAAAAGGACAGCGTAACTGTATTGTTTTATTTATGTATGTATAGCCTGACTTGTTCTGCAAACATGGAACAAATTCATTGAGCAGCTACTGAGAGCCTAGCACATGCAGGCAGCGTGCAAGGCGTGGGGAGACAAAGGTGAACAGAGGCAGCCCCCGCCCACAAATAGCTGTGGAGGAAATAGAGCCAGATGCCAGCAAAGACAGGCCATAACCCATCCCCCACTCACTCGCAAGGACAGAAATGGGGGTGCCATTGCAGATTCAGAAGACCAAGAGGAAAGGGTTGGAAGGATGCAGTGGCCTGAGCTCTAGTGAAGCACCACGGCCGGCTGGCATGTCAGTGGGGTTCAGTTTTTCTGGATTAGCAGTCTGACATATGTAAGCATCTCTGCAAGGTAGAAACACCCCAAGGGGGCAGAGAAGGGGAGAAAAGGAATTGGAGCAAAGACGTTCCTCTCCTTCCACCGTGCCATTAAGTGTTGGACGTAGCTGAGGTGATGGTCAGAGCTCTTCAGAGATCCTATCATGTGTGGCAACTTAGACTGTAGATAAGTAACACGAAAAGGTTAAGTGATTATGTCAGTATGGGAGTTAAGTTTTTAAATATACAGTTGACTCTTGAGCAACACGGGGGCTAGGGGCACTGACCGCCAGCCCCCTCCTTCTATCTTGTACAGTCAAAAATCTGTATATATCACAGGGATGAAAGCTGCAGCGTAGGGAATATAGTCAGTGGTATGGTAATAGTGTTCTCTGGTGACACATGATGGTAGCTACGCTGGTGGTGAGCATAGTGAAATGTATAGACTTGCGGAGTTACTGTATTGTACACCTGAAACATATGTAACATTGTGTGTCAACAATACTTCAGTTAAAAAAAAAAAATCCGTGTAGGGGCGCCTGGGTGGCTCAGTCGGTTAAGCGACTGCCTTCGGCTTCGGGTCATGATCCCAGGGTCCTGGGATTGAGTCCCGCGTCAGGCTTGTTCCCAGTGGGGAGTCTGCTTCTCCCTCTCCCACGCCCTCTGCTTGTGTTCTCCCTCTCTCTCTCAAATAAGTAAAATCTTTAAAGAAAATTTGTGTATAACTTTTACTTATCAAAAATGTAATTTTGTCTACTGCTGACCTGAAGATTGATCAATGACACTAACAGCACATATTTTGCATGTTTTATGTATGATATACTGTGTTCTTACAATAAAGTAAACTAGAGAAAAGAAAATGTCATTAAGAAAATCGTAAGGAAGAGAAAATACATTTATACTACTGTACTGTATTTATCCAGAAGAGTCTGTGTATAAGTGGGCCCATGCAGTTCAAACCCATGTTACTCAAGGGTCAGCTGTAGACGTCCTAGTGAGGATCCTAGTGAAGTGAATTGGAGTGACATTAAGTAATGTAATGACTCTGGGTTTTTGATAACCTTGGAGATGAATGTGTCCTGTAAGAGGTGGCTACCGTCAGAGGGGAGCAGGCCACTCAAAGGACAGCCCCACCTCTACCATACGTGGTATTCCAAGCCCCTCCCCTCTCCCATTTGTCCCTCCAGGAGAAATGTGCCCAGTACTGGCCCTCTGATGGAGTGGTGTCCTACGGAGACATCACAGTGGAGCTGAAGAAAGAGGAGGAATGTGAGAGCTACACTGTCAGAGACCTCCTGGTCACCAACACCAGGGTAAGGTGGCTGGGGGTGCGGCTCCTCCCACAGGGAAAAGCCAGGCCACCCCGCATCTCTGATTGCCCTTCTTCCAAAGGAGAACAAGGGCCGGCAGATCCGGCAGTTCCACTTCCATGGCTGGCCTGAAGTGGGCATCCCCAGCGACGGGAAGGGCATGATCAGCATCATCGCGGCCGTGCAGAAGCAGCAACAGCAGTCGGGGAACCACCCCATCACCGTGCACTGCAGGTACCACGCGCCCCAGCCCTCGGCGGGGAGGGAAGGCCATAAGAGGCAGGCAGGGGGAGCGACAGTGGGGAAAGCTAGACACAAGCAGGCTACTGGGGAGCAGCACCTGGCAGTCAAGTTTGGTGGCCAGCATAGGGCCAGATAATGGGAGAGGGTTGTGGTGGTCGAACTTCACATTAAGTGCTAGGGAACCAGTGACATGAGAATATCGGGCTGGGGAGCATTTGGGATAGTGATGGGGTAGAGGCGAGCAGCAGGGGAGACTGACAGTGGAGAGACCGGTTGGGCACTGTGGGGGTGAGGGTCTGGCCTCCTTAAGAAACACAGGAAAAGAGAAAAGGGCAACTATTCTGAGAAGAGTTTGAAGAAAAATGAGCAAGACTGAAAACATAGATGTGAAATAGAAGAGGAATCAAGGCTGTAGGGTGTATCCCGAGTTTAAATCAGGGTTACTGGTAATGGTTGCTGTCACTAACAGAAGAAAGATGATAAGGGGACTCGTTTTGGGGGGCAAAGGTGAAACAGAAAAGTGAGCAAAGGAAGTTCTAGGAATGTATCCAGTAAATGTGCTTCAACTGGCCAAAAGGAAATAGTCACCACAATTGAAGTACTGCTTATAATAGTGAAAGATTATAAATTATCTAAACATATTAATAGAGGGCTGACTCAGTAAGCTATGTTTATGAATTTCATGCTCCGGAGCTCCAAAAATTAATGAGTCTGCTTATATACTGGGTGTGGTTAATCCTCTAGATGTATTGCTTTGTAAACAGAAGCAAATGGGAGATAGGGAAAGAACATGTGTTGGCAGGCACCTGGCTGGCTCAGTGGATGAAATGTGCGACTCTTGATCTTGGGGTTGTGAGTTCAAGCTCTACGTGGGGTGTAGAGATCATTTAATTAAATAAAAGACTTAAAAAACGTAACATAATATTTCTGTTGGTATATGCATAAAAATACCTCTGGAAGGACAGGCGAGGACCCGAGGACATTGGTGCTTTCCCAGGAGTGCATCTGAAGGCGAAGAAATGGAGTAGGAAGGAAACCTTTTCTTGTTTGGGATTGTTTTGAAATTTGAACTATGATAATTTATTACCTATACAAAAATAAAGCATTTAAAAAATATCTTGAAGAAAAAAGTGGCAAAGTGCACCAACTAATACAAACGGACAGCGGACACAGAAAGATGCTACACTTTACTAGTAATATTCTGAGAAATGAGAATGAAAACAATGCAGTGTGCTTTGTGCCCATTGGATTGGCAAAATTAAAAGAATTCCTTGGTGGTGTGCCTGTCTGGCTCAGTCAGTAGAACATGCAACTCTTGAACTCGGGGTTGTCAGTTTGAGACCCACATTGGGGGTAGAGATTACTTTTAAAAAAATTAAACTAAAAATTTAAGAAAAAAGGATTCCTTGGACTGCCCAGATAAATATTTCCTTCCCTACACTTTTTCTTTTCCCTTGGTCACCCTTTCTTGGCAAATCCCAGATTCTCTAGCTAGCCTGCATCTGCACTGTGCTGCTGAGTGTGGCTGAAGAGAAGCATCGGGTTACAGGCCTCAGTTTACATTCCTGACCACTGACCTCATGGTTGGCCCTTACTGCTGCCTTGCTATCCTTCTGTACCTTCCATTCTTCCAGACCACGGCTGGACATACTAGGGTGCAGTGCCAAATCTGGCCTACCACCTGGTTTTGTGTGGGTCTGCAAGCCAAGAACTATTTTTACATTTTTAAGATTTTATTTATTTATTTATTTGTCGGAGAGAGAACAGCAGGGGGAACGGCAGGCAGAGAAGCAGGCTCCCTGCTGAGCAAGGAGCCCAGTGCAGGACTGGATCCCAGGACCCCGGGATCATGACCTGAACCTAAGGCAGCCACTTAAGCGACTCTGCCACCCAGGTGTCCCCTGTTTTTACATTTTTAAATGTTTTTTTAAAAATCAAGACTAGGGGCGCCTGGGTGGCTCAGTTGGTTAAGCGGCTGCCTTCGGCTCAGGTCATGATCCTGGAGTCCCGGGATCGAGCCCCGCATCGGGCTCCCTGCTCAGCAGGGAGTCTGCTTCTCCCTCTGACCCTCTTCCCTCTCGTGCTCTCTATCTCTCATTCTCTCTCTCTCTCTCAAATAAATAAATAAAATCTTTTAAATAAATAAATAAATAAATAAAAATCAAGACTATTTCATGACATGAAGATTGTGTGAAATTCAAATTTCGGGTGTCTGTATGTAAGGTTTTATTGGAACACAACTATGCCCGTTTGTGTGTGTATTGGCTGCTCTCATGCTCCAGCAACAGAATTGAGACCAGACATGGAGCGCTCCGTGCCTCACACTGCTGCTCAGCACATAGGAAGTCAGAGTTGTACGGTTAGAACTGATTTTGTCTCTTCTCAGCAACACCCAGGATATTTCTTTTCTTTTCTTTTTTTTTTTTTAAACACTTGTGACATTAAGAATTTATTTAGGTCATAATATTTTCACATTGTTTTTAATCATTTGCAATGTTCTGAGTAACACATTTAAACATTTTTTTAAGACATGAGACAATGGTGTGTTTTTTTGGTTTTTGTTTTTTAAGTACAACCACAACTATAAAGTAGAGGAACTTAAGACAAAGACCAAATCTGCTCATACACAAGAGGGGGCAGTCTAATACACAACACAACATGAATCTTTCCAAACAAGTTTGCTAAGAAACAGCTCCCATGTTTAGTGTTAAAAATAAAGCAATCTTCTCATTTAGAAAAATCAAGACATCATTTGACTAATAAAGCCTATTCTTCCCCCCGTTTTACACTTGGCTTGTCTTCATTTAGAAACTGTAAATTCAGGAGAAAAGAACAGTTTTGTTATGGTATAAAAATCTTAGGAGCAACAAATTACAAATATTCAATTTTTTAACAAACAAAAATGTTTGCCTTCCCAAAATGTAAACATCCAATAAATACAACAAACATAATATTCTGGCTATAGAAACACCAGTAATTGACTTATGAAAGAGGTGTACTTGGTGGTAACATTTTTGTTTAATACAAAAGCACTTTACCAAAAGAGTCTGACCATTATTATCTAAAGTCTTCGCCCTCACCCAGTTTCCTTATCTGAGTAGAAACTCATCAATTTCTATAGAATTTTGGCTATAGGACCAGGCCAAGGAAAGGTCTGAAGTATCTAAGAGTCATTTGTCTGGAGAAAAGTGTTTTCTTGAGACTTGGAGGCAGTTAGTTATTCATCACTTTGTGCTTAAAAGCATTCCTCAGTGAACTTCTTCCTTACAGCCTTTAGAATAAAGCACAGGATCTGGGCTCCCGGAAGGGGTTGCTTCCAGCTGGAACACCTACCAGCAAGGCATCCTTGCAGGCATTCTGCATGCAGTACTGTTGAAGCTCTGCAGCTGCCTGCGAGACCTTGATCCTCTCCATGCCAGCCTCCAGCTTGAGCTGCTCCACCAGGTGCTGCAGGGCGTTCACGCAGGGCCCCGGAAGACATGGTGGTGGCGCTGGGCTCTGAAGGCCACCCAGGATATTGCTTGTCTGGCCCTTTACAGAACAGCTTGCCAGCCTTTGTCCTAGATGATTATTTCACACCTCCTCTCAAACCTGGATACCATCAGCACCTCTTCTGTCCTCATATTTGAGAGAGGACAGTGTTTTCTGTTTGACTAAGAAAGGAGAAGCAATCAGAACTTCCATGTGCTCCTAGCACATAGCTGCCTATCTCTCTGCATTGGTGCTGTGGACCCTGCATCCCTCCTGTTCAGTGGATGAGTTGTCTGACCTCTCTCTGAAGCCAGTTGCATTAATCATCTGTTGTTGTGTAATAATATTACACAAACTTAGCATCTTAAAACAACACATTTATCTCACAGTCTCTGTGATCAGGAATCTGAGCACATCTTAGGTGAGTCCTGTGCTTCAGGGTCTCACAAGACTGCAGTCAAGGTGTTAGCCAGCCAGGGCTATGGTCCCATCAGGCTCAAATGGGAAGGATCCATTTCTTTCTTTCTTTTTTTTTTAATATTTTATTTATTTGAGAAAGCGAGAGAGAGAGCACAAGCAGAGGGAGCGGGAGAGGGAGCAGCATACTCCCCACTGAGCAGGGAGCCCGATGCGGGGCTCCATCCCAGGACCCTGGGATCACGACCTGAGCTGAAGATAGACGCTTAACAATCTGGGCCACCCAGGTGCCCCAGGAAGGATCCATTTCTAAGCTCACTTGGTTTTTGGTAGCATTCAGTCCCCTGCGGGCTGCTGGGCTGAAGTTCCTTGCCACATGGACCTTCCCAGTGTGGCTGCCTGCCTCCTCTAAGCCAGCAAGAGAGTGTCTCCTTTCAAGACAGGCATTATGATCCCATGTAGCATAATCACATACATGTAGTTACATACATCTCATCCCCCTTGCTACTGTCTGTTGGTTCGAAGCGCACACTCGTGAAGAAGAGATTGCATAAGGGCATGAACACCAGGAGGCAGGGATCTGGGGGCCGTGGTAGGGCCTGTCTGCCACAGCCACCCTCCTCTTGGACATCAGTTCCATCCCCTTTTGTCTCCTCGGGGACCTGACTTCACTATCCTACATCATCAGGTTTTCCTCTGGATAACTACCATCTTCGTGCAAATGGGCTATAATTTCTCCCATCTTAATATTTTAAAAACTCTTACCTCTCATTCCCCTCCAGGTACCCCTCTATTTCTCTGTTTTCCTTAATAGTAAAGTTTCTCAAGAAAGATTTGTCCAGACTAACTCCCCAGTTCCTCTCTTCTCACTCTCTCTTGAGCCCATTCTGGTTAACCTCTCCCCTCCACACTCCATTGCAGCTGCCCCTGTGAGGCCTACCTGTGACCTCCACATTGCTGCGTCCAGAGATCCTTCTGTCTTCTTACCCTTGACCTTCATCAGTATCCAACACAGTTAACCAATCGCTTCTCTGTGGAATGCTTTCAACATAGCTTCTCTCCTGGTTTATGTCCTCATTGGCTGATTCCTCTCCATCTGAGGTCCAGGGCCCAGATGGACCTCATTGTTGACTAACAGCCACTCCCCTAGGCAGCCCATCTTGTCTCCTGGCTTTCGTAGCAACTCCTGTGGTCATTATCACCAGTTCACCCTCTCCCTAAACTCCAGATTTAATATGTCTACTTGCCCACTCAACATTTCCACTTTGGCATCTTCAGGTTCAGATCAGAACTTCTCGTTTTTCTTCCTAAGTCTACTATTTGCCCAGCCTTACCCCAGTCAGTGAGTGGCATTTTAGTCCCCCAGCTAACTCAGATGAGAAGCCTCGGAGCCATACTGTTCTCCTCATTTCCTCACATACGCACATCTAATGTTCGACCTTGCTCTACACGGAAAGTAGTTTCAGAATCAGGTATTTCTCACTCCCTCCACCAGCACCCCTTTGTCTGAGCCACCACCTCCTCTTCCCAGGAGTTATACTGGCCTCACGTGTTTCCCTGTCGCAACACAGCAGCCTGAGAGATTCTTCTAAAAACTTCAGTCAGGCCACGTCACTTAGCATCCTAACAACAGGGACGCCTGGGTGGCTCAAGCATTTAAGCGTCTGCCTTCGGTTCAGGTCGTGATCCCAGGGTCCTGGGACAGAGTCCCACATGGGGCTCCCTGCTCAGTGGGGAGGCTGCTTCTTGCTCTGCCTGCCCTCTCTGACAAATAAGTAAATAAAATCTTAAAAAAAAAAAGAATCCTAACAGCTTATAAGGCCCAACTTGATCTGAGGGCTCTTACCCAGGCCAGGCAGGAAGTATACCAGGGGATTGGCATTCTCCCAGAGGGCTCTGACCTCACCCACCACTCTCCTTCTGTCGTGTCCTTCCATCCATCAGATTCCGCTACAGAGCTTCCGCACCTAGACATCCTGCCTTGTGCCTGAGATACTCCTCTCCAGACAGCTGTTGGGCCTTGCCCTCACCTTCAGGTCTCTGCTCATGTGACACCCTATTAGAGAACCTTCCCTGACCACCCTGCCTAGAACCCCTGTTCCTCTTTTTCCTTCCCACACTACATATCTTATTGTCTGGAGGTGTTGTTCCCCACCACAGCCCCTGCCACACAGCAGGCACTCAGTAAGGGTCTGGTGAATCAACTGATGACATTGAACAGGGTAGATAGTGTCAGTGTCAGAGTCAGAGTCTGGATTCCTGGGACTTAGGAAGCAAATGAGAGGCATGGAAAAGAATCAGTGCACACACAGCACAGAAGAGCAGGGATTATCAGGAAAGGAAAGAGACTAGAATCCCAACATGAGTGAGCAGCAGATGAGGGCAATTCAGGCATATTTGTAGGTAGACGGTGAAGGCTCAGTAAGGTTCTTCATCACTGTCCTGTGGGCGAGCCCCTCGGCAGCCAAAGTGGAACGTACAGGAAGGGCAGCGGGGGTACCCCTTCCTCCCCAGAGCAGTGTGAGCGTGGGGCTTATGGAGAGAGGAGCAAATGGGCCCCTGCCCTCACGTCACCCCAGCATCTCCATTAGATGATAGCCCTTCCCTTGAGCCCCTCCACCTCGGCCTTTATGTGCTCATTGACACTGTCTTCACCTTACCAGCCCAGTGGGCTGTAACAGATGTGTCTGCTCTATTACAGCGCGGGGGCAGGACGGACGGGGACCTTCTGTGCCCTAAGCACAGTCCTGGAACGGGTGAAAGCGGAGGGGATTTTGGATGTCTTCCAGACCGTCAAGAGCCTGCGGCTACAGAGGCCACACATGGTCCAGACACTGGTACGCTGCCCACACCACCACCACCCATCCACAGCCCTTCTCTTTCAGGGCCATCTCAAGGGGGAGGCTCTTCCAGGGGGCCCATCATTCCCCAAGGTACCCCAGATAGAATGAGCCTTGGTGACAGAGCAGAGGGGCACAGCCCTGTCACCAGTAAGAGTGGCCTCTCTGAAGGCTAGAAGGGGGTGCTGGGGTGCCCCCACGGGGCCTTGCACTTCTCCGTGGGTCCTGGGGTAGGAAGACTCAGGAGTGCATCCTCTTCTCAGGCTCCCGACTGTCTCAGTGACCAGTAACCACTGGGTATGGGGACAAGCATCCAGAAGGGCACCAGAACCTTGGAGAGCTAGACATGCCTGAGGGGAAAGAAAAATACATTTTAAGAGGTTTGGGAGTTGGTGAGGCTTTGAGAGCCAGGGCACCTGCAGCCTGGCAAGCATGGTGAGATGCAGGCCACACAGAGTCATCTCCCCGCCTGCTTGGTCCACCAGCCCAGTGCACTCACATCTGAGTGCTGCAGGCCTAGGGCCACATCTTCCTCTCGGGTCACCTCCATCTGGACAAAATTAGCTGTACTCAGCCCAGAAGGGAAATGCTGTCAGAACTCGGGCAGGCAGGGCAGGACTCAGGTACAAGCCCAGAAACATCCACTTCCCCTCAGGTTTCCATTTTTTTAAAAAAAATAGGCCTGTCAGGAACTGCAGGTACCTTGTTGTCTTCAGTAACGTTGGTTTTTTCCCCTCCCTTTGTTCTGCAGGAACAGTATGAGTTCTGCTACAAGGTGGTGCAGGAATATATTGACGCATTCTCAGATTATGCCAACTTCAAGTAAGAGGTGATGAGATCGGTGGACAGGAAAATTGCCTTTAATATTTTGTAATATTCTGTTTTGTTAATATACCCAAAATTGTGTATATATCTTATAACTGTTTTAGAAATTGGTACATAGGCTTCTATTACCTATTAGGTGGAGATTTTATATGTAAATGTGTTAGCACTGATAGTCCTTTTTCCAATGTTTTATTGGGGAATTAAATAGTGTGATGTTTGGATTGATATCGTGAAATCCTCTGCCTGGAAATTGGGCTGTATTATTCTTTGGTTTAGACATCTTTTCCTAAAGAAGGAACACAAAATTAATTCCAGGTAGCTCAGCATCAACTAAGAAAAAAAAGCACAAAGTTCTCAGAGCTCTTGAGGAAGTTGGTTGTCCTGGTGCCCCCTTTCCCCCACCCCTTTCAGGCTGTTGTTCCCTCCCTGCTCTGTAAATAATCCCTCCCCTCCCCAGCCTCTCCCCATCACCACCACAACCCACTGTGGGGAGTAAAGGGACCAGAGCGGTATCTCTGGCACCACACTAGGGATTATCAGGTAATAAAAGCTTTGACTCCCTGAGGACGCGTCTCCCTTTGTCTGGGGTGGGGCAGCCGGACCAAGGCTGAGGCTCTCCTAGGCCACGCCTGGCCCTGCTGTTAGTGTTCTGTCTCAACTGGTCTCAGGAGCCACTGTCCTCTCAACTCCTTTCCAGCTGGCACAGCCTCTCCAGCTCTCAGCTAGTTGGCAGGACCCACCCTCCATTCCCAGCACATCTTTGGTACATTGATCCCAGCCAGCCTTGCTCCCTGGAACATGGTCAGCGTCCTCACTGCCCCCCTAGCGCAGGGGCATGGAAGAGAGAGGAGGTAGCTGGCTAAGGCCAGTCCGACTTCCCTGGTGCTTTGCTATAAAACTGTCTGGACTGTGTCCTCTGTCCAGGATAAGTCTTTATATCCACACTTACTAGATTAAATAGCTTTTGTTTCCTTTTATATCTGTCTACGTTTCCAGGACTTTTATGTGGAAGTGCCTCAGATCCAGAGGCCAGGATGGTAGGCGTCTTCAATCCCAACTTGATATCAAGCCTAACATTATACAAAAGTATCTAGCGTTTGTGTCTTAAATAACATGGATGTTCATTTATTTCTCATGTAATGGGGTGCCCAGTCCAGAGACCCAGTGTTCTCCTGTCTTTTGGCCCCAGTATCCCTTAGAATGTTATTCTTGTCCTCATGGCTGAAGCTGGATCACTGTCTTTTCCCATGGAGAAGCGAAAAGAAAATGGAGAGAAAGCAACTTCATTTTTAAGGACATGAAGCAAAAGCTCTTCTTTACATTTTCCCCCCTGTTGGCTCAAACCTAGTCATAAGGCTACACTGTGTGACTACAGGAATGCTGGGAAATGTCATCTTTAGTTGGCACAGCCGCCAGTGCGGGGTTGAGAGAGTCTTAAGGCCCATGGGGCCTTTCTCAAGGAGCAGGGGCAGGCCCTGGGCGACTTAGGCCGTCAGGAGTCGAGAAGTGGCACCCCAGCCTGGACCGTGGAGGCACACTCAGAGGTCACTGCTGCTCTGCTTGTTGGCGGAGTTGGGACTTGAACTGGACCCAAGGGATGCTGGAAATTTGAATGAATGAAAGGAGGCAAGGTCACATGGAGCCACATTACAGAAGGCCTCGGGACCCTACAGAAGGTGAACAGATGCAGTGGCTCCAAGATGGGAGCCAAGTTCACCACCACATAGGATACCTACGGGAGGCAGGGCCACTGTGACAGACCACCTCTGCAAGTTTCTGAGAAGTGAGTGTGCATCAGAAGTACTTGGTCCTTCTGTAAGAACTAAGGAACTCCAAGCGGCGATAAACTCAAAACTCGGTGGTTTTCAAAGAAGCATGAGTAAATTAAGCGATCTGAGAAGGATTTCTGATGAGAGGTACCATGTTTGGGAAGGAGACCCTGGCTCTTTGCAAACTACCTTTTGGTGCCTCTATGACCAAGTCCTGACAGATGGAGGAGGGCAGGCCTTGGGTCAGCAAGCTACATGGCAGACTGATAGGAGAGCCCATCATGTGCCCTGCGCTGCCTCCCTACGTCCCAGCAGGCTGCCTACCTCCTGTTGCTCGGGCTGGTGTTGAGCAGCTTACACACCAGTGTGTACCAGGGTTCCTACAGAAGGCCTGAGTACCTCTACCTACCCACCAGTGTGGCCTGGCCACTTGCTGCTGAAGTCCATGCTGATTTGCTTGGTGGCTTGGCCAATTTTTTTTTTTTTTAAGATTTTATTTATTATTTGAGAGAGAGCATGAGCGGGGTGGAGCAGCAGAGGGAGTCTGCCGTGGGGCTCGATCCCAGAACCCTGAGATCATGACCTGAGCTGAAGGCAGAAGCTTAACCAACCAAGCCACCAGGCGCCCCTTGGCCAATATATATATATATATTTTTAAGACTTTATTTTTTTTTAAGAGAGTGAAAGAGCACAAACAGGGTGAGCAACAGAGGGAGAATGGAGAAGCAGGCTGCCTGCCGAGCAGGGATCCCAATGCGGGACTCAATCCCAGGATGCTGGGATCATGACCTGAGCCGAAGACAGATGCTTAACTGACTGAGCCACCCAGGTGCCCCTGGGTCAATATTTTAAATATCATCTGGCTGCTGAACAGATGTCTTCAAGCAGGACTTGTATGGTTGCAAGAGACATAAACCCAACAGGAACTAGTCAAGGCTAACGGGAAGTGGATCAGGGCTCACACCGAACAATCATGTGGGAACAGCTGGGGTGACTGCTTCATCCAGTGCCGGCCCCTCAGCTAGTTGGCTGTGCCCCACAGAGTTGGAGCTAGAGCCGGTGAGGATGTCTCAGAAGAGGGAGCGAGGCATCCAGTGCCCACTGTGCTCAGACCTCACTTAAGTCAGCGCACTCCTGGTTCAGTTTCCTTCGCACTCCACCACCATCACCACCAAATGCACAAGTCTTTGATTTTAATTAAAAAAAAAAGGCACTTTGCCCCCAGGCTGATAGTCTCCTGACTCACTCTCCCCTCTTCCACCCTTCATCCCCACAGATTCCTTTCTTACCGCTCATCACGGACCCACTCTGTGTCCACTAGTCACTCCCTTTATCCTCACTCTGTAGCCTCTGCTGCTCCTCTTTCTCCTTCCCCAGAGACCGGGCATTCCTGTGGTCGGTATGTGGCAGACCCTCAGCCCTTCTCCAACCCTGAGCTCCCGTCCTGGGCTCTGGGGCGGCATATCCTGCTGCCAGCCAAGTGACTATATGGGGTGACCCACGCGCACCTGCCTCACACTCCCACCGCCTAGAGGTTCACCCAGTCTCTGCAGAGTCTCCCGTCCCTTCCTACGGCCTTCCAGCATTCTCTGCACCTCTCTCCACTGGCAGTTCCTGTGTTGACTCTTCTCCATTTTTGTTCCTTACGTGGGAGCACCAAGCCACCCTGTGTGCAGATTCTGGCTAACTCACTGTCATCCTTCACCCAGACCCTCTGATCCGGGGTTTGTGCCCCTCTGTGCTCCAGCAGCACCTGAGCACTCAGCTCTAAGCCTCTGCTTTCCCAGCTGACTACAAGCAGCTCCCAGACGAATAAAGTCCTATCCTCAGGGCCGACCATTAGTTGGAGCTCAGTGGTGAACAAATGGCTTTCTGTGCCCTGCTGAGAGGGATAGGAGGATGAATTTCTGAGTCTGTAATCTGGAAGGGGACAGCAAACGTTCTTGAAAAGCTACGGATGTTGCCAGAAAGGAACCAGAGCATCCCCTGGGAAGCTTAGTTCTGGTTTGGATTTTTTTAAGGAAAACCACAAACAAATTACAGAAAAAATAAGGGCACCCCATTCCTCTTTTAAAATAAACACAGGGGACTTGAATAAAACATTCTGTAAACCCAAACCAGAACTAAGCTAGTTTATTGAACTCAGTCATTTTCACTAAACCACAAAACAAATGTTTCCCTAAAAATTACTTGGTTAACCAACACATATAAGAACAAAGTGTATTTCCCAAAACAATTTAACTGAATATACAGTCCACACATGGCTTTGGGTCCCTGCTAAAGATAAGTCATTTTGGAAGTTCATGTGTGCCTTCCTGGCTGGGCAGCTGAAGTCCAGGCGCCCTGTAGATGACTGCGGTGCCCGTTACGCCATCCCCTCCCCCATCTTTACCGCAGGATTTGACGCACCTGCTCTCCTAACGACTGGCCACCCCACGCCAAGCCTGACCCTGGCCCTTGCATTTGCTGTTCAGCCCAAATGTGGAGATTGGCTATTAACCCTGTAAACAGGCCTCTGCCCTCCCCCTGACCCCCAGGCTAATAGCTGGCGGGAGAAAGCTGAGCTGACGCAGATTGAGAGGTGGGGGCACGTTTTGAGTGTCCTAGATTAGCTGTGCCCAACTGCATGAATAGTCCTGGGTTGAGCACAGGGGAAGGCTTGGAACCTTGAGAGGCAAAACTATTCCTACACCCTGCTCTTTCATAGGCCCACAGATGCTGCACTGCCCTCTTAGCTGGGCCCCGGCTCATGGGCCTCCTGGGAGGAGAGAAAAACCACCTGGGGGTAGGTGTGCCCCACCCAAACCTACCTCCGTCTGGAGTGACCCAGCCCTGGTGCCCAGGTGTGTGGATGAGGACCACTCCATCAACCCGGTTTACAGTGCGGCAAACAAGCCCTCAGGCCCTCATAGTTTCCCCCAGACCTCTTCACAGGTTGCTGGGCTCCCCACTCAGGCTGCCAACTGTGTGGGACTCAGGGTCCCCAGGCATTGCCACCTCCAGGCCACAGTTTACTTTTTGGGTCAGAGAAGACTGAGCGCTTTGTAGGCCAAAGGGCAGGAGCTTGAGGATGCCTCCTGGGAAGTGGGAAGATGATTCTTGAGGGCCTGGCCAGGCTGGAGCAGGAGTCTTACCACTTCAGATCCCTGGGAAGATGGAGAGGGAGCAATCTGTCTGGTGACCTAGGGCCACTGGCTAAAAATACACTAGGAACACACACTGGTAAGGGAAGGGTGTTGGGTGGCAGGCTGCCCCCTTCCCTCTCTGAGACGTCACGGGAGTGCGTGGACCAGGAACGGGGTGGAGTCAGCTGATCAATAAATCCCAGAGCTGGCTGTCTGGGGGTCCTACTGTCGCCTGGAGGAGCCACCTTAAGGAGCCACCTCATCCACAGCTTTCCCTTGGTGAGTGAAAAGGCTGCTCTCCCCAAGGGCTGGGGCTTCTGGATGGAAGTCTGTCCTGGGTGTGTGGCACACTGTTCCTTTTCTCCCCCCCAAGTCCCTGTCCTTCTACCCATGAACCATGTCCCAGGGGAAAAAAAAACCACCTTTCCCTTTCTCTCCCCAATGCTGTTCCTCTGCCTGCTGCCTCTAGTGTAGGAGGGACAAGGGGTAGAAGCACTTGCCCCTGTCACCACCACACATCCATTCCATATCCCCACCTGCCATGGAAGAGATGGCAAGCCACAGAGAACAGAGGCAGCGTGCCATGCACCAGGTGCCCCAAATGCCCTTACATTGCTGCTACTCTTGGAGAGCTCCCCTTACCCAAGTCTCTGTTCCTCTTCCCAACCTTCTCCCACTTCTGGAATCCCTGAAGGAAGGAGGGATAGGCCTGATGGACTGAGGACAGTCCTCAGCTGGCAAGGCTGGGATCCTCTGCACCCCAGGGGGCTCTGGGGAAGGCTAGCTGCCAGGAGCCTTTGGGGTGCAGATCCCTACAGTCCTGGGATGAGGAGCAGTGGCAGAAGAGGGAAGGACATTAGGAAACACTAAAGCTGCCCCTGAATTGCCAGTTGTCCGAGGGGGCCCTGAAAGAAAAGGAAGGAGGTATGGATGGAAGTGTCTCGTCTTGAGTGCTATCCACTCTCCATGGGAGCAGCCCTGCCATGGCCCATTGCAGGCTAGGCTTTCTGCTGCTACTGACCGTCCACCCTGGATCCTCGAAGGCTCAGCACTGGTCCCATGGCTGGTACCCTGGAGGAAAACAAGCTTCCAGCTCAGCCCAGCACCCCCAGCATGCCCCAAGGCTCCTAGGTGGGTTAAGGGTCTCCCCAGTCTAAGTGGGAGGAAGAAGGCGCTGGCTGGGGCTCCTTCACCTCCTGTGATCCTGGGGTGGGAGTAGTGGGCAGGCCGCAGCCTCAGCTCCTCCCTGAGGAAGGGCCCTGGGCACCGCAGCAAGCAGCCCAGACCAGACTACCCTTGACTTCCCAAGCGATCCCCTGGCTCCCCCCAAGAACAGTGTGGGAGGGCAGAACCACAGGCTGGTGGCCTCCGCTGGAAGCAGCACCTGGTGCAGATACTGCTGGTAAGTACAGGGAGAGGCCCGGCCTTGGCCAGGAGGGGCCATTGGGGCTAAGGACTTGGCAGCTGTGGGGACAGAAGAGAGGGGTAATGAGACAACAGAGACACCCCCTGCCAAGGCAGGCCCAGGCACATACACGATGCTATCTGCTATCCTTCCTATTTCCCAGAATTCTAGACAATTTATAAGATACTTAGGTGAAAGTAAAAGAAGTCACTAGTGGAGTGGAGATAATTGTACTGAAAACCTCCATAAATAAGACTGACTGTAGTGGGGTCCTCCAGGCTTCTTTCTTGTCAAGAGAAGCCAGTGTGTCTGTAGGTGGGCAGGCCCTCAGTCTGTGGAAAGAGGTGAGGGGTACACCAAGAACCAGGTGGTCACTGACACGCACTAGGAATGACAGTGATTGCGGAAGATTGGTGTGCAGAGATGGATTGTTGATATTTTGCAAATTTAAAGTGCACCGGAGAGCGGTAACTGAAGAAGTTGTAAATTCCTATAAGGCAAAAACTTACCACCTAATTAAGTCGGTGTGAGTTCAGGTTTTACAAACCAGGTGTGTTAAGGGTCGAGCTCGCCCAGGGAGCTACAGAGCCCCCAGCTGGGTCTTCTAGCTGGCAGGGGGCGTCCGCCTGGCGACAGCATCCTCCACAAAACCAGGTCAAGAGGGGTGGGGGTGGACAAGGTCGCAGCCGGGCGGTCAGGTGACAAGGGCGTCTGCTGGAATGACCAACCCCTACCCCCCGCAGACCGGACGTAGAGCGCCGCGCCCTGTCGCCCTCCAATAAAGATGTGAAGTCCCTGACGCTGCTGCCTCGAGGTCTCTCCTCTGTCCCCTTCTTCGCCCACCCTCACTAAGACCCTACCCCGCGTGGGGGCTGGAGGGACATAGGCCCGGCCCGCAGGCGGGAGGGACACGGGGCGGGGCGGGAGGGACACGGGGCGGGGCCGATCCCGCTGGGAGGGGGCAGCCAGAGCCAGTGGGCCTGGGGCGGGCGCAGAAGTGTGCAGGCGCGCGACCCACGAGCGGACTCCAGGGGGTGGGAAGCGGGGCCCGCGGACTACGCGTCCCGTGGTGCCCCGCGGCCGCTTCCGGGTCCCGTGATGCCCTGCGGCGCGCCGGACGCCGGGCAGCCTGGGTCATGCTGCACGCGCTGAGAGCCCTGGGCCGGGGTTCCCTATGCGGGCCCCCGGCCCAGTTGCTGCTGCCCGTGCGCGGCCGCAAGACCCGCCACGACCCTCCGGCCAAGTCCAAGGTTGGGCGCGTGGCGACCCCGCCCGCGGTGGATCCTGTAGAATTCTTCTTGCTGACGGAGCGTTACCGGCAGTACCGCCAGACAGTGCGCGCCCTCAGGTGTGTGTGACCAGGGGGAGGTGGCCGTCGGCGCCGTGGGCGGTGTATCGGAGCAGCCGGGCGTAGAGGGTGCCGACTTTGGGCGCGTCTCCGCCCAGGCTGGAGTTCGTGTCCGAGGTGCGGAAGAAGGTGCACGAGGCCCGGGCCGGGGTCCTGGCAGAGCGCAAGGCAGTGCAGGATGCCACCGAGCACCGCGACCTGATGGCCTGGAACCAGGGGGAGAACCAGCGGCTGCACGAGCTGCGGTGAGTGGGCCGGGAGGCGGGGCGGGCCGCTGGCTGGCGCGGGGGAGACCCAGCCGCGCTCAGGGTCAGCCTCTTGCCCCACCCCGCCCCACCCCACCCCAGGTTAGCCAGGCTGCGGCAGGAGGCGCGGGAGCTGGAGCAGCGGCAGGCGGAGGAGAAAGCCCAGCGGGCCCGAGAGGCGGAGGCCTGGGCGCAGCTCAAGGAGCAGGAAGTGCTGCAGCTGCAGGTGAGCCGCGCCTCCGCGGGCGGGGGCTGGAGGCCGGGAACTCGGCCTGGGCGCGGCGCAGTGGGGCACCCGCTACGTGCACTGAGAGAGCGAGCAGCCTTGAGTCTTGAGAGTTAGCTGGTGAGGATTTGGGAGAGGAGTGCAAGGAGACTGGCTGGCAGGTGTAGAGACCCAGAGGTGAGAGTTGTTAGAAAAAGTATTCCAGGGGCGCCTGGGTGGCTCAGTCGTTGAGCGTCTGCCTTCGGCTCGGGTCATGATCTCAGGGTCCTGGGATCGAGCCCCGCATCGGGCTCCCTGCTCAGCGGGAGGCCTACTTCTCCCTCTCCCACTCCACCTGCTTGTGTTCCCTCTCTCGCTGGGTCTCTCTCTGTCAAATAAATAAATAAAATCTTTAAAAAAAAAAAAAGTATTCCAGTAGTAGGTGGTGGTAAACCCACATCTGTGGGAGGGACTCCCGTTTCCACAGGGAGTTTGGATTTTGCTTTGCGGGTGATAAAGTCATTGAAGTGTTAATATTCTGGGCTAGGATGGCAGATGTGAGACAGTAAAAGCAGGGAGACCAGTTAGGAGTGATCCCGCAAGAATGGATGAGGTCTGAATTAAAGTAATAGAGGGAGGGGCGCCTGGGTGGCTCAGTCGGGTGTGAGCGTCTGCCTTCGGTTCGGGTTATGATCCCAGGGTCCTGGAATCGAGCCCCACATGGGGCTCCCTGCTCCGCGGGAAGCCTGCTTCTCCCTCTCCCGCTCCCCCTGCTTTGTTCCCTCTCTCACTGTGTCTCTCTCTGTCAAATAAATGAATAAAATCTTTAAAAAAATAAAAAATAAAGTAATGGAGAAGGACAAGTTTGAGAGAGATTAAGAGGGACATTGAGGCAACATTGAGGAACTGATTCCACCCAGTGGGACATGAGATTGTCACAGCTGGTGTGCTTGGATTTCTGGCTGAGATGTCCAGTGGATAATTATCTCAGAAAGAGGAATATGGTAAGGCTGCCTGATGTTCTTCCACGGGAAGGTCATTGGGGCACTCACAGAGGACCTGGGCTCCAGGCATCCGTCCAGGGGGAGAGCTGTAGCCTCTCAGTGGGCTAAAGGCCAGCAGGTATGTGCTTCCATTCATCTGGCCTTCTGTCTCCCAATAGGAGGAAGCAAAAAATTTCATCACCCGAGAGAACCTGGAGGCACGGGTGGAAGAAGCCTTGGACTCGCCAAAGAGCTACAACTGGGCTGTCACCAGAGAGGGGCTGGTGGTCAAGCCACAGCACAAGGGCTCTTAAGGGCCCAGTAAGGACAGTGCCCACCCAGGGACCGTGTGTGTATGGGGGTAGGAGGGTTGGGCCTGATCTGCAATAAATCTGTTGATGTTTCTTATGAAGAAGGAGACTCAACCTGTTCCAGTGTAGCCCTCACATTCTGGCCTCTGCACCCACCACTTGGTCAGAAATTCCCATACACAGTGACCTCTTCTGCACCCATGTACAACTCAGCAAAGCACCAGACCTCAGAGGTTCCCATCTCACAGAGGAGCAGAATGGACCATCGTCACCTCAGGCAACTGGCTCATCTACTAAGTGTCATCGAGGACAAGGACAGTGGTTGGCAAATTACAGTCCTTGGGCCCAGTCTGGCCCGCTGCCTATTTTTGTAAATAAATTTTATTGGAACACAGCTACACCCATTCATTGACTACTTTCACACTATGATGGCAGAAACCAGTAGCTGCAATAGAAGTTTGCCAACTCCTGATCTAGACCTTTAGGACTCCAGCCAGAGTAACCAGATACCACCCAGTACCTGAGATACATGCTAACCGCTGGCCTGCTTCTGCGTGACCCTGAGATTTGCCCTCTAGGGTTTGGTGTGCCCAAGACACAGAAGGCAAGGAGGAGACCCCATTTCTTTCGGTGGCCCTTTCCACCCATGACTTCAGTGACCCACATGTGCCCTGGCACTGCCTGCTTCCTTGGACCACACACCAGATTGGTACTGGCAGGGAGGCCTGGTTGACCTTTACAAGGTCAGTGTGGTTTATCCAGCACTTGAACCAAACCCTACAGTGCCAGAAATACTTGTAATTGAAGTTCACGAGGTTCACCAAGTGAACACAGAGATGTATGGCCCCTCTTCAAGCACAGGTCCTCGTGTTTCTCAGAGCCAGAGCCGCTGCCCCTTTGTCACCCTTCACCTGAACTTGCCCAGATACCACCAGGGGAAAGCAAATAGAATCCTAGTTTCTTTCCCCAACTCCCATGTAGTAGAAACGGTCTGGAAACCCCCAAAATATGAAAGCCTTTTAGGGAATATGGGCCATCCCTCAACATCCAGGTGAGGAAGTAGGTACAGAAGTACAGGCAGAGAGCCAGTGGTTCTCACAGTGCCTTGCACCCAGCCTCCATCAGGCCCTGCCCCCCTGAGGACAATGGCCTCCCTCCACAGGCTGATAGTAGGTCATCTTTTCCCAGGCACTGGGCCCAGGTGCAGGACAATGCAGTCCTTGGTTTCAGGTGCTCAGTGTAACGTCTGAGGTGAGAGCTGATGGGTGCACGTTATGGGCCATGGATTGAGGCAACTGTGCCCATAGCCTTGGGCTTTGTTGTGAGAAGGGGACCACCTGGTACTCTGCAGTGGAAGTGTTTGGTGAGCTTGGGAAGTCCAGTTGCATTCTTGCTAAAGGCCCTGCCCTTCTGCACCAGGATTCTGACACAAGCTATTTGTCCTCGGAAGACTGTGTCCTACTTTCTTGAAGCTCTGTCTTTGGGCTACGTTTCCTTCACAGCCGAAGGAAATGGAAGGAATCCTTCAATGCCCTGCATGGGGCTGTAAGTCCTTAGCATCCACTGCTGATGCCAGTATGTCATGTAGAGACACCCATAAACCAGGCCTCTGTTTTTATCCTTTACGTACAGCCCTCTTACTGGTATAGACACAGGCAGCTTACCGGTACCTTCAGGGTTAAATCAAGACCAGTCCCATCTGTACCTGCATCTAATGGATCATAGAGTGCTGTTAGGTGCACATGTAAGCTATCAGATCCCACATGGTCCAGGTTGCAGAGTTTGGTGTCCCATGGAAGAATGCCTAATCTCTAATAGAACCCTAATCGTTAACCTGATGACCTCAAAAACCCCAGGGCCTCTTCTGATCTTTACCTCAAGTTCCAAATATGTTTTGGGTCTGCTATACACAGTGTGAGCCTGGACCTCTTAGAGAATCTTCTCTTGCTCAAGGCCCCACTTGAGCATAGTAGATTTGAGGGCTACCCAATAAATGCATCTGGTAGGCAATACCCAAACGTAAGTGCTTTCACCAAGACTTGAAGAGGCCTACCTACCATGGTTTGTGCACTGTGTTGGGTAGATTGAGGGACAAGTGCAATTTGTGTTTCACCTAGGGGGAGAAGTATGCTGACCCCCCAGGAATTTTGCCGGGGAGGCAATTTTTCCTCAGGATTTATCTCCCCAGTCAAGCATAGGTGTTTTACACCTGGATTCCTGCCCCTTCAAATTCTCCAAGATAAGCAACATGATATCAATGAAGTAGACCACCATGATGTCCTGGGGTGGGTGGTCAAGGTCTTGAGGATTAGGTTGTGCAAAACTATAGAGTGGTTGGGGCGCCTGGCTGGCTCAGTTGGTGGAGTGTGTGACTCTTGATCTCGGGGCTGTAAGTTCAAGCCCTACAATAGAGGTTACTTAAAAATAAAATCCTTAGGGCGCCTGGGTGGTTCAGTTGGTTAAGCGACTGCCTTCGGCTCAGGTCGTTATCCTGGAGTCACAGGATCAAGTCCCGCCTCGGGCTCCTTGCTCAGCAGGGAGTCTACTTCTCCCCCCCACCCTCCCCCCTCTCATGCTCTCTCTCTCTCAAATAAATAAAATCTTTCAAAAATAAAATAAAATCTTTAAAAACAAAAAACTGCAAGGGTGCCTGGATGGCTCAGTCAGTTAAGCGTCTGCCTTCCGCTTGGGTCATGATCCCGGGGTCCTGAGATCGAGCCCCACGTCGGGCTCCCTGCTTGGCCCTCTCCCTCTGTCTGCAGCTCCCCCTGCTTGTGCTCATGTTCTCTCTCTCTTGGTCAAATGAATAAATCAAATCTTTGAAAACGAACTGCAGAGTTGTTCACCTCTTGGACTGGGCGGCAATGGTTTACGGCTGCGGGGCGGGGAGCAAACTGCTTGTACTAGTCCGGGTGGAGGGGAAAAGAGAAGAGCGTGTTTGCCACATGAATGGGCACCGGGTGACTCCTTGATCTCTTTCATCAAGGAGACCACACTAGACCTGAGTAAGCTTAAGGTCATTCCCCATACTTTCCCAGTAAACTCCAAATTTTCTGTGTGGAATACAGTTACAGGTATCCGATATTCCCTGAAATCTTTGGGAGGTTCCCCCTGAACTTAACCCCGTGGTTGTGTCCCTGACACAAGTACAGAGGTGAAAAGGCCCCCTGGGAAACAAGGCCCGCCGACTGCGGAAATCAGGGCCGTTCTGAATTCTGGCAGGGAGTCAAGCCTGGAACTCTCTTGCATTCCCAAAAAGGAAATCAAAAGCAATAATTACAACCCCAAATCCTGAGACCGGCATTTCTCTTATTGGTTGCTTCGATGAATATTTCCTTAGTGCAGGTAAGTAAGTGCATAATCCATAAATGTGTACATCCCTGCCAAGAAACAGAACACGGGGGGCGCCTGGGTTGCTCAGTCGGTTAAGCGTCTGCCTTCCGCTCAGGTCATGGTCCCAGGGGTCCTGGGATCGAGCCCCGTGTCGGGCAGCCTGCTTCTCCCTCTTCCTCTGCCCCTCCCCCCCGCTCGTGCTTTCTCTCTCTCCCTCTCTCTCAAATAAATTAAAAAAAAAAAATCTTGCCAGAGACTCCTAGGTTATTGTCATAATGGAAGCCAGCTGGTGAGGAAGCCTGGGAGCGTGGTGTGCACACCTCCAGCCACCTGTGGAGCTGAGGCTTCTGGATGAACAACCTGGAAGCACTGTTTCTCACAACTTACAGTACTTTGAGCAAGATAGGCAGAAATGTTTTGCAGGGACTTCTTAAAAATAAGGTGGGAGAAAGATCAGCTGGGCCTCGGGGCGGCTCCGGGCGGCCATGGCCTTTACGTTGTATTTGCTGCTGCAGGAGGCCCTGCTCTGCGTCAATGCCATCACTGTGCTGCACGAGGAGCGCTTCCTCAAGAACAAAACTGACAACTGCTCCTAAACGAAATGGACCCAGAATTGCCAAAACAATTTTGAAAGAGAATACAGTGCCCAGAACTTACTCCCAGACCTGCATTTAAATTTTCCAGAAGTGAAGTTCAGCAGTGTCTTCTCCAAAATTTCTGCAGTGGGCTGGGGAGCAGACCAGGGAATTGGTGGTTTTGGAGAGGAGCCAGGAATTAAATCTCAGCTAATGAACCTTATTCGATCTGTAAGAACTGTGATGAGAGTGCCATTGATAATAATAAACTCAATTGCCATTGTATTACTTTTATTATTTGGGTGAAGAACAGTGGGGGAAATGGAGACTCAGAAGAAGAGACGCCAACAGAAGTTATTACTTCAGTCATTATTGGAATATACATGTCTTAGCTGGTCATCCTTGCACTTGACAAAAATGTAAACATGACAATAAAGCCAGAGTCCCTATTTATCTGTTTTTTTAAAAAATGTTGCACTTATAGTTTCATTACAGAAAGATTAGGTCATCAGAGGCAGTAACTATCCAGGATTGGAATACATTTGATTGCTACCTGTTAATAAAAGTTCATGCTATGATAAAGATTGTTAAAAGGGTACAGGACTGTCACTTGTGTGGTTTTAGAGATTTTTCCTCTCTCACTTCTCAGGGATAAATTTTTTTCAAGGTTTTGAAGTCCTTGTGACTTAGCTATGATGTGAGAGTGATTATCTTCCTACATAAAATTTAAAGGATTTTTAAAAAGCAATTACTACATATAAAATGATAAATTGGTAATTTGGATAATTTTACTTTGAACACTTTATTTTGTCTATATATCGTTTTGGCCATGACAAATTCAAATTTATAGCAACTATTAAGCAATACTCTCTGACTTCAGGGAGAATTTAATTTTGTAAGTCAGATAGTCACATGATAATTGTGTTTTTAAGTTCTTTTCATGTGTTTGTTATTTTATTAGTTGGCCTGAATGATATCAGACCACTATCCAAATATTTCCATTGGTAGAAAAATCTGTGTAGAAAAGTCTATGCCCTTTTTTACAATAATGACTTATTGCTTAAAATCAGCCTAAATATTAGCCTGCAAGAGCAATCCTAAACAGTCACAATTAAACTATGCTATGTAGGAAGACTATTGTGAAGCATTTACCTCTCCCCCAAATTATCACGTTTCCATTTTCTGGAGTAGCACATTAAGGGGTATAATTCTTAATTCTTCATTCTGTCTGTCAATAGAGATTCATGTTAGATAAGTTTTTTGTTTTGTTTTTATATTCTTAGACCATTCCATATTTGCTCATTCCATAATACAGTTTTATGCAGGAAGATTAAAATTATGTAAGTGGTTTTCCTAGGAAATTGTCAGTTATTATAGTTTAAAGGGATAGAGTGGCATCATTGTTTATAGGAGAATATTTGTAAATAAAGTTAAATTTCCAAGTCAAAAAAAAATAAGGTGAAATGAATTTTGAGACAGTAATAGATTCTGACAACTAGGGATTTATATTTTCTGAAATTCTGTAAAAATTATTAATAGCTACATCACTCGTGTTTTTTTGTGTGTGTGTTTAAGGGGTTGGGGGAGGGGCAGAGGAAAAGGGAGAGAGAGAATCTTTTTTTTTTATTAAAGATTTTATTTATTTATTTCAGAGAGAGAGAGAATGAGAGACAGAAAGCACGAGGGGGAAGGGGGTCAGAGGGAGAAGCAGACTCCCCGCCGAGCAGGGAGCCCGATGTGGGACTCGATCCCAGGACTCCAGGATCATGACCTGAGCCGAAGGCAGTCGCTTTAACCAACTGAGCCACCCAGGCGCCCGAGAGAGAGAATCTTAAAAAGGCTGCACACCCAACGTGGAGCCCAACAAGGGGCTCAATCTCACATCTCCCTGAGATCACGACTTTAGCTGAAATCAAGAGTCGCATGTTTAACTGACTGAGCCCCCCAGGCACCCCATTGTCTTTTTGATTCTAGCCATTCTGACAGATGTAAGGTGGCATCTCATTGTAGTTTTGATTTGCATTTCCCTGATGATGAGTGATGCTGAGCATCTTTTCCTGTGTCTGTTGGCTGTCTGTATGCCTTCTTTGGAAAAATGTTCCCATCCTCTGCCCATTTTTAATGTGATTATTTGGTTTTTTGTGGTGGTGTTGTTGTTTAATTGTAATGAAACTAGAGAATGGCGTCAGATCATACCATGGACCAAGAAGAATTACTTGCCAAATACAGTCGAATTGGGAACGAATTGGGGCGCCTGGGTGGCGCAGTCGTTAAGCTTCTGCCTTCGGCTCAGGTCATGATCCCAGGCTCCTGGGATCCAGTCCCGCATCGGGCTCCCTGCTCGGCGGGAAGCCTGCTTCTCCCTCTCCCATTCCCCCTGCTTGTGTTCTCTCTCGCTCGCTGTGTCTCTCTCTGTCAAATAAATAAATAAAATCTTTAAAAAAAAAAAAAAAACAACTGGTAACGAACTGCTGGAAGAGGCCAAGATCTGACCTGCAGCTCCCCTTATCTCCAGCGGAGGGCAGTCTGATCAAGACAGTGACACGGCCCTCCAAAGGGTATAATTTGACCACTGTAGTCCCTGACTCAGGAAAGTTCGACTTTACATTGGTGTTGTGCAGCAATACACATTCGGTAGAAACCGTGCTTTGATTTTTGAATGTTGATCTTCTGTCGGGCCAGCGACACGCAATCCGACACTCTCGTGTTGCTGGGCAACAACCGCAAGCATTCCCCTCCCTCCGAAGTTTAGATGCCCGTCTGGGTGCTTCTGCTTTGCTGTCAGTTTTTCAGCACTTCCTGCAGCATCAGGGGGTGGGGAGTGGGAAAAGGGGACTTCGTCGCTCTCCCTGACTTTAGGAGAAAATTTCCCTGCTCCTCAAACCAGAGAGGACTTCTCTTGGAATAATTTCTGTCCACACCTGGTGCCCGCTTTGCGTCCTGGCTGGGCAAAACCAGAGGGGGATAAAATGTCCACTCATCGCCCGGTCCCGGAACTTCAAATTCCACTCTCCCACGCCCCCTCCCCTGCCGGCTACCATTTAAATTAGGAGTCCTCATATAGCCACTCCATGCATTTTGTCCAAAATTAATAGCATACTAGCTTTCAATGAGAGAGTCAGGGTGGAGTATACTTGTTTCATCGTCTGCAGAACAAGAAACGTCTTTTATTTTAAACTTTTTAACTGAAATATACATGCTTAAAAGTGCACAACTCTCAAATATATTTAGCTAGTTTTCACAAAGTAAGTCTACTGCAAAATCAACACCAGATCAAGAAATCGAAACACCTGGGACACCTGGGTGGCTCCGTCGGTTAACTGAATGACTTGATTTCAGCTCAGGTCATGATCTCAGGGTCATGGGATCCAGTGTGGCGGTGGGTTCCGAGCTCAGTGGGGACTCCGCTTCTCTCCCTCTCCCTCTGCCCCTTCTCCCCATTCTCTTAAAAAAAAAAAAAAAAAAAAGCACCTCTCATGCCTTCCCAAGCAAGACCTCCTGAGGAGAGCCCTTCTCCTCTCACTACTTTGTGTGTGTGTGTGTGTGTGTGTGTTAAAGATTTTATTTATTTGAGAGAGAGAGCCCATATGCAAGAGCAGAGGGAGAGGCAGAGGGAGAGGGAGAAGCAGGCTCCCCACTGAGCAGAGAGCCCCAATGATGTGGGGCTCGAGCCCAGGACCCTGAGAGCAGGACCTGAGCCGACTGAGCCACCCAGGCGCCCCTCCTGTCACCTCTAACACAAGCTGAGCATGCCTCTCTTTGAACCTCATATAAATGAAATCACACCTTTCTATTCATACACAGTCTTCCACTTAACACAATGACTGTGAGATGTCTTCACACATAGTAGTAGTTTGTTTCTTTTCATTGCTTGATGGTGTTCTGTTGTGTAAATTTATTTAGTCCACTTTGCTTGTTTCCAGTTTGGGGCTGTTACAAATAGTGGCCCGGTGATAAGCACTCTTGGAGGTCTTTTGATGCTCAGGCATAGGTTTCTGGAGTGGATGTGCTGGGTCATGTGGTGAGTACATGTTCAGCTTTGGTTAACACTGCCAAAGAGATTTCCCAAGTCTTTGTACCAGTTCACATCTCACCAGTAGTGAATGAAAGTTCCTGTGGTGGTTTTCACGTGGTAATGCCAGCCTTTTAAATTTTAGCTATTCGTGCAGGCGTGGGTCTCCTTGTGATTTTAATTTGAATTTCCCCAATAACTAATGGGATAAGTCCCTTTTTGTTTTTATTGGACAATTGTATAGCTTCTTATTTTAAAATTTTTTAAAAAATTTTATTTAGTTATTTGAGAGAGGGAGAGAGAGCATGAGCAGGAGGGAAAGGGAGAGAGAATCTGAAGCAGACTCTGTGCTGAGCTCAGAGCCGGACATGGGGCTCGATCCCATGACCCCAAGATCATGACCTAAACTGAAACCAAGAGTCGGACACTCAACAGACCGAGCCACCCAGGCACCCCTGTATAGCTTATTTTTTATTTTTTTTAAGATTTTATTTATTTATTTGACAGAGAGAGACACAGGGAGAGAGGGAACACAAGCAGGGGGAGTGGGAGAGGGAGAAGCAGGCTTCCCGCTGAGCAGGGAGCCCGATGCGGGGCTCGATCCCAGGACCCTGGGATCATGACCTGACCGAAGGCAGACGCTTAAAGACTGAGCCACCCAGGCGCCCCTGTATAGCTTCTTTTAAAAAAAAATTTTTTTTAAGTGTACTTAAGTAATCTCTACACCCAACATGGGTCTTGAACTCATGATCCCCACATCAAGAGCCGCTCCCTCTTCCAACTAAGTCAGCCAGGCACCCCTGAACAATTGTAAAGCTTCTTTTGTGGTTTTCTCTTGGCTCATTTGTCTTTTTTAGTTATTTATAGGAATTCATTTTAGACTGTGACTATGAGCCCTTTGTTGAATGTGTATACTGTGCTAATAAGAATGGTTTGATCCACAGCGATCTTTGGGATGTACTAATTGGTCATGGGTCTCCCAGGATGGAAATAATCAGGAAGCCCACAAAGGTCCCACTTATTCTAAATGACCAAAATACTCTGTGTGTGGTGAATTGGGGCCTAACGTGCACCACTGCAATATAGTATCGTAGGCCCTTACCCAGTTACCAGACCTGTTTTCATTCATGGACCAGAGCCCCTGGGATAAAGGAAAAGCCCTGCAATAACATTATATATTTGTACTATAAATCTTCCTCCTATAGTTTGCCAAAGAGACCTGTTACCTGTGACTGGAGTAGGGAAGGAAAAATGCCCAGACCTTCCTGAAATTTCTGGCTACACTAATCCCCAGGAACCCAGAGTTCCCCTGGGGCCCAATGATCAGAGCCAAAGCTTGCTGCAGTCTGGAGATGAGTAGGACCTAGGAAGCAGAAAGTAGCCTCATGCCTTTATAAAATATATGTGTGTTGGTGGGTGAGCGACAAATCCCATGAAAACACAAAGGCTTGCCATGTCAGTGACATTTCTGGGAATCACTGGTCTGGGGCATGCTGGGATGTCCTGTCCAAAGTGAAAGGATTCTCACGCTGTGCTGATAGGGAAAGCTAAACATACAAAAACTCTTGAATCTAGCAATTCCACTGCAGGTACGTACCCAAGAGGAATGACACTTATGTCTGTCAAAAGATGTGTAGAAGAATGTTCATAGCAGCGTGGTTCATAAAAGCTAGAAACTGAAAACAACCCAAAAGTCCACCAACAGAGTAATGGACAAACAGATTCTAGTATATTCTTACAACTGAATACTAGTCGGCAATGACAAAGAATTGAACCACCGCTGTATGCAGCTGCTCGGGTGAGTCTCCGTGAGATTGTGTAGATCAGAGGAAGCCAGACATAAACCAGTACCTACTCTACGATTACATCTAGATGGGTTCAGAAACAGGCAAAATTAATCAGTTATGATACTCACTTATGATATTAGGCTAGCGGCTGTCTCAGGATGCTGAACAGGAGAGTGCATGGGGAGTCTCTTAGGGTGCTGGTCATTGTGCTATTTTCATAGTGTATCAATAGGTAAAAATCCGGGGCCCCGGGGTGGCTCAGTAGGTTAAGCATCTGCCTTCGGCTCAGGTCATGATCCTAGAGTCCTGGGATCGAGTCCCGCAAAGGGGACCCTGCTCAGTGGGAACCCTGCTTCTCCCTCTGACCCTGCCCCCTCTCGTGCTCTCTCGTGCTCTCTCTCTCACTCTGTCTCAAATAAATGGATAAAATCTTTTTTTTTTTTTGAGAGAGAGAGAATGAGAGATAGAGAGCATGAGAGGGAAGAGGGTCAGAGGGGAAGCAGACTCCCTGCTGAGCAGGGAGCCCGATGTGGGACTCGATCCCAGGACTCTAGGATCATGACCTGAGCCAAAGGCAGTAGCTTAACCAACTGAGCCACCCAGGCACCCGGATGAAATCTTTTAAAAAAACAGGTAAAAATCCATTGAACTGTACACTTAAAATTTATGCGCTTTATGTAAATTTTACTCTGGTAAATAAAAGTGAAGGAAAAAAAATTTCCCATCCCAGGACAAGATGGCGTAGTGAGAAGTGACTGAATAAATGTGTTGGCCATGAAAGTAGAGAGGGCATTATAGGAATGCCTTCTTTATATAAATATGTGTATTGCTTTTATAGTTAACTACCCCAAAAAATGATGGACAAATTGCTATGCCTTGCACCTTTTTATCCCTGAAAAGGGGATGCAGTGCACAGTGACCCTCTGGATTTTGGAGTCCACATTGGCCATGCTTGAATGGACTGCTCTGACCCATTTCCCAGAAGCAGAATGGCTGTGGGCTCTGAGAGTCATCTAGGGCAAGAGGCCACCACGGGCAATCTGGCTGCGTGATGACAGGCAGTTCTGCCTTTTAGGCCTCATGACACAGAGGGCCCCCTCCTGCAGAGGGCTCGAGAGATGTCCACAGTTGATCAGAATGCTGGGGAAGCCTGCGGCAAGCTCCAGTGGGATCTCACATCAGAAGTCCCCAGGGTTTTGTTTTATTTTATTTTATTTTATTTTATTTTATTTTTTTATTTTATTGTTAGAGAAAGAGAGCACATGCGTGTAGAAGGGAGTGGAGGGGCAGAGGGAGAAGGAGAGAGAGAATCTTAAGCAGGCTCCACACCCAGCACAGCATCGACGTGGGGCTCGATCTCACGACCCTGAGATCATGACCTGAGCCAAAATCAAGAGTCAGATGCTTAACCGACAGAGCCACCCAGACGCCCCAGAAGTCCCTAGGGTTTTAGAACAAAGCTATAACCCTTTTTGACAAGTCACTAGCTCCTTTGGAAAAACAGATCTTTGGGGACACCTGGGTGGCTCAGTTGGTTAAGCGACAGCCTTCGGCTCAGGTCATGATCCTGGAGTCCCGGGATCGAGTCCTGCGTCGGGCTCCCCCTACGCTATGGGGAGCCTGCTACTTCCTCTCCCTCTGCCTGCCACTCCTCTGCTTGTGCTCTCTCTCTGTCAAAGAAATAAATAAAATCTTAAAAAAAGAGAGAGAGAGAAACAGATCTTTCCCAGTCCCCCAGCCCTGTTAGAGACTGCCTGATGTTGAGACTCCGGGTGTGTATCAGTTAGCTTATTCTGTATAACAAACCACCCTAAACCTCAATGGTCTGAAACAATAAATACCTATTGCTGCTCGATTCTTGGAGTGCAGGATCCTTCTGCTCCTGGCTGGGCTCACTCATGCATCTGTGGGTCAGAGGGCAGCATGTGCAGATGGACTCCTCCTGAACCCAAGCCCCATCCTCAACTCCTGTCTGTGATCTCATGGGGAGTCTTAGGTGGCCAATTGACCAAAGAGGGGGAAATGGAGTCCTGTTTTCAGATGGCCCGTAATGCCGATGGCAGCTGGTTGTGGTGTTGTTGTTTTGCTCACGAGTGGCCCTGAAGGACGGGAAGGAGATGACTTGTCCCAGCCAGCAGTCCTTCAAACACAGCATCACAACCACTCTCCCAGAACCAGAGAGACAGCCTTAGGGACAGACAAGTAGCTACAGATTTGGCTGCGTGATAAGTGCTGCTCCACCCACTTGTGTGCTTGCTCTCTTTCTCTCTCAAATAAATAAATAAAATCTTAAAAAAAAATAAGATTACTGCTCTACAGTATTCTATTTCTATTTTATCTTTTTTTTTTTTTAAAGATTTTATTTTTGGGTAATCTCTACACCTAGTGTGGGACTCGAACTCAAAACCCCGAGATCAAGATCCCATGCTCCACTGATTGAGCCAGCCAGGTGCCCTTATTTTATCTTTATTTGTATTCCAGTATAGTTAACATACAGTGCTATATTAGTTTCAGGTGCACCATATAGTGATTCAATAATTCTATACATTACTCAATGCTCCTCATGATAAGTGTCCTTTTTTTAAAAAAAGATTTCTATTTATTTCTTAGAGAGAGAGCATGAGTGGAGGAGAGGGGCAGAGGCAGAGGGAGAAGCAGGCTCCCCACGGAGCAGGAAGCCCGATGTGGGGCTCTATCCCAGGACCCTGGGATCATGACCTGAGTCAAAGGCACACGCTTAACTGACTGAGCCACCCAGGCGCCCGATAAATGTCCTCTTAATCTGCTTTACCTACCTCACCCATGCCCCCACCCACCGCCCCTCTGGTGACCATCAGTTTGTTCTCTATAGTTAAGAGTCTGTTTTTTGGTTAGTCCTTTGTTGCTGTTGTTTGTTTTGTTTCTTAAATTCCAATGAGCGAAATCATATGGTATTTGTCTTTCTCTGACTGACTTATTTGCATTATATTCTCTAGATCCATCCATGTTGTTGCACATGGCAAGATTCCATTCCTTTGTAGGGCTGAGTAATATTCTATTGTACATATTCACACATTTTCTTTATCCATTCATCTATTGATGGACACTCAGGCAACTTCTGTAATTTGGCTATTGCAAATAATGCTACAGTAAACATAGGGGTGCACGTATCTTTTTGACTTAGTGTTTTCATATTCTTTAGGTAGATACCCAGTAATGGAATTACTGGATCATATGGTAATCTATTTTCGATTTTTTTTTTTAAGGAACCTCCATACTGTTTTCCAGAGTGGCTGCCCCAGTTTGCATTCCCACCAACAGCGCACAAGGGCTCCTTTTTCTCCACATCCTCACCAACACTTGTTGTTTCTTGGAGTTTTGATTTTAGCCATTCTGACAGATGTGAGGTGATAGCTCATTGTGGTTTTGATTTGTGTTTCCCTGATGATCAGTGATGTTGAGCATCATTTCACGTGTCTGTTGGCCATCTGGATGCCGTCTTTGGAAAAGTGTCTGTTTATGTCTTCTGCCCATTTTTAAATTGGATTATTTGGGGGTTTTGGTGTTGAGTTTGATAAGTTCTTTATATATTTTGGGTACTAACCCTTTATCAGATGTGTCATTTGCAAATATCTTCTCCCATTCAGTAAGTTGTCTTTTAGTTTGGTTGATTGTTTCCTTTGCTGTGCAGAAGCTTTTTTTTTTTTTTTTTTTAATTTGACAGAGAGAGACACAGCAAGAGAGGGAATACAAGCAGGGGGAGTCGGAGAGGGAGAAGCAGGCTTCCCGCTGAGCAGGGAGCCCGACATGGGGCTCGATCCCAGGACCCCGGGATCATGACCTGAGCTGAAGGCAGACGCTTAACAACTGAGCCACCCAGGCGCCCTGTGCAGAAGCTTTTTATTGTGATGTAGTCCCAATAGTTTATTTTTACTTTTGTGCCCCTTGCCTCAGGAGACATACCTAGAAAAATGTTGCTACAGCCGATGTCAGAGAGATTACTGCCTGTGTTTTCTTCCAGGATTTTTATGCTTTCACATCTCACATTTAAGTCTTTAATCCATTTTGAGTTTATTTTTGTGTATGGTGTAGGAAAGTGGTCTTTCATTATTTTGCATGTAACTGTTCAGTTTTTCCAACACCATTTGTTTTGTTTTGTTTTGTTTTAAGATTTTATTTATTTGACAGAGATACAGCAAGAGAGGGAACACGAACAGGGGGAGTGGGGGAGGAAGAAGCAGGCCTCCCGCGGAGCAGGGAGCCCGATGCGGGGCTCGATCCCAGGAATCCGGGATCGTGACCTGAGCCGAAGGCAGACGCTTAATGACTGAGCCACCCAGGCGCCCCCCAACACCATTTGTTGAAGAGACTTTTTCCCATAGCATATTCTTGCCTCCTTTGTCAAAAATTAATTGACCATATAATTGTGGGTTTATTTCTGAGCTCTCTATTCTGTTCTATTGATCTATGTGTCTGTTTTTATGCCAGTACCACACTGTTTTGATTACTACAGCTTTGTAGTATAGCTTGAAATTTGGGTTTGTCATACCTTCAGCTTTGTTCTTCTTTTTCAAGATTGCTTTGGCTATTTGGGGTCCTTTGTAGCTCCATCCACATCTTAGGATTATTTATTCTTGTTCTGTGAAAAATACTATTGATATTTTTATTTATTTTTTAAAGATTTTATTTATTTGACAGAGGGAGACACAGCAAGAGAGGGAACACAAGCGGGGGAGTGGGGGAGGGAGAAGCAGGCTCCCCGCGGAGCAGGGAGCCCGATGTGGGGCTCCCTCCGAGGACCCTGGGGTCATGACCTGAGCTGAAGGCAACCCCTTAACGACTGAGCCACCCAGGCGCCCCCTATTGGTATTTTTATAGGGATTGCATTAAATCTGTAGACTGCTTTGGGGAGTATGGACATTTTAACAATATATGTTCTTCCAATCCATGAACATGGAATAGCCTTTCATTTGTTTGTGTCGTCTTCACTTTCTCTTATCAGTGTTTTATCATATAGTGCATGTTCCCACCACGTTGGTCCAGCCCACTGTCATCCCTCGCGGGGATTGCTCCAGGAGCCTCCTCACTCTCACCTTTGCCCTGCAGTCTTTTCACAATAGCCAACGTTGTCCTATAACAGGTAAATCCAATCACGTCACTCCTCTATGCAGAGCCCTCCTGGGTCCCCATTTCATTTGGCCCTATGTGACCCCGTCCCACATTACCGTTCTGACCCCAGGACTTTGGTCACTCTGCTTCCTCCCCTCTGGCTTCCTTGCTGCTCCTTGAACATGCCACACATATTTCTGGCTCATGACCTGTGCGCTTGCGATTTCCTCTGTCTAGAATACTCCCCTTCCATGACAGGCAGAATTCTAAAACGACCCCTGTGATTCTTACTCCTGGTAGCCACACCTTTGTGGAATTTCCGGTTGCATATGGATAGGACATGTAACTATTTTTTTTTAAAGTTATTATTTATTTATTTTAGAGAGAGAGTGTGTGTGTGCATGAGAGCAGGGGGAGAGGCAGAGAGAGAATTCCAAGCAGACTCCGAGCTGAGTGTGGAACCTGACACGGGGCTTGAGTCGATGACCCATGAGATCATGACCTGGGCTGAAATCAAGAGTCAGATGCTCAACCGACTGAGCCACCCAGGAGCCCCAAGGACATGTAACTTCCTTCTAATCAATAGAAGATTATGGTGAAAATGATGTGGTATCATTCCCATGATTATACTATATTATAAGGTAAAGGTGAAGGGATTGCAGATGTACTCAAGGCCCTAATTATCCAAATTAACCAGTTTCACTTTGAGTTAAAAGACTGGTGGATATTTCACTATGTTGTACACCTGAAACTAATGTAACATTGTGTGTCAACTGTACTCAAATAAAGATATTTCAAAAAAAGAAGAAAGAAAAAGAACAATAACAAAAATGTCAGTCATGGTGGGCCTGGCCTAATCAGGTGACGCCTTTAAAAGAGGCTTCCCCATGCTCAGAGACTTGAAGTACCAAAGAGTCTCTCTCCCTCTGGTGCTGGCCTTGAAGAAGCAAGCCATGAGTTCTACAGCTGCAAGGAACTGAATTCTGCCAACAATCTCCCAGGCTCCAGGATGGAATGTAGTCTGGCTGATATCTGGACCTGACCTGCTGTGAGACCCTGAGCAGAGGACCCAGCTGAGCCGTGCCCAGACCCACAGAAACTGTGGGGTAACAAGTGGGTGCTGTTTTAAGCTGCCCAACTTGTGATTTGTTATGTAGCACTAGAAAACAAATCCACCTTTCAGATATCTACCTGGCTTGTTTCCTTAGGTCCTTTAAGCATTGCCATCACCCTCACAAGAGGCCTGCACTGAGCCCCCTGAGAAAAACTACAACATGCTCCCCCTTTCCTCCATTGCACTGACTACCTCCTAACCTACTGAGATATGTTTATTGTTTGAGGCCTCCCCCACTCTACTAAAATACAAGCCCCCGAGAGCAGGGATTTTTGTCTGGTTCACTGATCTTGCAAACATCTGTCCTGGGACCCCATGCATCTTCAGATGAAGAGTCCTTGAACAGCTGATGGAGTGCCAGCCCTGGGGGGCCATTATGCTATGGTAATTTATGTGCATCTGTTAACTTGGGTGAGGTCAGTGTGCCCCAAGGACAGGCAGGAGGCCTTTCTGGGGCTGCCTCTAGGATCAAGCCCTTGGCCTTCTAGCCCGACAATGCCAATGAGCTGATCTGGGTGAGAAACAAGATGAGCTGCTGACGGGGAATCAGGTCAGCCTGACCAGCTCCTCAGTGCCGGGCAGCTCACATGAGTGGCTCAGGGTCAGCCGGGCCCTGTGACCTGTCCAGCCCCAGTGGCCGCAGCACCCTCTTTGAGGAGGGTCAACAAGAGTGCCACAGTGGCTGGGGCCAGCCCAGTCAGTCTCCTCTTCCCCAAGGGTGACAGCTAGGGACGGGCCCTGCTGAGTCTGTTCCTTCTGACATTGGCCTCCTTTCTTCTGTGCTATCACAAGATGGGCTCCCCCCGGGGAGCACTCGGAGGTGGAGTTTAACCTGCAGGAGGTTTATTACCAAGGGCCCTGGGGACCCACAACTGTGAGAGCGAAGGGGCAGGACCAGGATTAGGTGGAGGGAGAACTTCCATGCGGGCCTCAGTTGGCCCTATGGGGAGTTCAGAGCTGAAATAGTCCTTCATAGTTGCCCACCATGGGGCCAGAACAGGTATTGGGTGTGAGCCACCAGGGAAGGGTGTGACCTTGGGCTAGGCCACTCTCTGAAGCTGAGGCAGGCCCTGGGTGGGCTGCCAGCCAGAGTTTATCGGCTGAGCACACTACCAGCTTCTGGGGGCAAGTCCCTTCCTTTTTTTTCCCTAAGATTGATTGATTGATTGATGTAATCTCTACACCCAGTGTGAGGCTCAAACTCACAACCCTGAGATCATGACCTGAGCAGAAACCAAGAGTGGGACTGAGCCACTGGCATGTCCCTTCTTGAAGGACGATTGGTGCTGAGCATCTCCCTGTTCGTGACATTGACCAACATCCCCTCCACTGAGGCACTCTTTCTTTTATTTGTAATTATTTTCATTTTAAGATATATTATAAATGTGGGGCCCCTGGGTTGCTCAGTCGGTTAAGCGTCTGCCTTCTGCTCAGTTCAGGATCTCACGGTCCTGGGATCGAGCCCCTGCACTGGGCTACTTGCTCAGCGGGAAGTCTGTTTCTCACTCTCCCTCTGCCCCGCCCCCATCCTGGCTCCTGCTCCCGCTCTCGCTCTCTCTCAAATAAAGAAATAAAATATTTTTTAAAAGATATATTAAAAATGCAAAAAAAAGCATTCTTTAAAATCCATAAAGTTGGGGCACCTGGGTGGTTCAGATAGTTAAGCGTCTGCCTTCGGCTCCGGTCATGATCCCAGGGTCCTGGGATCCGGTCCCGCATCGGGCTCCCTGCTCCTTGGAGCCTGCTTCTCCCTCTGTCTCTCTCTCTCTCTCTCTCTCTCTGTCTCTCATGAATAAATAAATAAAATCTTTAAAAAAATCCATAAAGTAAAAGACATAAGATTACAAAAGAAACCAAGTGTATTTATATTCAGGTATCAAAATGTTAAAACAAATACGTGATATAGTCACAAATATTCTTCTTTAAAGCATTAGGTATTGGGGCGCCTGCGCGGTTCAGTCGGTTAAGCGACTGCCTTCGGCTCAGGTCATGATCTCAGGGTCCTTGGATCCAGCCCATATCGGGCTCCCTGCTCAGCGGGGAACCTGCTTCTCCCTCCCCCTCTGCCTACCACTCCCTCTGCTTGTGTTCTCTCTCTCCCCCTCTCAGAAATAAATAAATAAAATCTTTAAACGACGTTTAGAGACATTTGGAATAGCTGTAACATGATAGGAGAATATCTGTCATTTTGATGTATGACAAAGCCACACGGGTTGCAAATTCCACTGTGGGTAATTGGCCACCTCACAGTCAAAGCGAAGGCTAAATTTCAGTTACAAGTTAGAGAAAATAAAGATCTTTCTCTGTACAAGGTCCAGGTGCAGGGATGTGGGTGTGGGGGTGAGGGTGGAAGGTGGGTTCCAGGAAATTTGGGTTCAGGCAGGGGAGACCTCCCTCACAAGAGAGACCAGGCTGCAGCGCAACCAGCCAAGAGGCACATGGGGAGTCTTGCCCCGCCTGGCCTGGCCTGGGGGAGGGGGCGTCCAAGTGTCTGCCGTGTAACCCCTCCCCCACATACTGGGAGTCCAGCTACATAGTCCTTGGTTGGGCCGCAGACCCCCAGACTCCCTGTCCCACCCCAGGGGGGCCCAGGCCACCGCCCAGGCCACCCGCCCCCGCACAGCCTCGCCTTCTGCCTCCCCTGCCCCCAGTCCGCCAGCCGATGCGGTGACGGTGACCCGGCCAGGCCCTTGCAAATGAGGGGGGCGCGCCGGGCGCCCAGGGCCTGACCCGCAGCGACCTGCTGTGACCAGTCATGCGGCGGGCCTCTTAGACAGTGCTCCGCCCGCGCGGCCCCGGCCATAAAAGGGCCGGTCAGGGAGCCGCAGCCGCCGCCCCCGACCCAGCGCGCTCGCACCATGGCCGGCCCCGGCCTCGCCTGCTGCCTGCTGGGCCTCCTGGCGCTTACCTCCGCCTGCTACATCCAGAACTGCCCCCTGGGCGGCAAGAGGGCCGCGCTGGACCTCGACGTGCGCCAGGTAAGCCCGGGCCGCGGCTCGCAGCCCCTGCCCGCCCCGCGGGTCCCGGGGACTCTAGTGGACGTGCGCCCCCCTCCGCGACCGCGGCCCCCGGCCTCGCTCGGCCCGCGCTCACCCCCCGCCCTCCCGCCAGTGTCTCCCCTGCGGCCCCGGGGGCAAAGGGCGCTGCTTCGGGCCCAGCATCTGCTGCGGCGACGAGCTGGGCTGCTTCGTGGGCACCGCCGAGGCGCTGCGCTGCCAGGAGGAGAACTACCTGCCGTCGCCCTGCCAGTCGGGCCACCAGCCGTGCGGGAGCGGGGGCCGCTGCGCCGCCGCCGGCATCTGCTGCAGCCCGGGTGAGCCGGGGGCCGGGGGCCGGGGACAGGGCCGGGGCCGGGAGCCGGCGGGGCGGGCGCTGACCCGGCGTCTCTCCTTGCAGACGGCTGCCGCGCCGAGCCCGCCTGCGACCCCGAGGCTGCCTTCTCCCAGCGCTGAGCCGGATGGCCCCGACGGTGGCGCAGCCACCCCCAGAAATAATGAAATAAAATAAAGCAGAGTTTTTCCCCTCCAACTCGACTGGCGTCTTGGTGTCAGAAATGGGAGGGAAGGCGCTGGGGGAGCCCCGACGGTCGCGCCCGGCGGGGCCCGCGTCTCTGGCTCTGGGCGATTCAGAGACCGAGCGCCGTGTGTCTGAGCGCGCCGTTCGTGCCGCCGCAATCCCGCAGCGGGTGGCGAGGGAGGGAGAGGGTAACGGACGCCAGCTTCCCGCTCCAAAGAGAGCTGGGAACCTACAGCGGGTGGACTTAAGAAGAACTTGCAAAGAACCCAAAGGATAGGGCGGGGTGGGCCTGAGAGGGACGCAGACGAAGAGGGGGCAGGCCAGTGGCGGGTGAATGACTTCCCTACATCTGGAAGGAGGCTTGAGCCCCATCTGAGGGCTCGCTTTGGGGCCCCGGAGGCTGAAGGGCCTTCACGTTTCCAAGGAGCGACACTCCGGGCCACCGGGGCTCAGAAGAGGGGGCCAGGCCGCCGGGCACCCAGCTGGCCTGCTCCTGCCTCTGCAGTAAAGGAACTTGGCAGTGCTGGGGACCCTGCAGGACAGGGGGTCCGGAGAGCCCACCGCTACAGAAATGACCTCAAAACGCAAAAGCCGCCCACAAACAGAATCCTCAACCTATTTCTCATCTGTTCCTGGACCAAAAACCCTCTTGGGAATCAAGAGAGCCTATTTCATCTTCCCCCGAGCATGCTGTCATTCACTTACGCATGCCACTGGGCAAGCAGTTTCAGAAGGTCCGTGGCCACACTCCCACGCCAAGTAAAACAGGAACAGATCACTCTCTGTTAGGGAGAGAAAAGGTAATTTCTACGGCTTCCTCTCACACTGGAGGACGCAGAGCAGTATGTGGAGAGAGAAAAACTATGCTGAAGAGGACTGTAAGATTTTCTTTATATAAATTACAGAAACAGGCAAAACTAAGCTATGGTGCTGGAAGTCTTGTGTCGCGGGGGGGTGACTGAAGGGGGTCCAAGGGCAGCTCTGGGTACTTGGTCATATTCTGTTTCCTGGCCTTCGAGCTGGTGAAACAGGCGTGTTCATTTTCAGAAAACAACACAGCGTGCACGTGATTTGTTGTCTTTTATATGTATATTATATGTGAATAAAAGGTTTTAAAAATGAAAAAAGATCATTACTGCTAAGATGTACGAAGGGAATAGAGATGAGGCTTTTGGGTTTTTTTAAGTGCTTATCGTTTTATTTATTTATTTTTTTAAGTAATCTCTACATCCAGTGTGGGACTCCAACTCATGACCCTGAGATCAAGAGTTGCATGCTCCACGGACTGAGTCAGCCAGGCATCCCTGAGATGAGGCTTTTGAAGAAAACCCCAGTGGCCAATAGCAACCTGGACTATAGTTCCTTTTTTTTTCTTTGCTTTTTTTCTTGCTTTTAATTTATTGATTTGTTTTGTTTTAGATTTCACATATAAGTGAAACCATACAATGTTTGTCTTTTTCTGTCTGACTTCTTTCCCTTCACCTAACACCCTCTAGGTCCATCCATGTTGTCACAAATGGCAAGATCTCGCCCTTTTTCATGGCTGAGTAATAGTCCACTGTATAGACTGTGGTTCTGGCTGAGACTGTGAGAGCAGCCCCTCCTTCAACCCCGCATCTGAGGGGGATTAGTCACCCAAAGGGACACGAGATGACTCAAAGCGGAGTCCTGTTCAAACCAACTATGGTGAAGTGTGTGAGGCACATCAATGAGTATTTGAGGTTTGTCACAGAGTTCTATGTCCCTCAGAAACCACACAGCCGGGGACGACTGCAGTAGAGGTGACCATGCTCCTCAATGACAGACGTGTCGTGATGGGTCTGTGCTTTTCCAAGCTGGAACGTCCACCCTCCGCCTTAGCAGGAAGTCTGGGATCTCCCCCTGGTATCTCTTTCTCTCCCCTGAGTGTCTTGGGGTGCCAGCCCAGCTGTTCCCCCCCGAGGAGCGAGTTCAGGTCCCCTCACCCACTCAGGCACCCACTTCGCTGTTCCACTCTTTCCCTAGAATCCAAAGGTGACAGTATTTTCCGGCCCCAAAACACAGGGTCGGATTGACACGGCTTTTCCCGGGTATGTCCCAGAGGTGGCATCAAGCTGGGTCCAGTGGCCAGACTGGTGCAGCAGCAAGCTTGCTGTCATTCTTCCTTCTCCTTGCTTGCTGAGTCCCACGGCTTTTGGTCTTTGTTGGAATGACTCCTTCAAACCTCCAAAGTGGGGGCACCTGGGTGGCTCAGTGGTTAAGCATCTGCCTTTGGCTCAGGTCATGATCCCAGGGTCTTGGGATCCCAGGCCCCCCCATCGGGCTCCCTGCTCAGCGGGGAGTCTGCTTCTCCCTCTCCCACTCCCCTTGCTTGTGTTCCCTCTCTCGCTGTCTCTGTCAAATAAATAAATAAAATCTTAAAAAAAAAAAAAAACCCTCCAAAGCGCTTGAGGGTTTGTCCAGGGTGGTGGTTCCCAGCTCCCACTTTGCATAGCTTTGTTCTTTGTCCTTCTACTACCTGGAAATGAAATTCCTAGAGAATATGCCCACCTACACTCAAAAAACATATTATTAGTCTGAGCAGTAAGATAGAGAAAAGGAAAGTAATTTAGTACAAAATATTACTTTAAATGTGACTAAATAGGCAAGCCTATGCTAGGTGACACGCGCACAATACAGTTGTCTGATAATTACATCTACTTAGAGCAAATATAATAAAAAGAGATTGGAACCCATTCCCTACAAGAAGTTCAGGAAAATAAAAAGGTAAGAAAATAAAAATTAAAAAAGGTAGAAGGGCAACGAGGATCAATACTCTCTTTTGTGGGGCACCTGGCTGGCTCAGTCGGTGGAGCGTGAGAATCTTGACCTTGGGGTCATGCGTTCAAGCAGCACGTTGGGAGTTGGGAGTAGAGCTTACTTAAAAAAAAGTTCTCTTCTGGGGCACTTGGGTGGCTCAGTCTGTTAAGCATCTGCCTTCTGCTCAGGTCATGATCCCAGGGTCCTGGGATCGAGTCCCGCATCCGCATCAGGCTTCCTGCTCAGGGGGGAGTCTGCTTCTCCCTCTCCCCCTGCCACTTCCCCTGCTTGTGCTCTCTCTCATCTTTTTTAAAAAATTCTCTTTTGTGCCTGAAGAAAGACTCAGATATCAATGAATTGCAAAGAGTACACTCACAGAACACTTACGGAAATTTGAATAGTGCCTGAATACTTCATGATACTAATATATTGTTGAGATTTGGTTTGCAGCTTGTGTGTGTGTGATAACAGTCTGTGGTCATGTTTTTTAAATTATTATATTATCATATTATCATATACAGTTATTAATATATTACTATAGTATTAAAATTAATTTTTATTTTAATTCCAGTATAGTTAGCATACAGTTAGTATGTTAACATATTAGTTTCAGGTGTACAAAAGAGTGATTCAGCACTTCCATACACCCCCAGTGCTCATCAACAAGTGCTCTCCTTAATCCCCATCACCTGTTTCACCCATCCCCCACCCACCTCCGCTCTGGTTACCATCTGTTTGTTCTCTATACTTAAGAGTCTATTCCTTGGGGCCCCTGGGTGGCTCAGTCAGTTAAGCATCTGCCTTCAGCTCAGGTCATGATCCTGGGGCCCTGGGATCGAGTCCCGCATCGGGCCCGCTGCTCAGCAGGGGATCTGCTTTTTCCCCCGCTCCCCCTGCTCCTGCTCTCTTTCTCTCTCAAATAAATAAATAAAATCTTTTTTTAAAAAAAGAGTCTATTCCTTGGTTTGTCTCTTTTTGTTTCCTTTGTTTTGTTTCTTAAACTCGACATATGAGTGAAATCTTATGGTATTTGTCTTTCTCTGATTTCTTTCTTTTTTTTTTTTTAAAGATTTTATTTATTTATTTGAGAGAGAGAATGAGAGACAGAGAGCACGAGAGGGAAGAGGGTCAGAGGGAGAAGCAGACTCCCTGCTGAGCAGGGAGCCCGATGCGGGACTCGATCCCGGGACTCCAGGATCATGACCTGAGCCGAAGGCAGTCGCTTAACCAACTGAGCCACCCAGGCGCCCTCTCTGATTTATTTCGTTTAGCATTATACTCTCTAGCTCCATCCATGTTGTGGCAAATGGCAAGATTTCATTCTTTTTTATGCCTGAATAATATTCCATCGTATATACACACCACATCTTCTTTGTCCGTTCATCAATAGGTGGACATTTGGGCTGCTTCCACAGTTTGGCTATTGTAAATAATGCTGCTTTGTGTGGTCATGTTTTTAAGAAGAAATCTTCTGAGATACACACTGGAATGTTTACAGCTGAAATGGTTATGACAGCTGGGATTGGTGTCAAGATAATTCGGGGGTGGGAGGAGAGGGTGGGGTAGAGGTGAAACAGTCAACCATGTTGTTGATAATCACTGACGGTAAGGGGGTGTGGACCTGAGGAACTTTTGTTCTGTTGGGTCTACTTTTTCATATATTTGAAATTTCTCGTAACAAAAGCTACAAAACAGAAAGATTGTGGTAAAGGTAAATGCTTTGATATGAAAAGATGCCCCAAATTTACTTTGTTAAGAATGATGTAAATTAGGACATATGGATTATGTAAATAATACTAATTTGTAAAACAACAGCTGTGTGAAGCTTTTTTTTTTTTTAAGATTTTATTTATTTATTTATTTGACAGAGAGAGAGCAGAAGCAGGGGGAGCGGGAGAGGGAGAAGCAGGCTCCCTGCTGAACAGGGAGCCTGATGCGGGGCTTGATTCCAGGATCCTGGGATCATGACCTGAGCCGAAGGCAGACGTTTAACCAACTGAGCCACCCAGGTGCCCCTGTGTGAAGCTTTAGGACAAAGTGTTCCAGTCTGAAAGCAATAATTGTTGTTTTTAATGTAAACTCTAAGCCCAACATGGGGCTTGAACTCACGTCCCGGAGATTGAGAGTCACATGCTCCACCAACTGAGCCAGCCAGACCGCCCCAGTCTGAAAACTATCAACATCAACTTCATCACTGAACATGTATCACTACGACTGATTTTTCTGTCATACTGTATTAGCGAGGACCTCCAGTACAATTTGGAAGGGCAGCAATTTCATTTTTTTTTTTTAAAGATTTTATTTATTTATTTGAGAGAGCGAGAATGAGAGAGAGAGAGAGAGCACATGAGAGGGGGGAGGGTCAGAGGGAGAAGCAGACTCCCTGCTTAGCAGGGAGTCCGATGTGGGACTCGATCCCGGGACTCCAGGATCACGACCCGAGCCGAAGGCAGCTGCCCAACCAACTGAGCCACCCAGGCGCCCTGCAATTTCAGTTTTCTTAAAAAATAATAATAAAATAAATTTTTAAAAGTTGAGTTGTTTTCTTAGTATGGAGTTTTGAGAGGCCTTTATGCATTCTGGATATCAATCCTTGATAAACTTTGTGAGTTGTAAATCTTTACTTCCTGTCCATGGTTTGTTTCTTCATTCTTTTAAAGAGCAGAAGCTCTTAATTTTGGTGAATTCCAAACGTATCAAATTTCTTCTTTTATGGATTCTCCTTTTGGTGTCAGAGCTAAGAAATCTTTGCAAAACTCAAGGTCATAAATGATTTCTCCCACAGTTTCTTCAAGATGCTTTAGAGTTTTAGGTTTTACATTTAGGCATATGATCCATTTTTATTCAAACCAGCTGCCTCTTTCCACCTCCCTGTGTCCTGAAGGGTTACTAAGTTCCTCTTAGGTCTGGTCCTGCCCTGGTCCTACTAAGACCTGGGGACTGGCCCCAGGTGGGCCACACCAGGGCAGAGGCAGGAGGTCATGGCAGGGATAGAGGCCCACAGGGCTCCTGTTCTCCCTCTCCCCTTAATCACTCTGGGCACTGAATCAGGTCAGGGGTGACAGCAAACGGAACTCTAAGACCAGGAAAGAGCCTGACCTTGGCTTAGCACCAGGACCCTGGCCACGCCTGACGGAGGCTGAGTCATGACACTCTGCCCTAAGGCAGGGTGTTGGCATCAGGGCTCAGAGTGACTTCTCTGCCTGCCCTCCCTCCTGGCCTCCAAGTCAGTGGAGGATTCTGGTGAAGATGCAACGTCTTGTCCCAAGGCCTGGAGCAAGAAAGCCCAAGCACAGGATGCTGAGAACAGAGGGGGCAGAGAGAGAGGAAGGGAAGGATGTAATGGGACAAGGAGGGAAGCAAAAGAGGGCCAAGGAGCCGGGGGGTGGGGGAAGGGAGGGGAGTGAGGCTCAAAGGGATAAAGGAATAGAGGAGACAAAGAAGGACATAGGGACACAGAAGAGCAGCGGCCAAATGCCAGTGGATGTCGGCCCTGAGGCTGCGTGTGTCAAAGGGTCGAAGGTCCTAATGTGAGTGTGCTCGTGTGTGTGTGTGTGTGTGTGTGTGTGTGCGCGCCCACCCGTGGTTGAGTCTGTTTGTATCTGTGTTTCTCTGGGTGTTTCTGTGGTTCTGAATGTGTATCTCAGGGTCTACAGCTGTGACTGTGGTCAAGGATCCCAAGGCATGCAGCTCATGATTATTTGCTGGTCCGTGTTTGTGTTAGTGTGTGTGATCTGTGTGCCTACACGGATGGGGGCATGTGGCTAGGGTCTCAGTGGGCTCTGTCTTCCACTCTGGCTGAAGGGCTGCTAACTTCCTCCTGGACAGATAGTACCTGGCCCTCTGTCTGCTGCGTCTGCGGTGATTTGCTGCCTCCCCACCGCGCCCCCCCCCTCCCCGCTCCAAACTCTCTCTCTCTCTCTCTCTCTCTCACACACACACACACACACACACACACACACACACAGCACAGCACAGCCCTGGATGAAATAGGAGACTGGAAATCTGGGGAGTTGGGTGGGTCCCTGAAGTCGTGCCTCGGTCTCCTGGGATGTAAATGGAGAGGGGAACCCCCGGTCGCCCTTTGGCTCCCCTTCGACCTTTCTCTTCCCTCGGACGCTCTCAACGTCGCTCTCTCCGTCGTTGGGCTTCCGCTGACTTCTCCTGCCATCTTGTCCACCAATGTCTTTTCCTCTCCTCGCCTTCACTTCTGTCCCTCTGCCGGAGGATCCACGCAGCCCCTGCAGGGCCCCCCCAGGTCGCGCCGTCCCTAGTTCCCCGTAGCCCTCTACCGAGCCAAGATCGCTTCCCCTCTGCGGATCGCGGACTGGCTGGGGCGGGTGAGGGAGGGGGGTCCGCGCCCCACCGTCTCCTCTGCGCCCCCGCCCCGCCCCTGGACACGGAGACAGACACTCGTGGGTGCATTTTTAAAGGTTTATTTTTCCAGGCTGCGGGGGGGAGGGGGGGAGGGGGGGAGGGGGGCGAGCGAGCGGCTCAGTAGACGCCGGACGGGGCGGGCTCCGCGGGCTCGGGCGCCCCCGCCAGCTGCACCAGCCGCAGCAGCAAGGCGCCGGTCGGCCCGTCCAACTGGGTCGCGTTGCTCCGGTCGCTGGCGCTGGCGCGGGCGCGGCGGTGGAAGCCGGAGCCCCCCCGGCACTCGGGCTCGGTCACGCAGCTCTCTGCGGGCGGAGGGGAGGGGGGGAGGGCACGGGGTGAGCGCGGCGCGGGTGGGACCCAGATCGGCCAGGCCTGCGGGGACCCCGGGGGCCGCCCCCGCCCGGCCCCCCGGCCCGGTCCCCGGCCCCCGGCTCACCCGGGCTGCAGCAGATGCCGGCGGCGGCGCAGCGGCCCCCGCTCCCGCACGGCTGGTGGCCGGACTGGCAGGGCGACGGCAGGTAGTTCTCCTCCTGGCAGCGCAGCGCCTCGGCGGTGCCCACGAAGCAGCCCAGCTCGTCGCCGCAGCAGATGCTGGGCCCGAAGCAGCGCCCTTTGCCCCCGGGGCCGCAGGGGAGACACTGGCGGGAGGGCGGGGGGTGAGCGCGGGCCGAGCGAGGCCGGGGGTCGCGGTCGCGGGAGGGGGCGCACGCCCATTAGAGTCCTCGGGTCTTCAGGTGACTGAGGACCGGCTCTCGGTGACAGCCCTCGGCACCCTCCCCCTTCGTTCGCTCCGCACCGGGCTGCGCCGAGGAGACCCTCCCTCTCAGCTCTGGGGCCATCAGAGGTGTGCGCGCCCCTCTCAGCCGCCCACCCTTCCCCTAAGGCAGACCTTCCTCCCCTGTCCCCAGGACTCAAACTTGATCTCTAGAACGCACGCCCCCGGCAGACAGGGCTCTGCCCCGCCCAGAACACTTCCAGGCCCCTCCTCCCGTTTCCTGGCCCGATTGGACAAGCTGGTGGGCCTCTGGGGGCCCGGACCTGGGCTCACCGTCCAGGCACTAACTGTGGGTGGCAGGAGCCTGAGCCCCAGGGAAGGGCACGGGGCACCTCGCTGACTCAGGTGTCGGAAGGTGCCAAACAGAGGGAAGGGTAGTCTGTGGGGGCTGCCCACAGACCCACTCAAGTTTGTTCAATAGCCGGGAATTGAGCCCCCTGCGGCCTGGGAGGGTTTGAGCATGGGGAAGGGAATTGACTGGACAAGCAGGCGGGAGAATTGGGCTAGGTTCCCAGCATAACTGCCTTGCAGGAGGTGGCACTCTCACTCGAAGGAGCTCAGAGCAATGGGCCGCTTCTGCGTGGGGCCCCGGGGAGCTGTGGCTAGGAGAGGGTGACGGCTGGATGGGGAAGGCCTCCCATGCTGGCTATGACACAGCCCGTTGCGGCTGTGAGACTCCGATGGGCACAGAGGAGACCCTGCTATCCAGTTCTCCCTGATCGGCCCCAAGCCCCATTACTGGAGAAACACGGGTTTCCCTGCATCCCTTGCCTGGATGGGGATAGTGTCCCGGCAGTCCTGCAGCCTGTCCTAGCCTGCCTGACAGCCTGTCCCCCGCCACCCCTGCCCAGCCTTGCCAAGCCTCCCTGCTGCTTCCCCTAAAGCCGGGCCTCTTCCACAACTTCCCTCCTTCCCGGCCCCGGCAGGGCAGCGCGGGCCCAGGGGCTCTGTCCCCTCCAGGCAGCCCCGAGTTGTGCCACGTTCATACCTGTCTCAGCTCCAGGTCAGACAAGTCCCTCTTGCCGCCCCGCGGGCAGTTCTGGAAGTAGCAGGCGGAGGTGAAGGCCAGCAGGCCCAGGAAGCAGGCAGGGAGCATGGTGTCCGGCATCCTGGTGCAGGTGGGCACAGTGTGTGGAGTGTGCTGGGCTGCCTTTGCAGGCTGCCTCTTTATGTCTGCAGGTGCTCCCCCGGAGACGACGTGGCCGCCACCCCCCCTCCCCAGTGACTCCCCAGGAGCCCACGACCGCCAGGCAGTGATTCAGGCATCTGGGGACGCACGTGGACCTGTCTGGGGGGGCGGCTAGGGAGGAGGGGTGCCGGCCTGCAGGCTGTTACTGGCAGCCGCGTGGCTGCCGTGTGACAGGAGCTGCTGCGACCGTGATTGTGGCTCTCTGGACCCGGGGAGAGGGATGGATGGGGGCGGGGGGTCTCACGGAGACCATCCCCAATCTTTCTGGCTGCCCAGAGGAGGCTGGGGGTCAGCGGGCCCGTCCCCAGACACAGCCCCCTGAGAAGGTGGGGAGGGGGGCCCGAGGGGCTGGTGTGCAGGGAGCAGGGTCGGCTCTGGCCCAGGATCGGTGAGACAGAGGACCGTCAGGTGTGCAGAACCCCATCAGGAGGGTTAGTCTCCTGGGGGGGACACTGCCACCCCCCACCCCACACACACCCAGAGCAGGGTTCAGACCCAGTAGGGTTCAAAGATGGGGGGAAAGCCACCTGCCCCAATCCCTACCCCAACAAGGACCCTAGTTTGTGGGGGCCGGGGCAGGTACCTTCTTGGGCCTAGGGTGGAAGTGGGGGCGAGGGAGCTTTGGTGTTGGGGGGCTGGAGGAGCCACAGCAAACGAGCCCAGCCTGAGAAAGCAGACTTTGGTTCACGACCCCAAGCCGGTGGGATGAAGGGACTAAAGCCTCCCTCTCCTGGGCCACCGCAGAGCCCCTCTGGTCCTTGGACCCAGGCCAGCCACCCTGCTCCTCTCAGGATCTGCTCAGCCCCCGGCTCTCCCAGCCCCAGGCTCTTCGCCTCCTCTCCAGGGTGCCCAAGAAAGCTCTGGGCTGCCTTCTCCCCACCAAGTGCTCTAAGGGGTTTGGCATCCCAGGGAGAGACCTCCCACAGTCCGGACCTGACGCCAGGCTCTTCAGGAACATCCCCTTATGGACTCTGAGGACACTGGAGCCCAGTGGCCTGTCAGTATCTAGCCTCTGTTGCTCAAAACTTCACCACTCGGGCAGGTTACTTGACCTCTTGGTGCCTCACCTTCTCCCAGTGTAGTGTCGGGAAGATACTAACTAGTACCCACCCCCTAGGGTCGTGAGGATTGAAATCATGTAATACATAAGAGCTTTAGGAAAGTTCCTCCACCACTGTAAAGCTAATTAATAACAGTACTGTATTGTTAATGCCATTATTCTGTTTTTTTTAAAGATTTTATTTATTGATTAGAGAGAGAGAGAGAGCACAAGAGGGGGGTGAGGGGCAGAGGAAGAAGCAGACTCCCCGCTGAGCAGGGAGCCCGACGCGGGGCTCCATCCCGGGACTCCAGGATCATGACCTGAGCCGAAGGCAGATGCTCAACCGACTGAGCCACCCAGGGGCCCTAATGCCATTATTCTTATTAAGAGCTGAAGAGAGGGTGCCTGGGTGGCTCAGTTGGTTAAGCGACTGCCTTCGGCTCAGGTCATGATCCTGGAGTCCCGGGATCGAGTCCCGCATCGGGCTCCCTGCTCGGCAGGGAGTCTGCTTCTCCCTCTGAACCTCCCCCCTCTCATGTGCTCTCTCTCTCTCATTCTCGCTCTCTCAAATAAATAAATAAAATCTTAAAAAAAAAAAAAAAGAGCTGAAGAGAGTCTTCCAGAGAGAATAGCATCCTGGGTTAACCCAGGAGGAACATTCTCATTCCATTCATGGGGCCTGGAGAGAAGCTGGGTCCAAATTGTTGCTCCCTTGTGATTCTTGGTTGTGGTGGAGGCCACAGGCCTAGTTTAGGCCAGCTGTGTGGCCTAACGCCCACCTTCTTGGAACATGCAGGGGCTAGAAAAAGTCTTATTACTGCGCTGTCATGTCAAATATATCACCTCACATGTCACATGGACCTTTTCAACACCCCACGTTCCTACACTTCCCTCTTTATTAATTAGTCCTACCTGGAAAATACATCTCAAATCTATCTGCTTCCTTTCGCTCCTGCTTTGAAATCTCAGAAAGTGTTGTTTCTTTGTCCTAGAAGCCCCCCTTACCCTCACCCCTCCGTAGGCTTCATTCACCTGGCTTCGGTGAATCGGTGTCCTCTCCTAAGAGGAGACCTCCCTGACTGCCCACCTGGCGCATCCCTCCCTCAGCCCCGCCTCCATTACTTTCTAACTTGAGTCAGTGTTGAAGGGTTAATAGCACCTACTACAACCTGCAGCTCATTTCCTTGTCTGTTTATCTTTTGTGCATGTGTATGGCTGTGTCCCTCCAGAGTGAGACCCCCAGGGCAGAAAGGACTTCATTTTTCTGTTCAGTGCCATAGTCTGGTACGGTGCTTGCCACACAGTGGGTTTTCAATAGGTTATGGAAAGGAGGTGGGGAGGGCGGGAAGCTCTGGGTACCAGCCTCAGCTTTCCCGGGGGTTACTCTGTGACCTTGGGCAAGCCACACCTGTTCCCAAAGTTACTCGCTTAATGTACTAACAACCTCACTTCCTGTCTCAATGAGGGTTTAAGGGAATCAGACCAAGGTGCTATAAAGGTTAAGAGTTTCTGAAATAGCTACAAAACAAAGAGTTGCAAGCCTCCAGGTTAAGCCTCAAATCTCAGAATACTCTTTATTTCCTGACTGTTACACCATCTTTTCTTTCTTTTTTTTTTAAATTTTATTTGACAGAGAGAGACAGTGAGAGAGGGAACACAAGCAGGGGGCGTGGGAGAGGGAGAAGCGGGCTCCCAAGGAGCAGGGAGCCCGATGTGGGGCTCGATCCCAGGACCCTGGGACCATGACCTGAGCCGAAGGCAGACGCCGAACGACTGAGCCACCCAGGCGCCTCTTGACCATCTCTTCTGAGAGCAGGTAACAGTTAACTGCCCCCGGGGGTCCATCCGTTCCTCTTTCTCGTTCTCCTTTTCTCAGGATCAATCCAGAGCCCGCACCACATGACAGGCACACAGCCTGTCGGAAGGGGGTTGACCTCACTTTCAAAGGGCCTCTGTGGCCACAGTTAAGTCCACCTTTCGCTCTCCTCACTGTGGTCCACCAGTGACACTTGAGGACCCTCGGCAGTGTAGACACACAAATGCTCTGTCTACTGTGAAGAGGTGAACTGCAGGGAGCAAAGTTGTAGGATCCCCCCAAACTGCTCACTGAATTGAATCAAAGAGGATCCACCGAGCAAGGATCACAAGCATGAGAAAATGCTGGGCTTTAGGCAGACAGGCCCCGAGCTGAGATGGGTCCACACCAGGAGCGAGAAACGGCAAACCTTGGCTTCCTCGTCTCACGTCTCTCGGGGGGAGCTCAAAGTGAAGGTTCATCGGATCTCGACAGGGGGTTACGTTAAGCTTCAAAGGATCAGAAATGAAAAGGCCTCATAACAGGTCTTACTTGCAAAAACAATCTAAATAAAAAGCAAAATAAACCGGGACACATAGTTTTGACCCTGTCTTCAGTGTTAAACACCTGTAAGCGGCAGGATGGGTGGAGTCGCCTCTGGGGACTCCCAGCTGTGGCTGGAACCCCGGGCGCCCTGGCCTGGTGTCCCTGCTGGGCTGGGCCCTGTGGCTGCCCCCTCCCCCGCGGCCCCCTGAGCCCGATCCCCCCCCACCCCCCGCCACGCAGCCCAGGGGAAGGGCCAGGCCTCCTGGGCGGCGGGAGCGGGCGCCCAGGCCCCAAGGAAAGACAGGAAGAGGCTGCGAGGGCCTCGGGGACCGGCGGCGCCGCCGGGAGCCGTGCCCTGACTGCGGAGAGCCGCATGAGCGCATGAGCGCAGCGCCCGCGTCACTCGCCGCCCCTGGGGGCCCGGCCCGTGCTCCCGCCCCGGAAAGGGGCGCACCCCAGCGCCTGGGCCCCCGTGGGAGAGCGGCGCCGGGAAGTCTTCTCGAATATTCCTTTGGAGCCTGTAGTTTGGGGACTGAAGGTCAAATGGGGAGTCCTGGGAAGAAGGCCGGGGAGGGCACACCTGGCTGGATAAGGTGTGAAGAGGCAGGATGTTTGTGTGTGTGTCTGCGTGTGTGTGTGTGTGTCTGTGTCTGTGTCTGTGTCTGTGTGTCTGTGTGTGTGTGTCTCTGTGTGTGTGTGTGTGTGTGTGACTGTGTGTGGGTGTCTCTGTGTGTGTGTGTGTGTGACTGTGTGTGGGTGTCTGTGTGTGTGTCTGTGTGTGTGTGTGTGTCTCTGTGTGTCTGTGTCTGTGTGTGTGTCTATGTATGTGTCTGTCTCTGTGTGTGTCCCTGTGTCTGTGTGTCTGTGTGTGTGCCTGTGTGTGTGTGTCTGTGTCAGTGTGTGTCTGTGTGTGTCTGTGTGTGTGTGTCTGTTTCTGTGTGTCTGTGTCTATGTGTGTGTGTGTCTGTGTGTCTATGTGTGTGTCGGGGGGCGGCAGTAAGGACACAGCCCAGGACACTAGGCCCCAGAGCATGTTGACCCACAGACGACAACGAAGACTCCGTAGCACTGAGCATGAGCCAGTGCTGGGCCAAACTTCACATGCATTTCCTTCTCGAATCTGCACAAAACCCTAAGAAGGAGAAAGTTTTTTTTTTTTTTTTAAGATTTTATGTATTTGAGAGAGAGAGAGAGAGAGCATACACAGGGGGAGGGGTGGGACAGAGAGGCAGAGGAAGAAGCAGGCTGCCCGAGGAGCAGGGAGCCTGATGCAGGGCTCCATCCCAGGACCCTGAGACCACAACCTGAGCCGAAGGCAGACGCTTAACGACTGAGCCACGCAGGTGCCCCAGGAGAAAGTATATTTTATTGACATTTGCAGACAGGAAACAGGGACAGAGAGGTTGAGACACTTGCCCAAGGAAGCACAGGTAAAGACCAGCAGAACTGGGCCCCGGGGTCTGTGTTCTTCAGCACTCCACTGCCTCATAACCAACGGGGACTAAACTCCCAGGATATTAATATTTACTAGGATTCAGAGCTGGAGGTTGGTAGTCTTGTGGCTGGCTCAGGGTTCAGGGGTGTCACCCGGGGTTTCCTTACTCCCTCTGGCACCCTCCACATGTCTGGGTATCTCTCCTCATGGCAAGGGGGCAGCCACAAAATGGTTCCCTCCTCTGAGCCTTTCCCTTCTGGGGGACGCTCACCTTCACCCAGGGGCCCACTCCCAAGCCCCTCCAGGCTGAGCAAGCACCTGGCTGTGTGTTAGGTCAGCCAAGGTTCACCCCAGGGCTGCGTGTTTCTGCAGGCCCCTCCTGAAATGGGGTCCTGTTAGTGAGGACCGGGAGGGAGTGGCTGCTGGCCCAGGCTGGGAAGATTTGTAGGATCCTCTCCATCACTTCAAGTGGAGGACCCTGTGGCACAGGGAAGCTCACTGTCTTCTTGTCTGGGGTCACACAGCGAGGCAGTAATAGAGCTACCGGCGGAGGAACCCTCAGCCCCCAATTCCTGCACCTCCTCAGGCTGCACCTGGTCTCAGCTCTGGCTGGATCGCCTGCAGAGCCCAGGCTCCCATCGTCAGCTGCCCAGACCGACCACGCCACTTCCCTTTGTGCTTAACTTCAGGGACCCTCCAGACCCTCCATGGCTCCCCACTGCCCACTGGATGATGCACAAGCACTTTAGCATCACCTTTGTCTGCCATGCCCTCAACCCCCAAGGTTATGTTTCTCCCAGCCAGGACTGCAGGGCCCCCTCTCTTGGTGCCTTTTATTCAAGTTTTCAAAGAATCAACCTCTTATTGAATCTCCAATTTGTTTCATTAATTTATGCTGTTATCTTCATTAATTTCATTTTATCTTGTCTTTGAGTTAATTCTGTACTTCTTTTCTGACTGCGTTTAGTGCTTGGCTCATAAATTTTCAATCTTTCTTTTTTTTAATTTTTAAAAGATATTTTATTTATTCAAGTAATCTCTACCCCCAGTGTGGGGCTCAAACTCACAATCCTGAGATCCCAAGGGTCACGTGCTTCACCAACCAAGCCAGCCAGGCACCCTTCTTCTTTTTATTTATTTATTTATTTATTTTAAAGATTTTTATTTATTCATTTGAGACACAGAGATAGAGAGAGAGCACGAGCAGGGGGAGAGGCAGAGGGAGAGGCAGAGGGAGAGGGAGAAGCAGGCTTCCCGCTGAGCAGGGAGCCCGATGCGGGGCTGGATCCCAGGACCCCTGGGATCATGACCTGAGCCAAAGGCAGACGCCTAACGACTGAGCCACCCAGGCGCCCCCGTTTGCCGATCTTAAGCGTCTGGTAATGTTACACGAATCCTTGAAAACTAATTGTATTATGCAAGAATCAAGTGGTCAAGATTGTGATTCCAGTGGTTCGTACCTTCTCTGCCTTCCCACACATGTGTGTGCTTAGCTACCCTCCCTAGGACAGGTCTGCTGACACCTCTCATTGCAGTCCTGCGTTATCCACCTCTCCTGCTTTGAGGGTATGCTGTTAGGCGCATACAAGTTTCTGACTGCTGTGTGCTCTTGATGGATTATTTCTGTTAACCTTAAATAAAATCTCTTGATCCTTATTAGTATTTTTGTTTTAAATTCTATTTGCCTGATATTACTGTGGCTACGTTCTCCTTCTTTTCCCTCATCTTTTCATGTCCCACCTCCGTGCTTTAGGAATGTCTGTTGAGGGCGCCTGGGTGGCTCAGTTGGTTAAGCGACTGCCTTCGGCTCAGGTCATGATCCCGGAGTCCCAGGATCGAGTCCCACATCGGGCTCCCTGCTCAGCAGGGGGGTCTGCTTCTCCCTCTGACCCTCTTCCCTCTCGTGCTCTCTATCTCTCTCTCTCAAATAAATAAATAAAATCTTTAAAAAAAATTCATAAAAAAAAAGGAATGTCTGTTGAAACAGTACATGGCAGGATTTGATTTTTTACTGAGTGTTTTTTCACAAGGCGGGCTTAATCTGTTGACTTTTGTGGTGATCGCTTGGGCTCATCTGTGCACATTTAGCTTCTGTTTTCTATTTATTATGACATCCGCTCACTTCTTTTCCCTTCTTTCTTGTCTTCTAATAGATTGGCTATCTTTTTTTTTTTTTAAGATCTTATGTTAAGCAATCTCTATACCCTGGGTGGCTCAGTTGTTTGGGCGTCTGACTCTTGTTTTCAGCTCAGGTTGTGATCTCAGGGTGTGGGATTGAGCCCTACATAAGGCTCCTGTTCAGCATGGAATTTGCTTCTCCCCCCCTCCCTCTGCCCCTCCCCCTGCTTGTGCTCTTGCTCTCTCAAATAAATAAATAAATCTTAAAAAAAAAATTCTCTACGTCCAACATGGGTGGGGGCTTGAACTCACAACCTCAAGATCAAGACCTGAGCCAAGATCAAGAGTTGGATGCTTAACTGACTGAGCCACCCAGGTGCCCCAGATCGGTTATCTTTAAATTTTCTTTCTATTCTTTTAGTAGCTTACCTAAACAATGTTTGAGGCTGCGCATCTCCCTCTCCTCCTCCGGAGCAAGATGAATTCCCTAGGATGTTTAACCAGGAATTCCTTCACTCTCATCCATTATATTGTTGCCAATATTTTAGTGTCACCTTGATTTTAAGACTCCTCATTACTCATTATTATTAAAAATGATATTGATGGGGCGCCTGGGTGGCTCAGTCGGTTAAGCGACTGCCTTCGGCTCAGGTCATGATCCTGGAGTCCCGGGATCGAGTCCCGCATCGGGCTCCCTGCTCGGCAGGGAGTCTGCTTCTCCCTCTGACCCTCTTCCCTCTTGTGCTCTCTATCTCTCATTCTCTCTCTCTCTCAAATAAATAAATAAAATCTTTAAAAAAATGATATTGATGGGAACTCCACTCACCATTCCTCTGACAACTAGAGATTCTCTACGCCCCCCACCCCCCAGTGGAGAGAAGCAAAAAACTGTTTTCCAGATCGAGAGCTGCCATAGGCAGCTGGGGGGTCTGTGCTGATTTACTCCCCTGGGAAGACTGTATTTGGAGCTGGTCTCCTGGAGATGTGTCCGGATCAAATTCAGAAAGATCCCCTCACTTTCCGAGACCTATCCATTTTCTTTTATTTTTTTTTAAGATTTTATTTATTTGACAGAGAGAGGCACAGCAAGAGAGGGAACACAAGCAGGGGGAGTGGGAGAGGGAGAAGCAGGCTTCCCGTGGAGCAGGGAGCCCGATGCCTCGACCCCAGGACCCTGGAATCATGACCTGAGCTGAAGGCAGACGCTTAACGACTGAGCCACCCAGGCGCCCCGAGACCTATCCATTTTCTGCACCAAACAGGGCACACGGAATAATGTAGAACTAGCTAACATTTACTGCATGCTGACAATGAGTTCTCGGCTCAGACACTATAAGCCATATGTCATGAGATGTGACATGACAACCGTCCCCATTTTGTTGGTGTGGAAACCGAGGCACCCAAGGGTTAAGCAAATGTCCTGAAATGCCACAGCAGGCAAGGAGTAGGAGCAGGACCCCAACCAGCACCGAGCTTCCAGAGCAGCCCCAAGAGGGCTCACCACCCCCCGGATTTCAAGGCTTTGAAGGGTTCGCCCAGCTTCCGATCTGCAGTGGAGCTTGGCAGCCAGGGCAGCTGGGGGGGAGCTGGCCTCTCCCTCAGCCTTGTTCTGTCCCACATCCTGAGGGACACGCACACAAGTGGGTGCTCCAGGCTGCAGGCTTGGGCTCTGTCTGTGTGCCTCGCCCTCGGCCTCCTCCTTCCACCATGCAGGCATGTGGGCACACTTCAGGGGGGGCCCACCTGGTCACAGACCCAGACAAGAGGACCCCTCCTGCCCTAGAAACGGTCATGGGAATATTAGGTAGACTGTTCCAGGCCACAGGCTGCAGGGTCCACATTTGAGGAGGGCATAGCCCCTGGTCTCACCCGGAGGAGGGTCAGAGTCGGGCCCCTAAGGCATGAGGCCAGGGCCCCTTAGGCATTACTGGTCCTTGAAGCCCTCAAAGCCTGAAATCCTGTGTCAGCAGACCAGAATCTTCCAGAAACCCGCTCTCAGGAGTCACAGGACTCCAAGGACTCAGCTGCTTCATCCCCACCTGCCATAAGACACGGGGGTCCAAACCACAATATGAATGTCAGTTTCACTATCTTCTGGCCCTTTCTGGACAATCCTACATGCCCCTCATGTTCTTGAGAGTCTGTTGCCAGCCCTCTACTCCTGGTTCTATGTTCTGTAACAAGCTTTGGAAAATTTGAGCAAAAGGAATTTACTGGAAGGCTATTAAGAGCTCATAATTTAGGGGCACCTGGGTGGCTCAGTCAGTTAAGCATCTGCCTTCGGCTCAGGTCATGATCCCAGGGTCCTGGGATCAAGCCACACGTCGGGCTCCCTGCTCGGCAGGGAGCCTGCTTCTCCCTCTCCTCCTCGCTCATGCTCTCTGTCACTATCTCTGTCTCTCTCAAATAAATAAATAAATAAAATCTTAAAAAAAAAAAAACCAATAGGGCGCCTGGGTGGCTCAGTTGGTTAAGTGACTGCCTTCGGCTCAGGTCATGATCCTGGAGTCCCGGGATCGAGTCCCGCATCGGGCTTCCTGCCCAGCAGGGAGTCTGCTTCTCCCTCTGACCCTCTTCCCTCTCGTGCTCTCTATCTCTCATTCTCTCTCTCAAATAAATAAATAAAATCTTTAAAAAAAAAAAAACCAATAAAGAGCTCCTAATTTAGGGGAAAGCTAGAGACCCAGGCTCAGAAACTGATATGGTCCTGGAGGACCATGAAACATAAAGCCGGGAATGTCTCCTGAAATGGATGCGTCGGATCCCCCAGCGGCAGCCCCTGCAATGGGGATTCTTGTACACATGATTTATGGGGCAGGGAGGGCCCTCGGGGGTGAGTGAAGCTGGACGGGGTAGGGGAAGAAGCCAGGCAAAGATGCGGTGTCAGCTGGATCTAGGCTCAGCCTGATCCCACAGGGAGCTCTGAGTGTGACACCAGAGTTGTCCTACCTTGAGGCAAGGGGGTTGATTTTTGTTATATATCTGGGTATTAGGTGTTGGTCAAGGAGGCTGGCGGGGAGGGGATCTCCCAGGCATTTTCTTGGTGCGGTGGCTCCCATTGGCTGAGGCCAAGTCTTCAGAGACAGGTCAGCTGCCGGCCATATTCACAGCATCTGGGGGCCGATCATCTGCAGGATGATCGCCTTCGGCTTTGTCCCTCTGCTCGGGTTCACATTCTAGGGAGGGGTGTCTATTTGGCATAGCTCGCCTCATATGCCCATCCCTTAGGCGTCTGAATAAAGCTCCCTCGGCCTGTATCCGATGGAGAAAGAAACCGAAGCTTGAAAGAAGACCAGGGTGAAAGGCCAACGGATGCTGTAGAGCAAATCCACCACCAAAAATCCACTGAGGTATTTTTCTGAAATCAGAACCGGAGTCCCATCTTTTCTGCCCCCACCACTACGCTCAGCACAACTGACCTCCTCCTCCTCCAGGTTGACGTGTATGCCGAGAATGCTTGATTCACGTGTTTCCCTGGCTCTCCACCCCTCTAGACAGTGTCCTTCTCTTCAGGGGGTCCCCGGACGCTGCGGTGGGTCTCGAGTAAATGCCGGAGTTAGTGGCCAGCCCAGGGAGTGTCACGTTCCTCTCTCTGCGCCGCCTGCCCACAGACGCGGGTCAGAACGTGAGGTGTTAGGAGAGGGACATCTTTAGGCCTTCCCCTCCCCCTCTGTGCTGAGGACGACTCTAGCTTTGCCTTCCTGGTTTCCCCCCAACACACACCCCCACCCCAGCTCTCCCCGTAGCAGCTGTCTAAGATCTTGTCATTGTTCCAGTTACTACCACTGTATACCAAACCTCTCCAAAAGGCAGTGACACAGAACCACCATGATCTTATGATCCTAGGTTCCGCAGGTCAGGAGTCCAAACAAGGCACAGCAAGTACAGCTCTTCTCTGCTCCACAGTGACCGGGGCCTCTGCTGGAAAGTGTGAACGGCTAGGGGCTGGAATCATCTGGAGACTTCTCCATTCACATGCCTCGGCACCTGGACGGGGATGACCCACAGGCTGGGCTCTCTGTGTGGCTTTTCACAGCTTGGTGGCCTCGGGATAGTTGGACTTCTTGAATGTTCCAGCTTCCAGAGTGCTTGAGGAGTGTTCTAGCAAACAAGGGCTTTAAGAGTGTCCCAGCAAATGAGGCAGAAGTGATGTGGCGTTTTATGACAGCCTCCGAAATCACATAGGGTCACTGCTGCTACACCCCATTGGTCAGAGCAGCCGCAAGCCCATCCAGAGTTAAGAGAAGGCAGACGCTTAACCATCTGAGCCACCCGGGCGCCCCGGCAACTGGTTATTTAAAAGAGTCACAGTTGGGGGTGCCTGGCTGGCTCTTTTGGAAAAGCATGCGACTCTTGATCTTGGAGTTGTGAGTTCAAGCCCCACGCTGGCGGTAGAGATCACTTAAACATAAATAAACTTTTAAAAAATAAAAAAAAATAAAATAGTCACAGTGGCATGAAGTCAGGAGGAAAGGACGAAGACTAAGGTTTGAGATCGATTTTTCCAAGGAGTCTGGGAAAGGGAGGTGATGGATCAGCATGCTGAGAAGGGGCGTGGGAGGGAGGTGAACGGGAGGTGGACGGAGGAAGAGGGATTTTAGGAGGTGTTGTTGAGTAACAGCCCTGTGTGAGATGGCATTTGGGTTGCTGAATCTGTTTCTTTTGCCCCAGACCGGCTGGCTCTGAGACTGAACTGCAGTGATCACTGCTTTGCAGACCAAGCTGGGCCAGATCTAGCCAGTCGCACCCAGCCTGCCCCCAGAAACTTTCAGGGTGGAGGCGCCTACTGTCATTTCCGTCGCCTCATTACCTAGGGTCAATGGGCAAGGCCATCTCATGCATAAACGCGTGCCCCAGCATCTCATTTCCCCGGGTGTTCATGCTCCCCTGCCCCTCCTCATTCCCAGGGGCCAGATCCCACCAAGCCTGATCTCATCCTTCGGGTGGGAGGGGGAGGAAGGCAGGAGAGAGGGGTTCTCTCTAGAGGATCCTGGTTCCTGAGACAGGCTAATTACAGGCTTCCTAATTAATGAGCCATGGGGTTGCATTTCATCAGCTGAGTCACGATTAATGTTTGGGCCCTGGACCCAAGGGGAGGGTATCGGGAACCATGGGAGGGGAGGCCAGCCTGTCTCTGCCTCCCTCAACCGTGATTCTCTACCCACCTCTCCTTTCTTTCTTTCTTTCTTTTTTTTTAAGATTTTAAGAAATCTCTACACCCAACATGGGGCTCGAACCCACAACCCCAAGATCAAGAGTCGGATGCTCCCCTGACTGAGCCACCCAAGTGTCCCTACCCACTATCTTTTCAAACCCAGTTCTCTCCACTGGTTTAGAGGCTATCAGACTGCCCACCTTCCTCCCTACTCCTGCCTCTGCTTCCCAACAACCTTCCTGGGACGGACCCCCCCTCTGTCCATCCTTTTTTTTCCTTTAAGAGTTTATTTATTTATTTGACAGAGAGAGACAGCGAGAGAGGGAACACAAGCAGGGGGAGTGGGAGAGGGAGAAGCAGGCTTCCCGCCGAGCAGGGAGCCCGATGCGGGGCTCGATCCCAGGACCCTGGGATCATGACCTGAGCCGAAGGCAGACGCTTAACTCCTGAGCCACCCAGGCGCCCCCAGTCTGTCCATCCTTCATGCCTTCCCGCCCCACCAGGACCACACAGGGCTCATTGGGTTACTGTTTCCCACTCATCTAGTTTCTCTTTCAAACAGCATCTCCCTCAGCCACACACATCCCACATCTCGGGGTGCGGTCTGCAGGGTGGCAAGCCCAGCACAGTTGGGGGGGCAGGCCAGTCCCCGCCGCAGCCTGCCACAGACCATTCCAGGGCCGCTCTGCACCTGCTCCTTCCCTGTCTGACTCCTTGCTCCTTCCTACACCCTCCTCCTTCAGCAGCCGCACAGGATGGGTACTTTTCCATTCATATCTCAAGCAGATTTCCCCACTTACATGAAGTGAACTGTGCTGAATCTTTGTTCGGCAGAACAGCTTTTATTTTTGTGCCTAGACGTGTAATATTTTTTAACGTTCGAAAGCTGTGCTGTAGCATTCAGGCCACTCCTATAGAGGGGACTTGAGTCTGCTCTTTGTTTTTGTTTTTTTTTTAAGATTTTATTTATTTATTTGACAGAGAGAGACACAGCGAGAGAGGGAACACAAGCAGGGGGAGTGGGAGAGGGAGAAGCAGGCCTCCCGCTGAGCAGGGAGCCCGATGCGGGGAGCCTGATGCGGGGCTCAATCTCAGGACCCTGAGATCATGACCTGAGCCGAAGGCAGACGCTTAACGACTGAGCCACCCAGGCGCCCCATTGAGTCTGCTCTTTGGCAGCCTCTGCCACCAGTAAAGCATCTGAGGGGTTAAGAGTGGCCTTGGAGTCAGTCAGCTGAGCTCTTCATGGACCTGAGCCTCAGTTTCCTCCTTTAGGAGTTAAGGATTGGGGGGCGGGGGCTGGCTGGCTCAGTCTTTAGAGCATGCGACCCTAGTTCTCGGGGTCGTAAGTTCAAGCCCCATGTTGTCTGGAAAGCTAAGTTAAAAAAAGAGACACAAGGATTAAACGAGGTCATACAAACAAAGCACTCAGCAGGATGCCCCCCGCGGCCCCTCCCCCGAGTGTACTCAATATGTAGAAACTTTATTAAAAAACTTTTGAATGCAAAGTTTGTGTTTTTTCTTAAACACACATGGGTGGCCTTCAGAGTCTCCATAACCTCCTTGATGATAATATATGCCCAATCACACGTGGGTGTAAACCACTTGTTCCTGGGTCCTCCGCAAGGGGGCGACACGGCTCCTCAGGCCCCGCGGGGGTACCTGGGTCCGCTGCTCAGGTTGCTTGCCGCTTCCGGTGGCGCCAGAGTTGTTCTCCGAGTTTTGCCAGAGAATCTTTGGGCTACAATCCTGGGAGCGGGATGGCTGGGTCAGAGGGTCCATGTACATGTGACTTTGCTAGAAACTGTTACGTCGCCCTCCGCAGAGCTCGCGTTGCCACCCGCGGTGCATGGCAGCACCTGTTAGCCCACAGCCCCAGCAGTGGAGTGCGGCCCCACTTTGAGACGCGTGCCCATCTGCTAAACAAGAGATAGTGTTTCGGGGTTGCTTTTATTTTATCATATTGTGAGCAAGGTTGAGCATCTTCTGACATGTTTAAGAGGCTGTGTGCATTTCTTTATGAATCTTTATTTTTAGAAGCTATAGGAACCATTGTAATACACCTTACAAATATACTTTTTCCAGGTTGTAATTTACTTTTTACCTTGCTAATGGTAGCTTGCTATTCTTTGTACAAGGTTTTTTTTTTTTAATTTCAGTGTAGTCAGATTTGTCAATCTTCTCTCACTGTATCTGGATTTTGAATGAGGAACATTTTCCTCACTCCCAGGTTCCCAGTCATCCCATTTTCCACTTTCTTCTAGTTCTTGGATGGTTTCCTTCTTCCAGCAGCCCCAGTACCACTTCGTGAAACATCCATCTTTCTCTGTTGGTCGGCTGGATTTTTAACTGTTTCATTGGTCTGTGTATTCAAGGGTTAGCTCTCCCCATGCAACCCAAACTGTTCATTTCCAGGGTTTTCCTGGTTATTCTGGCTTGTTTTTCCAAATGATTTTGATAATAAGAATAGTGTCTAAGACAAGGGCAAATGTCCATGAAAAAAACGGTAAGGTAAAGAGCAGTCAACAGAACCACACAGCATATATACGTATTTTTTTCCCCTTATAGAAAGATATTGTAAGGGGGAAAAAACCCAACCCACAATGTTTGTGTGGTCGCGTCTCAATAATGTGGTTGCAGGTAGCATCATCTTGCTATTGGCACAAACCTTGGTGGAGAAAACGTGCCAAAGGCCACCAGGCTGCCTCTTCTTCCTTCATCCTCCCTTCATCCCTGAGCCACTCTCAAGATTCGTCACCCCTCTGATCTGTGGCATTTCTTTGTAAGAGAGGGAGTGCGTTACCGCGGGGTGGAGCCTGGGCTATGGCCTCTGCCACAGGTAGCTGGACAGAGCATCTTTGGCTGATTCCCAGCCCAGCCAGCCCCTTTCGGCCTAGAACTGGAAGGAAAGATCTGCGGGAGCCAGTGGGCAGGGGCCGGGTAGGCCAGTGCAGGCTGTGGAGGGGCTGGGGGGAGGGGGCGGGGGGGCCCTGCGAGGGTGGCGGGGGACAGCCCTGAGGCGCCCCGCCCCGCCCAGAGCCCTCACAATGGCAGCTGGCCCAGTATCACAACCCCACAGGCGGGAGGCAAGCAGCCAAGGAGCGGCCTAGAAGCCCGGCAGGGCCGCAGCTTCCTCCAGGGGCAAGTCGCTTTGTCTGCAGACCTACTTACAGCAACCCCCGAGGCAGAGGGCTGGTTTCCTGGGGGATGGAAAAGCTCCTGGCAGCGGAGTGGCCTCGGGCTGAAGATGCACGGGAGGCGGCAGTGCGGCCCAGGGCTCGGGGCCCTAGGTGCTGTGGGGCGCTGCCGCCAGGCTGCCAGGACATGGAGTACTACTCTGTGAGCACCGAGCAGATGCTCATCTTCTTCCTAGCCGTCTGGTTCTTCTACTTCTTCTACCTTCAGGACTTCTGAGCGGCCCTCCCTCCCGCTGTCCCCGGGGCTGGCGGGGCCCCAGCCTGGAGCGAACGACCCGAATCGGGCCACAGAGCGGCCAAGGACTGAAGACTTCCTTAGCCCCTCAGGAAGAATGGCCAGGACGCCAGGTCGCCCTGCTCCTCACAGATGGAGATTTGGGGCCCAGGCCCCCGCTCTCAGAGGGCCCAGGGCTGCGCGCCCCACACAGCCTTGGTGTCTCGAGTACATGACAGAGGAAAGGGGAAGACGTGTGACCCCGCGGGACCTGCGGCCGGGCGAGGGGGCAGCGGGCCACATCGAGGCTTTGCGCTCCTGAGTCTTCTCAGAGTCAGTGGGGCCCAGCTCCGTGCTCACTGGTCAGCTGCTCTGTGCCTGGCCTGGGGATGCTGCTGAGAAGTAAACTGCCCTCTGAGCCTCGTTGGTGGCAAGAGAATGGTTATTCCCATTTTCTAAGGGAGAGAATCAGCCCGGCCATGCTTAGCGTTCTGGCAAGGGTGGTGAAAGACCACATCCTTTTGGGGGACTCTCTAGACTAAGGTAAAGGGGCGCCTGAGTGGCTCAGTCGGTAGAGCATGTGACTCTTGATCTTGGGGTCGTTGAGTTCAAGCCCCATGTTGGGTATAGAGCTTAAAAAAAAAAAAGAGTAAGATCAAAACGGATGCATGTCCAAGGACATGGGTGTGGCTCCACCTGGGCACAGGACAGGAACTGTCCTCCCCAGGGGCTCCCAAGCCTGGTTTCCCACCAGGGCCAATTGGGGAGCAGGAGCCAGTTTGAAAGGCAGATCACGAGGCCCCTCCATAGGCGGGGAGACAGCTCTGCCCTTATCTGGGGGTGCCTCATGCAGACCCCACACTGGAAGCAGCTGCCTCTGGCTCCCTGGGGTGGGGCGGACAGGGGGCCCCCAAACAGCAGGCACCCCCAGACGGCAGGGCTCCTGAGTAGTGGACCTGCCCGGGAGGGCTGAGGGGGCTGCTACCCTGAGGCCACCACAGGCTGAGGAATGGAATCTCCCCACCCCCAGCGCCGCTTCTGCCACAAATGTGGGGCTTTTCTTACAATACATTGAGGCAAGGAGGGTAAGGCAGGAATCTGGAAAGGCCCAGACCTTTAAAGCCAAAGAGCACCCAGGGGCCTCACTGGCTAAGAGGAAAGCCCACCAGTACAGACCCTGAAGTCTCAGGCAAGGCTGCCGCCTGAGGCAGGGGGAGGAATTTCCTTTGGGGACACACAAACCCCCTAGGAATCTCTAGCCCCACCCCCAGATCTCTAAATTCCTGGGTCTGGACTAGAGTCCAAGAATCAGAGCTTTTAGTAAGCTTTTGTAATAAGCTCCGCTCCTCCCTGCCAGCGCCTCATTCCCTGCCCCCTACCCCCCCCCCCGCCCCGGGGCAGAGGAGGCAGCGGGCCTGTGGGAGGGGAGGAGAGCAGGCGGCTGGGGTTTCGGGGCCCACAGTGCGTGCCTGAAACCTCACGACGAACTGGTGCAGCACCGCCAGGCCCTCCTTCCCGCAGACTCACAGGGACTCACGGGGAGCAGGGAAGGGTCCGGCACACTTTCTCACGGACATTGTTCCAGCAACTAGAATCTTCCATGCAGTAAACAGTTGTAGGAGCACAGAGTTTCCCCTGGGACGCCACAAAACTAAATTTTGAGTGAAAAGAATGCAGCCGAGTTGTTTAAGTACTTCTGCCAGGGGCCCCGTGCAGCAAAGGTCGGTGGGCCTCAGAGGGCAGTGCGGCCAGCAGCTCGGTGGGTGCCGGGCCTCCCCACTGGCGCTCACACCCACGTGCAAACCCTCGCACGTCAGATGCATCCCGAAATGTGACTTCTCGTCTGTCAGGCCACTGACCTGAATTGCAGCCTGATGGGGTTGCCGGGCCGGCTCGAGGCTGCCCTGTGACAGCCCCACTTGGTGTGGGTGCCAGTGGGGGACAGACATATGACGACAGACAGGCACTTTGTCAGGAGGAAGCCCACAGCGGAAAGACGTCAACCATCACTTTATTAAGGCTCGGAGTGGTCTGCCAGTTGGGGGCTGAGTCATTCACTCCAGACCCCCACCACGGAGCACTCCCGGCTTCCGGGTGACACCGAAGGCGGAAGCTGTCTTCGAGATTCCGAGCCACAGTCTGTTGTGCTGCACTCACGTCTACCCTGCGGGGCTGGGATGTGTGCACGGACCACGTCGGGGGGGCCCCCCAGCAGGGTGGGGCCGGCTCTCACAGGCCCTGGGCTCTGGCAGGGGAAGGGGGTGGGGTGGCAGGGAGGCACAGGAGGGCAGGGATAGTCCCCCATCCCTCCCAGCCCAAACTATGGCTTTGTTATCCTATTGCCACTTGAGCAGGAGTGGGGTGCCCCCTCCCACCCCATACTCTGGCCCGTGTGCTACACTGTGGAAGGAAACAAAGGGGAAAGCCCCTGGGGAAGAAAGGGCCCCTGTGTGCTTGGGGCCCTGGCCAGACCTCAGGGGATCCTGACCCCCACTCTCTCAGCGACTCCCCTCGACGGGTCTTCTTGGGCCGAGGCTGCTCACTCAGAAGTGGACCCGCAGCACGTCCTGGCTGGCAAACGGCCGCCGGCAGGTGGCACAGGCCACGGGCAGGGAGCGCTGCTTCTCGCCCAGGCACGGCCGGCACAGGAGGTGGCCGCAGGGAAGCTGGTACACCGGCTCCTTTTTGAAGTAGGGAGAAAACACTCTTTTGCAGGAGGCGCACTCGGGGCCCGGGACGCTCCCAGGCTGCTCTGGTAAATTAGGGAGGAAAATAAGCCAAGGTTAGGGAAAGCGGCCCCCTCGCTCAGGCCCCGTCCCAATGGCCGGGCAGATGCCTGGAGCGGGACAAGAAGCTTCCCCACCCTCCACCCCTGTGGCAGCATGGCTGTATCCCTCCCGAGGCCACTTCTGGCTGATCCGGGAGGACAGGGTGTTGGGGAGCCTGGGAACCTGGGAGGCTTCCCCTCAATGATTAAATCTTGGTGCTCCAATGAGTGCTCAAGAAAAGTTGGCTTCTGAGGGCAGGCAGGCCACACCGAGCCCTCCCTCCTGGTCTCCGAGCAGGACTTACTTTCCACTGGGACAGGCTGCCAAGGTCAGAGTGGGGCACAAGCGCATCCTGACAACAAAACTACAAGGCGAGATGCCACAAGACAAGGAAAAAGCAGAGAGGGGTCAGGTGCAGCAGGGGCCGGGCAGGTCAGCGGAGGAAGGAGGGTACCAGAGAGGCAGGGTTGAGGTCTGTCTGCAGCAGACCTGCCCGCTGAGCCCGGCACCTGCTTCTCTTCAGCCCAGCAGCCCCCTCCTGACCTGCCGACCCCCTTCCCGTGCTGCAGGCTCTCTTTCCCTGCTTCCTGCAGGGCCTCCCCGAATGGGGGCCACACAGGCTGAGTCCTGCCACCCCCTCCCCGAACTGCACCCGCTGCGCTTCCTTTTCTTGTGGCCCTGGCCTTGGGACGCTGCTCTTTCTTCCCCAGTCCACACCCCTCCGGAGAGGGTCAGGGTGGCCTCTTGGGGGAAGAAAAGGGACCAGCCATGCAGAAAGAAAGGGAGAGCAAGTACAAAGAATGGCTGGTCTAGAACCAAACCAAACCAAACCAAACCGAGAAAATGGCCGGTCCATGAAAGAAAGGACCCAGAGGTGTGACGTATGAGACTGGCTTCGGGCGAGACCGCAAAGGGGGGCCGGGGGCGGGCTGGGGCATGCAGGCCTTCACAGGCAGCGGGAGTTTAGATGTTATTCAAAGCTCAACCGGATGCCCTGAGAGGCGTCTAAGAAGTGCAGAGCCACGAGCTGGTTGAGAGCAAAAGAAGACGCCTCTGGCTCCCGTGAGCGACGGGCAAGGGTGGCTGCCAGGGAGCTGCAGGGCTGCTGAAGGAGACGGGGGCCACGGCACAGGAGCTGGGGCCGGGGGGCAGCAGAGAACGGGGCTCTGAGGCATGAATACCGACAGGTATTGAGGAGTACCAACAGGACCTGGGGATGAACGGATATCAGGAATGTTGAAGGAAACCAAGGATGATGTCCACGTTACAGGCCTGACCAAAGGGTAGAAGATGCTGCTCTTTATCAGCAGTGGGGTTACGGGAGCGGGGGGGATCCTCCAGAGGGTGTTTGCAGTTCTGAGTTAGAATTTCACTCAAGAAATATCCATGAGTTTCCCATGTGGAGGTGCCAGGCAGCTGTCAGGGAGGTTGGGGTCTGAGCTCCAAGGAGAGGAAGGAGCTACAGGTGAGCATAGGTGGTCACCGGCCGGTGGGCTCTTGCTGGGAGGACAGAGAAGAGGGTCCAGGACCAGAGTCTGGAAGAGATGGAAGAGTCAGCAGTGGAAACTATAAAGGGATGGTGAAAACAGGGAGAAGAGTGTGCCATCCAGAAGGCCAAGCGAGAAGGTGTTTTGGGAAGGTGGTGCTAAGAAGCCGCATCAGCCACTGCTGAGAGGGTGAGTGACCGCTGGGTTTGGAGTCCATGGAAACTGCCGGTGACCTGGACAAGAAGGTTCTGGGGGCTGGCCAGGGTGGAAACGTAATCAGAGAGACAGGGGGGTGGGTATGAGAAGCGGAAGAGCTAAGATCGCTTGGGATCCAGACAAGAGCTCAGCCCAGGTCTGGAGGGGCAGCAGGAATCGAGTGTCCGCCTTATCATGAGCTCCTTCAGGCTTCATCTTGTAAAACCCGTCCCAGCATTCCAGCAGGTTCTCTCACTTTGTAGCCTAGTTGATTCTATCATCTAATGTGGTCCCAGATTCAGGGTAGGCAAAAACTGGCTCAGTAAGCTGCCCCAGTTCTTTGCTGAAACACCAGGGACAATGTTGACAGGAAGGCATGAAGAGGACAACGCCAGACTCCCTCCATAGTTCCATAAAATAAACCACACACAGGTCGGATGGGAGACGGACTAGATATGAAAACTAAACAAAGGAGAAACAAACAAAAGTCCTTAGGACAGAACAATTAATATTAGATCTCACCGAAACACCACAGAGCTGCCAAGCCCTAAGCCCACAGAATTACTAAGACTCAACTAAAGAAAGCCTTTCTTGTGAAGAGTTACACTTCACAGGAGCTCCTCAACTGCCCCCGGAAAAGGAAAGAGACTGGGGTCTCCCCGAGGCCCGAGCGCCAGGGCTGAGGAAGCCGGGCATGGGGGTCGGCAGAGCCCCGGAGGCAAAGCCCAGCCTCCTGTTCCAGGGCTCCCAGGAGACAGATGGGGCCCTGGTTACCCGAGCCGGCGCCTGGCCTCCAGGAGGTGCTGCTTTCTCTCGCGCCCAGCTGCTGGAGCTGCCCCCTGGCCAGCCGAGCTGTGAAGGAGGGCATGGAGCCAAGGGTCGACGTCAAGGCAACTTCCAAGCTTTGTGACAGCTTCTGCTCATGGGACACCGGACCTGACAAGAGATGCACAGACCACAATATCCAGAGAGAGGTTCAGTAAAAGAGAAGAGCAAGCCGTAAGTCCTTGGAGGACTACTCGAACAGCACTTCCAGCTTCGAATGGACACAAATGTAAAGAACCTCCTCCGTAATGTCCACTCGTGAATTGTGATGACAGAATATTAGCAGTTAAAGCCCTGGGGACCCATCCCACCCAGCTTCCAGGGTTCCTGGGCTCCGCTCCAGCTTTCCTCCTCTTGGACAAACTGCGGGGCAGGCCCGGGCCACCTGGTGGCTCCCCTGCGGAACTGCACCCTACTTTCTGCAGGTCTTGCAGGCCAAGGAAATGACTGGGTGAAGGCCCAGCCTTGTGCCCCTGCTCCCTGTCCACTGCCTCACCAGCAGCCTTTCCTCGTCTCCTCTCTTCCGGGGCCCCTGCCACTCCGCAGGGCCACTGGCCTGCCCCTCTGGGCACTTGTGTCCTCTCCCTCCTGCTGAGTAAAGCAAAGTGGTCATTACCAAGTGGAGTAACAAAGACCTCACTCTGCCCACTCCATGATCTAAGGGACCTTCTCGGTGTGGTCCACAGAAAGCCAAGCAGTGGGCTGAGGGTGAAGGCAAAGGGGGAGGGGGACAGCTGTTCACGAAAGAACCCAGAGACCTGCCTGGTAGCAGGGTTCACAAAACTGCCCTAAAGCAGAGAGTAGAACGCTTTGTCTACAGTTTGTAGGACTTGCCTGGGACCTTGAAGCACAGGTCAGCACGGTCCTGTGTCATCCACAAATCTGTCAAGGCCAACACTACTGGAGACCTCAGAGACCGCCCGGTCTGAGGACCTTTCCTCGTCCCACCCCACTGCACCTCGGATGCTTCCAGGAGTTTCTGAGGGTCATGTTAACTAAAACTTATACTCAAAACCAGATGTAACCTTTAAGCACACTATTTGCCTATGGTTTTTACAGTAAGAGAGGAAATTAGAAGAATGATAAAATCTAAACAGACCAATTTTCATAAGAAAAAAGTGTCAAAGAGCTATCTCCAAAACACCCGGCACAAACAGTCATGGGCAAATTCTACCAAATATGTAAAAGAGTAAATGATCCTAATATTATTATATTGTTCTAGTTTATGTGCTGCCAAAGTGAGCACTCTATTATACTGTTCTAAAGTTTAGTAAAGGAAAATTTCTTAATTCTTCTTATGGAGCAAATAAATCTTTGATAACAAAACATGACCAAAGATGGCATGTGCCCATGCATACATACACATGACAGTCCAAATTATTTATCCAAAATAAAACACTAGCAAACAGAACCAAGCCAAACATTAAAAGAAGCATGACCAAAGGGAGTTTCTTCCAGGAATGTAGTACTGGCTATTCAATATTAAGAAGCCTATTAATGTATTTTTTCATATTAAAAGATCTCAGGATGAAAAATTGTAGCATCATCTCCATTGACATTGAAAAGGCATTAGACAAAATTCAACCACCAATCTTAGATAAAAACAAACAAATAAAAAAAACCACCACTGAACGAAATAAGAATCAATGGTGTGGGAGAGCATCTGAAATGGTTCCCAATGAGACCCACCTCCAGATACTCCTGCCTTGGGTACCCGGGTACCCCCACCCCTTGAGTGTGGGCTGGGCTCAGCGACTCGCTTCTAACAGGATATAGCAAACATGATAGGATGTCACCACCACGACTGGGTTAAACAAGACTGTGACTTCCATCTGGTTTGCAGACACTGTGACCGTGGCTGTGGAAGACTGTGAAGCAGATGGCAGAGCCAAACCACGCCTGGATTCCTGACCAGAGAAGCTATGAGATCATGCATGTGTAGTGCTTTACACCAGTAAATGTGAGGATAATTTAAGGTGGCAAGGCATAAAGCACAGGGCAACAGTGCCAAGTGTCATGTGGGAAGCGTAGGGATGACCACGGACATGGACGTAGGACGTGGAGTACCTGTTGAGCAGTCCATGTGCGTCAGCCCCAGCTCACTGGCAGCTTTCATTTTCTTAGCGGGGTGCTCTGAGGTAGTGGGTGAGACCAGAAGGCTTGTGGTAGAGAAACAGGAAGCACTGATACCGAGGCTACCGTCTGGGGCGTGTTCAGCGTGCTCCATCTTCCTTTTCCGAGAGGGCAGAGCAATGGAAGAGGGGGTCACTGCCAACGCAGTCTGTGCTCTCCCGAGCAGATGGCAGCCAGGAATGGAGTGCTGGAGCAGGAAATGGTCAATCCGGGCCTTCAGGGAGGGGTGAGGCAGGGGCTGGGAGTGCGGAGTAAAGGCCACCCCCGTGAAAGGGTCGCTGGGCACTCGGCCCCACGCAGCTTCGCTGCGGTTACACTTCTCCAGTGTGCTCTGGTCGATGACCTTGCCCGAGGGCAGCAGCATGGGGCAAGGCATGATCTCCAGGGTGATGGGATCCAGGAACTCCTCAGGCACATCCCGAATTACCTCGGCTAGCTCCCGCAGGCTGGAGGGGGCCTGCTGGCCCTCAGACAGGCCTGCGGGATCGCAGTCACTCTCCATGGGCAAGGCGGGAGCCTGCAGAGCCAAGTCCTGAGGGAGGCTCTCGGAGGCAAGCAGCAGGACACTGTCTATCACCTCCTGAGAGCAGGTTTTAGCTGGCTGACCCCACACTTCCAACCGTTTGATGCAAGGGATACCGCTGCCTGTCACATGGGTGATACAGATCTTGAGATGGGCCACGTGGCTAAGACAAAGAGCCCCTTTATTCCAGAGCTCCTGTGCCACAACAGCGGGAGAGGGGAGTGTGGCTTCCATTGGACCAAAAGGTGGCCTGGCCTTGAAGCCCCTGTGACTAAACACCACTTGGCTCTGGTTTTTCAGTAAGACTTTGCCTACCAAGGTGAATGCCTCCTTGTCCGGGATGGATGGCTCGGCTGGGCCCGGGGCCCGGCACTCGGGGGCATTCCAACACGCTCTGCTGGGTGAGGCGGACGTGTACATTTCCAGGCCTGTGACATTCGGGCCTCCCCCAGCTGTGAGGTCTATGTTAATCCTACAGATTTCCACACTGAAGGGAAAGGAAACTGTCACATAGACTGGTGGCTTAATGAAATACTCTGTCCTAAAACCATGACTTCTCTTTGTGAGGTCTTCAGAGATGAGATTTTCTACTTCATAACCATCAGCTGATATCTAAAGTTAATGACAAATACGAGATGCATTCATTTGATGAGATCCAAATGAAGACAACCAGTTTTCAAGAACTTGCCACTTCTAAGAAAATTATTTAAAGAAAGTATTAAGTTCCTCATTTAAAATGCTCCCTATCACACCGAATTCTCCTGGGTTTTTTTGGGGCGGGGGGAAGCACTCAAGTTCGGCTCAAAGGCCGAGGGCAACTTGTTCCTACGTACTGCCTATTCTTAAAAAATACGAACAAGGGGCGCCTGGGTGGCTCAGTCAGTTAAGCGGCTCCCTTCGACTCAGGTCATGATCCCAGGGTCCTGGGATAGAGCCCCCGCATCGGGCTCCATGCTCAGTGGGAAGCCTGCTTCTCCCTCTCCCACTCCCCCTACTTGTGTTCCCTCTCTGGCTGTGTCTCTCACTGCCAAATAAATAAGTAAAATCTTTTTTTTTTTTAAAGATTTTTTATTTATTATTTGAGAGAACGAGAATGAGAGAGAGAGAGAACACATGAGAGGCGGAAAGGTCAGAGGGAGAAGCAGACTCCCTGCTGAGCAGGGAGCCCGATGTGGGACTCGATCCCGGGGACTCCAGGATCATGACCTGAGCCGAAGGCAGTCGCTTAACCAACTGAGCCACCCAGGCGCCCCAATAAGTAAAATCTTTAAAAAAAAAAAAAAATACGAACAAAACTCTGCTCAACCCAACCAAAAATTCCTTCAAAATAATGTCTCTGAGAAAAAAAAAAGCTGATATACCAATGTTTTGTTTTTTTTTTTTCTTATTTCAGAGGATGAAACCAGAGAGATTTAGGGGAAAACAAAGATGTTCACTAAAGTTCTTAATTTTGTATTTGGACTTTACCAATTGGTTTCCCTAGCAAGGCACAATGAACAATCTTGTAAATCTATGATTGTTGGAACTTGGTTAAAAAAAGGTGTGTTCAGAAACAAGGACCATAAGACTACGGGAAATCTAGAACAGTGAATATGCTATGGAGTGGGAATGTGAGTAACTTCTTCCCCTCTTAAATTTCCAGTATTTGTTATAACTGGTAGAGATCTTTTTTTTTTTTAAGATTCTATTTATTTATTTGACAGAGACACAGCGAGAGAGGGAACACAAGCAGGAGGAATGGGAGAGGGAGAAGCAGGCTTCCTGCTGAGCAGGGAGCAGGGAGCCTGACGCGGGGCTCGATCCCAGGACCCTGGGATTATGGGATTATGACCCAAGGAGAAGGCAGACGCTTAACGACTGAGCCACCCAGGCGCGCCACCCCCACCCAGGCGCCCCACAGGTAGAGATTTTAAGATGCAGGTACCCCCCCATCTGAAAGCTCACATCACACCACTTTGCTTTTATGAAAGACCTACATTAGTACCTGTTTTTACCAACCAAAAGAAATCCAGAGAGAATTTTTCCTTTTACGAAGAAAAGTCATTATCACACTAATATAGGCCTTTCGTAAAAGCAAAGTGGCCTAAGGTGAACTTTCGGAAGGCAGGGGATAATCTTCATTTTACACTATTTCAGCTTATGAAAGGTTTCATAGGAATGTTCTTTTCAGATGGCAGGGGGAAATTGTGTCTCCGTTGGCAGAAATCAGTTTCACAGTCTGGGAACCTGAAATAGTACGCTGTGTGCAGAAGGTCCAAATCAGGGGAGGGTTCAGATCTCCCCTTGCAGTTTCCTTACTCCTTGCTCCGGGCTGTGGAAAGATAACCTCCTTTGCACAAAAGGGGAAGCAGCTTAATTCAAATAATAAAGAAGGAATCCAAATAACAAATACAAGCCATCATCTCTAGCATGGGAAGTAAGCGGGAAGAACGGCAGGGGAGAGACAGTATCTCTACCTTCACTAGGACTTTGAGCGGAATTAAATTTTATCATCAGAGGGAAGAGCACAATGAATACGACCCTCCAGAAAATGAGCTACAGCTCACCTTCTAACAGTGCTGTATGATTCTAGCTGTGGGGCCTGACCATGCTTACTTAAGTGTCACCTGGTGGGATCTAAAACAGAGAAGGTGAAAGCACATTACACCTCCACATACACAAGGCAGGTATGGGGAAAAACATGAAAAGTAGCCATCGTATATTTATGTGCATATACTTGTTTTGCTTACCTTGTTGCAATAAATTCTTGGTCTGAACTGTGGGAGGCAAAGATTGATGACCATCTTTGTGGCTGAAAGGGTAGCTTCCAAGCATCAGAAATAGCCTTCAATAAAAAACAAAACTTGGTATTAGACAAGTTAAAGTTCAATTCTAAACTTTTAGGAGTTGATTCCTAAGGGAAGAGAATCAAACAGGGTAATAAAGACTTCCACGCACATGAGAATGGTCTCATCGTATCATACATGTAATGCTAGGGAAGAATGAGTCACCGAAAAATTGCAGAGGAGCTTTTTTTTTTAAGTTTTATTTAAGTCATCTCTACCCCAACGTGGGGCTCAAACTCACAACCCTGAAATCAAGAGTCTTATGTTCCACCGACTGAGCCAGCCAGGCGCCCCGATAGAGGGGCTTTCTCTTGCACACTGAGCAGCTTGGCCAAGACTGCTGGTTCTCTGGCTGACAGATGGACCCATTGGAGGCAAGGGCCTGTCAGCTCTGCAAGGGGCTCCCCAAGGGAAAGAGAGAGTCAAAAGTGGCAGAGCATAGAGAATAGAACTATGCAGCCAGAGGGTTCCGAACGGAACAGGTCACAGAAAATAATCACAGTGCTAGGCATCTTTGTCATTTAACACCTGTCAATGCAATTGCATTTTCTTATTAAGACAAAAAATTAGAAGAGTACAAAACAGGGCGCCTGGGTGGCTCAGTAGGTTGAGTGACTGCCTTCAGCTCAGGTCATGATCCTGGAGTCCCGGGATCGAGTCCCACATCGGGCTCCCTGCTCAGCGGGGAGTCTGCTTCTCCCTCTGACCCTCTTCCCTCTCATGCTCTCTGTCTCTCACTCTCTCTCTCTCAGATAAATAAATAAAATCTTTAAAAAAAAAAAAAAGAAGAGTACAAAACACCATCATTGAGAAACAGAAAATCTTAGACTTGGAAAGCACCACAGAAGGACAAATTTAATGACGAATGTCCAGGCTGGGGGAAATGGGTGAAGCTGGTCACAAGGTACTAACATGTAGTTATAAGCTCTGAGGAGGAAACGCACAGCACAGTGACTATAGTTACCACTGTATCGTATATTTGAAAGTTGCTGAGAGTAGACCTGAAAAGTTCTCATCACAAGGAAAAAAGCTGGAACTGTGTGAGATAATGGATGTTAACTAAACTGACTATGGTAAGCATTTTGTATTATATACAAATATTGAAATCATTATGTGGTACATCTTAAACTTATTCAATGTGATATGTCAATGAATAGCTCAATAAAACTGGAAGAAAAACAAAGATCAATGTCCAAAAGCCTTTGGTATTCTTTGTACAGAAGCAGGGAAACCACTAGAAATAGCCCTCCTAGCAGCAGGCCTTGCCAACGGCTCTGAACTCCTTGGGTGAGGCCAGCCAGGCATTCTATGTTTTTCTATCTGGCAGACAAGACAACAAAAACTGTTAGCCCAACAGGGACAAGGTTACCCTCTGGGGTCTGTGTTATCATGATCAGTAGGTGCTTTCGGCTCAGGTCATGATCCCGGGGTCCTGGGATCGAGCCCCACTTCGGGCTCCCTGCTCAGCGGGGAGTGTGCTTCTCCCTCTGCCTCTGTGATCTCTCTCACTCCTGCTTTCTCTCAAAAAAAATAAAATCTTAAAAAAAAAAAAGAGGGAGATGAATCTGATGATGTAGAAAACCCTTGGCCTAAAGTCTCCTATTCTTTGTGAACCTGTGTTGAAACTCTTAGTACTTCACACTTTATGAGGCATGCATGCCCATCTCTCTGTCAGAATATTCTAGGGCGCCTGGGTGGCTCAGTTGGTTAAGCAACTGCCTTCGGCTCAGGTCATGATCCTGGAGTTCCAGGATCGAGTCCCGCATCGGGCTCCCTGCTCAGCAAGGAGCCTGCTTCTCCCCCTAACCCTCCCCCCTCTCATGTACTCTCTCTCTCTCTCTCTCATTCTCACTCTCTCAAAATAAAAATAAATAAATCTTTAAAAAAAAAAAAGAATATTCTAGAATCTGGCCTGGAATCAACATGGACTAGTTTACAGAATTCTTTTTTCCCCCCCAGGGGAAGACTGTGTTAACGTCTCTGGCTTCTGACACTTTTCTTGTTCTCCACAACAACTCAAAAATGAGTGTATAAGGAATTGCACCTGCAAATATTCTCAGGGCCCTTATATGTGCCCCTTCTTGGTCCGGAAACCAGAGCACATTCAGAGTAGCACTGCCCTCAGTTCTCCTGCCCAGTCAGGGCAGTGGCTTCTTGTTAAGTCTTTTGGTTTTGTTTTCAATGTACAATTAAGCCATTGACTTTAATTGAATATAGAAGCAGTAAAATGAATATAAAGCCCAGACCAAGGAAACAAAACACTTCTTCTGGAAAAGCCAGCCTAAAATGCCAAAGGAAGACAGATGACAGTGACACAGGTGGTGACATAACAGATGTGCGAGTGTGAGCTGGGTTGGCCCTGAGCGAACGGTGAGGTCAGGCACTGCTGTGGGCCACCCTGTCCTCGGGCTTTGTTCTGATGGGATGGGGCTTTGCTAAGAACAAGCAAAGAGACAGAAACTGTGTCATTACATCAAAATGCTGAGAGGTGGTTCAGATGAGTCAGATAAAGGGCCCCAGGTCTGCAATTACCTCCACCCCACCGTCCACTTCTTAGGCCTTTTCTCTCTCTGAATTTCAGGGACAAAAACAAACCCACAGAGAAACGCTGTCAGCTCCTTGAAGTGTGGACCTGATTTCCCAGCGGGAGGCACTGAGTTCACTCACCTTTACCTTCTTCCTCTCTCCTTGCTATCTTCTTGGGACACTTCACACTGTGGGCTTCTAACTTTCATTTATTCTACACATCATGACATTCATTTCTCTGAGAACTTAAATGCCAGGACCAGAACAAGTTGGGCAGGGGTCCTCTGGAAGCCACGATGAAGGGCTTACCTGTGAGTATGAAGCCAAATGGAAAAGTCTTCCAATATTATCCGAGGACCCAACTCAATCGTAAATGGCAGTGTGAAATGAAGTTGCCCAGAAGTGACCACCCTCAGGACTACTGTGCCCTTTGCCTTTAACCCTGGCTCAGCTATCACCTGATACCTGCTCCCACAGTCGGACTGGAGAGGTGACCTGGATGAGGGCAAGGCAAAGGGCTTCCAAACTTCAGCTACCTCATAACTTTAAAAATCCCCCTTCAGACACCCTGAGAGGGGAGACTCTGACTGTCCCTCCAACCAGCAGGACAAGATACAAGGTTTTATCTGCACCGTGTCATAGCAACACAAACAACAACTAGTGAGTCATGAGACAAGGACCCTCTAGTAACAAAACACAACTTTGGCTAGAAAAACACATACATAAAATGGCTTAGAGAAGGCCATCAGGGATTTTATTCAGTTTTAATCTTACTAACTGGTTAGCCCTCAAGTGGATACTAATGTCTTTAGTTTGCAGACGAAGACACTGTGGCTTAAAGAGAGGTGAAGCCGGCTTCTAAACCTTCCAAACCACTCTGGTTACTATCTACTTGGACACCATTTACCTTGAAGGATTTACCAGGAATTTTTTTTTTTTTAAGATTTATTTATTTGAGAGAGAGAGAGTACACAGAGGGAGGGGCAGAGGGAGAGAATCTTCAAGCCGACTCCCCACTGAGTGTGGACCCCTCCCCAAGCATGGAGCCCAACATGGGGCTAGATCCAATGACTCATGAAGTCATGACCTGAGCCGAAACCAAGAATCGGATGCTTAACCAACTGAGCCACCCAGCAGCCCCTTACCAGGAACTTATATGGACACTTAACAACTTTGTTTTATTTTTTTTCCCCTCTTACTTAGGTCAGGCTTTCATACCATTCATTTTTTAAAAATCAATTCTCCCAAACCTAAATTAATGTGGCTATGCTCTACAATGTAGAAATTTGGAAACCTTGACCTTGACTGCCCCTTTCAACATGTATTGGATCAAGCCTCAAGCTGTTATTTTAGGAAAATCTTTAGATACGCTAGCTCTCTATTCAAGCATCTTACCTCACGAGGCTTCTCAGCCTTCCTAAGAGGTGGTTAATACCATTAGCCAAATGTGAAAGCGTATGGACCTACATCTGACCAGACGTAGTTCACTTGTTCTTCACAGCACTTACCAAAATCTAATTTGAGAGAATATTTATGGAGACTGTTCAGTCCATCCACATTATATTCTTTGTAATGAGAGTCTAAGTGGCACCTCCTGTTTCCTCCCTGCCCCCCGCCCCCGACTGCTGCATTCATATCCCAGACCACCACCTGATAGGCTGCTTAGCAGTGTGGATCCTCAGCTGTGGCAAAGATAAATGTAACACGCTTAGGTCAGGCTTTCACGCCATTCATTTTTTAAAATGAATTTAGTGGCCTGGGCGCCTGGGTGGCTCAGTCATTAAGCGTCTGCCTTGGGCTCAGGTCATGATCCCAGGGTCCTGGGATCAAGCCCCGCATCGGGCTCTCTGCTCAGCGGGAAGCCTGCTTCTCCCCCTCCCACTCACCCTGCTTGTGTTCCCTCTCTTGCTGTCTCTCTCTGTCAAATAAATAAATGAAATCTTAAAAAAAAAAAAATTAGTGGCCTATCTGTGAAAATTCACAGGACACCAGGGTAGCACGACACATCAGCTGGGAATCCTAACTGTAGTCTCTATAACATATCCTCCCCCTGAGCTGCTCCTCAGGGCAGTGTACTGGACCACCCTCATGTTCAAATCCCATACACAGCCATCACCACACTCCTGGAACCGCTGCAAATAGCTTTACCAACTACTGATTTTTTGTGTGGCCCATTAGCAAGGAATTTCTTTTTTTTTTTTTTAAAGATTTTATTTATTTATTAGAGAGAGAGAATGAGAGATAGAGAGCACGAGAGGGAAGAGGGTCAGAGGGAGAAGCAGACTCCCCGCCGAGCAGGGAGCCCGATGTGGGACTCGATCCCGGGACTCCAGGATCATGACCCAAGCCAAAGGCAGTCGCCCAACCAACTGAGTCACCCAGGCGCCCTAGCAAGGAATTTCTTAAGAAACACCTCTATGAAGCTGGCTCCTGTTTTATTAGGTTGTTAAGAGGATCATTCTTTGGGGTGCCTGGGTGGCTCAGATGGTCGGACATCTGCCTTCAGCTCAGGTCATAATCCCGGGGTCCTGGGATCGAGCCCCACATCGGGCTCCTGGCTCAGCAGGGAGTCTGTTTCTCCCTCTCCCTCTGCCCCTAACCCCACTTCCCGCTCATGCTCTCTCTCTTGCTCTCTCTCAAATAAATAATCTTAAGGAAAAGAAACATAAAAATCTTAAGTCAATTTTTGTCTTAGTACAATTTTGACTTTTTTTCTTAAGGAGTCCTACATGTCTCTTGTTAAGGTGGCTATTTATTAATAGGATCCTTTTATCTCATTAATTATTCTAACCAGTTTTGCTATATAGAGGAAACTTTTTCACTTGGGTATCTATAGTATGTTTGGCTATCTTATTAAACCAATTATTTTAACAGATTTTCAGTTGTTTTTTTAGGGGGGGTTTCTACAATCTTAATAATGAGAGCCTCTTTCTCAAAACGGTAACCCTTTTGTCTCTAGACAAAGCTAGAACTTCCAGAATTATATGAAATAATAATAGAGTTACCATGCTTGTCTTTTTCCATTAGAAAATGGTTCTAGTGTATCATCTCCGAAATAATGCTGATTGAAATATTCTTTTTATGTTAATAAAGCATTCTAATTTTCAGAGTTTTCTGAAAATCAGGGATAGGCTTTGAATTCTGATTTTCTCTATATATTGAGTTTTATTATTTTTCTTATCTGACAGACTAATGAGAGATAGCACATTTTTCTAATTTTAAACCATCCTTTTATTCCTAGGATAGGCTCTATTTGGTTGTGTCAGACTGTTCTTTAAATGTTTTTCAAATTCCACTGAATTTGATTGCTCCTGTCTAATTTTAGACAAGATATTATTGCACATTCATATAACATTTATAATCCCTGTGCTAGACACTGGAATACAGAGATAAAAATGAAATGGTCAGGTGGTGAAATTATTCTGCATGATACCGTAATGATAGACATGTGACATTAGGCATTTGTCAAAATCCACAGAACCATACAACACAGTGATCCTTAATTTACATGAACTTCAGTTAATTATAATGTTTCAATACTGGCTCACCAATTATAACAAATGTACCACACTAATGCAAGATGTTAGTATTTGAAGAAATGGTATGCAAACAAGAGGAGGTATAAGGGAACTCTCCGTACTATCTGCTCAATTTCTCTGTAAACCTAAAACCACTCTAAAAAATTAAAGCCTATTTTTTTCGTTTTAAACCTTTTTTTTGAAGATTTTATTTATTTATTTGAGAGAGAGAGCGAGCACGAGAAGAGGGGAGGGGCAGAGGGAGAAGCAGATTCTGCACGGAACAAGGGAACCCGATGTGGGGCTCGATCTCAGGACCCCAGGACCATGACCTGAGCCAAAGGCAGTTGCTTAAACAAATGAGCCACCCAGGCACCCCTTAAATTTTTTTTTAACATTTTATTTTTTTTAAAGTAATCTCCATACCCAACGAGGGGCTCCAACTCACAATCCTGAGATCAATAGTCACATGCTCTACCGACTAAGCCAGCCAGGCACCAATTAAAAAAAAAAGCCTACTAATAAGAATTGGGGGGGGTGACTGAAACAACTTAAACAACTGGAGATCAAACTGAAACGAATGACTGTGCCATGGAGGAAGAGTGGCAGATCCTTTTTTTTTTTTTTAAGATTTTATTTATTTATTTGAGAGAGAGAATGCACATGAGAGGTGGGAGGGTCAGAGGGAGAGGCAGACTCCCCGCGGAGCAGGGAGCCTGATGGATGCGGACTCGATCCTGAGACTCCAGGGTCATGACCTGAGCCGAAGGCAGTCGCTTAACCAACTGAGCCACCCAGGCGCCCTGGCAGATCCTTTTGAAACCATCTCACAAATGACAGTAACTGTTTCTTTGGCAAATAGTGATGTCCAAACACTGTAGGATTCTCTAGGACTCCGTCTGCCTTCAAGGCCTTTATGTGATCTTATCACCTTTCTGGTTCCAACACCCCTGATCTTTTAAGGTCAAGTGCTTCCTGCCTTAATGCTAAATCCAGGAAAAAAGAATGGCTCAGCTCAACATATGAAAATGTAGACAGCCTCACCCAGGAAGACTCTCCTCAGCCCTGCCTGGGAAATAACCATGTTACCTGAACTCCTGCAAATACTTATTTACTTATACATTTACTTCAGTAAATACTTAAAAATGAGAGCCTCCTTTTCCAAAGCTGGCATCTAGGTACAAGAGAGACTGGGTCTGAGTATAAACCGAGGGCCACGGATCATGGCTAAAGTGCTCTGCAGTTCAGAGAAGTAGCCTGGAGCCAGATAATTGAAGCATTATAAGACAGCAAGATAACAAAGGTTTATAAGGAGATAACACGTCGGTTTCCATTAGAGATTCTTTTTCCTTTCTTAAAGGAAGTATTTCAGATAAAAAGGTAAAGAATATAGTAAACACGGGCGCCTGGGTGGCTCAGTTGGTTAGGCGACTGCCTTCGGCTCAGGTCATGATCCTGGAGTCCCGGGATCGAGCCCTGCATCAGGCTCCCTGCTCGGCAGGGAGTCTGCTTCTCCCTCGGACCCTCCCGCCTCTCATGTGCTCTCTCTCTCTCAAATAAATAAATAAATAAATAAAATCTTTAAAAAAAAAAAGTAATATAGTAAACACTCTTATACCCACCACCTAGCTTTAGCAGATGTAAACATTTTGCCATGTTTGCTTCTCATTTTGGTGTTAAGAAAAAACTGAAAAGATACAAACAAAACCCACACTAATCCTTATTTCTTCTCCTTTTTTACCAAGAGGCAAACTCTATCTGATGTTGGTGTCTCTCATTCGAATCAGTATTGGGTATGTGTGTATCTATAAACAATATGCAGTGGTCTTAATGTATTTTTAATGTACCTTAATGATATTATACCATGCACATCATCTCACAACTGGCTTTTCCATTCAGCATTATTATTCTAAGGTTTCCCATGTTGAAATGTTGGTATCTAATTTATTCATTTTAACTTCTCCATAATATTCAATTGGAGGACTAAAAACGGTTTATTTTTCCATTGCCCTATTACATGTTGTTTGTAATTTTTTTACTATGAAAAAATGCTGTAACAAACATTCTCTACGAGTCTTGTGAAAAAAAAAAAGAAAGAAGAAAAAGAAAGAAAAAATAAATGAAATGGTCCTGTCCACAAGTCTTGAGCATGATGGGACCTCCTTCCGACAGTGACTATGGAATATAAAAGTTTGCAACAGAGCTTTCCGCAAATGACATTCAGAGTAGGGAAGGATGGCCTAAGCGAATGGTTTTTCAATCTGTGGTTTTGAAATCAAGTTATGGGTTGAAAAAAGAAATATTAACTGAAAGAGAAGATAAAATATCAAAATACACACAATATGGGCATTACTTCATGAAACTTTTTTTTTTAGGATTTTAAGAAATCTCTACACCCAACGTGGGGCTTGAACTCACAACCCAGAGATCAAGTTGCATGCTCCACCGACTGAACCAGCCAGGTGCCCCTACTGTATGAAACTTTTCCTTCAGTTTTATCCAAATACATATAACAAATTACATCCTAGGTCCAATATAAAATTTCTTATTGTGGCTCTTGATGGAAAAAAATGGAAAAATACTGGCCAAAAGTATACCCAGAGAATTCAGGGAAGAATTCACAGGAGTAATGTTTGAAATGGAGACAACGAAGACGTATGCCTGACCTCATGGACAACTCTGAAATGGGACGGATATGACACACTAATGGTATAATGGACAATATGTACTTGACTATGAGAGTCAGGAAGCAAGAACAGGAACAGGGGAAAGACACAAGGGATGGGGACCAGTAATAGCCAACACACAGAGACAGGACAGTGAGGCTGGTTTAGGAAATGCTGAATATACCACTTAGCTTCTTAGAAAGGGAGGAGGAGACAGGGATGGAAACGCAGAAGCAGATGGGGAGGGCCTTGAATGTTAAGGCCAAGGGGCTTAAGACTACTTTACCTATGGTCCGAGGTAGTGTTTTTCTCCCAAATTGCAGATCAAGAATCAAGAACTCACATTACTGAAACATAACTAGGTTTTTTTTTTTTTTAATTAAGTAGAATAGAGTCAGAGTGTACCATCCATGAGGATGGGAAGTGTTTTGTGAAACTTGTGAAATATATAATTGAAACTACATTTCTATCTATTTATTATTATGGGTTGTTTAATCTCTACACCTCATGTGGGGTTCCAAACTCACAGCCCCAAAATCAAGAGTCACATGCTCTACCAACTGAGTCAGCACCATTAGTGTGGGTTTTGATGTAAAAGACATTTCGTACTGAGGACTGTGATAAAAAAAAAGTTTGAAAGCTACTGGTCAGAAGGAAGTCATAGAAGGCTTCTAACCAGGGAAAGAAATGACACTAATGAAAAGCCTGCCATTAACCTCCTAGATGACAAAGCAATTCTGAACCACTTAGAGGCAATTCACCCTTCAAGGGGTTCCCACTATCTTTTTTGTACTACATGAGGGGCTATCTTTGCAAATGGCTTCCTGAAGGCATCAAAGTACACACTATTAAGAAATATACTAGCAATCTCAATTTCTCCCTGGGCATTTTCTTTCTTTAATTTTTTTCTTTTTGAGGGAGGGGTATCCTTAAAGAGGAGGAAGGAGAAAAATGAACTATGTATAACATATTACTGTCTCACAAGGATTTCAAAACTACCTTCAAGGAAATTTTTTTTTTTTAAAGTAAATTACCCCCAATGTGGGGCTCAAACTCATGACCCTGAGATCAAAGTCACATTCTCTACCGACTGAGCCAGCCAGGCGCCCTGAAAAAATCTTTTACTCTTAAAGATTTTAATTAAAGTTTTTAAGATCACTGCAGATTCACATGCAGTTGTAAGAAACAATACAGAGATCCCATGTACCCTTTAACCAGTTTCCCCCAATGGTAACACCTTGCATAGCTACTACATGTCCTGTCACCAGGAGGAAGCTGACAACAATACAATCCATGATCTTATTCAATTTCCCTAGTTTACATGTACTCATGCACATGTGCCTGTGGATTCAATTCTATGCAATGTTATCACATATATAGATTTGTGTAATCACTACCACAGTCAAGACAGAGAACAGTTCCATCACAAGGATCTCTGGTACTGTCCTCTAAGAAGCCTTTTATTTTATTTTATTAGATCTTTTTTTTTTTTGAGAGAAAGAATGAGAGAGAGAGAGAGAGAGAGAGAGAGCACATGAGAGGGGGGAGGGTCAGCAGGAGAAGCAGACTCCCCACTGAGCAGGGAGCCTGATGCGGGACTTGATTCCGGGACTCCAGGATCATGACCTGAGCCGAAGGCAGCCGCTTAACCAACTGAGCCACCCAGGCACCCTGAAGCCTTTTATTTTAAAGATTTTATTTTTAAGTAATCTCTATACCCAATGTGGGGTTCGAACTCACAACCCCAAGATCGAAAGTCAGGTGCTCTACCCACTAAGCCAGTCAGGAGCCCCTAAATCCAAATACCCTATTACCACGTAAGTCTTCAAGTTCTTTACCCAGATCTAAGGCAAGAATGAGGTGCCTGGGGTCAACTGAAGAGTCCAGTGAATCCCACTACCCACACTGTAAGAAACACTTGATTTGAGGCACCTGGGTGGCTCAGTCATTAAGCATCTGCCTTTGGCTTGGGTCATGATCCCAGGGTCCTAGGATTGAGCCCTGCATCGGGCTCCCTGCTCAGCAGGAAGCCTGCTTCTCCCTCACCCACTCCCCCTGCTTGTGTTCCCTTTCTCGCTATATCTTTCTCTGTCAAATAAATAAGTAAATAAAATCTTAAAAAAAAAAAACACTTGAGTGACATGTTTATTCTTGGTGTACCAGCCACTTAAATGATAAATATGACTATATACAAAAACTGCAAAACTATATATAAAATTTTAAAAAGACCACAAAAACAGAAGACTATGATCACACATCTGTTAAAAATCTGTATCTAAAGGGGCGCCTGGGTGGCTCAGTCACCTGGCCATCTGGCTCTTGATTTTCACTCAAGTCATTATCTCAGGGTCCTGGAATCAAGCCCCATGTCAGGCTCTATGCTCAGCTGGGAGTCTGCTTGAGGATTCTCTCTCCCTCTCCCTCTGCCCCCCTCCCCACTTGCCCATGCTCTCTCTTAAATAAATAAATATATCTTAAAAAAAATCTATTATCTAGGAATATGTACACATGAATACTTTGGGAGGTAATGGTGGCCATGCAGAAATTTAAAATATGGAACAGTAGAGTGGTGGGCTACATTTTTCCTTTTGTGTGTTTAAAGTACATGTAAGTAGTTAAACAATTGGACTGGGGTCCTGGGGTCACAGATGATACCAGAGAGGACTGAGGGTGTAGATACAATGCTCAGAGTACTTCTTGCAGTTGACAGTTCCTCCAGGACTGGATGGCCAGATGGAGATAGACCTTTCTCCTCTGCACCCCCTGTACGCAGGCTGATGAAGGGCAAGCTCGCGGGAAGGGCTGAGAAGGGGTACAGAGTAGGCTGATCAACCATGTGGTCTATCTAGGACTGAGGGTTTTTCCAGAATGTGGAACCTTCTGTGATAATACCAGAAAAGCCCCAGGCAAACTGGGACAAGTTGGTCATCCTATCTGGAAGGTTTCTATCTGTACTTCTTTGGAGCTTGAAGCTAAGTAAACCTTCTTGTGGTTAAGGACTCAGAACATGGGGGTAGGGAAGTGTGGAAGGATGATTTAGAAGAGAATAAGGTGACCATGACACTTTCTGAACACCTGAGCATCCATCTGCCTTTGGCCTAAAAAGAAGTTGCCATAGCTGAGTTATACAACCTGATTTTTGAGTCTCACAAAAACGTAATGGAAAGTAATTCTGGCAGATACACATACTTTAAAGACTAGGCTCAAACAGGTTACAGAGGAAAAAAAAGAAGAAAAGATTACCTGTCAAATAAGAGAAAAGCATTTAACCTCAGAGTGGGTGGAATATCAATGCACTGAGCAATTTTATAAATTGGGCACTTCAGCTTTTAAAGAAGTACAATACTTCTTATAATTTCTAAATTGAGTTACTTGTCCATCCATGAAAAAAATGTGACTTGTGTTCATTTTTCTTAGAGCTGGTTAAAATGAAAGACAGCTGTCCCAGCACATCCCACACAGTCATCCACCAGTGAGAGATGCACAAAAGACCAGAACACAGGTGTGCACCCAGAAAAGGCTTGCAATCCTATATGCTTGGAGCCCAGTCACCCTTCAATGGCTTACTACATGCAAGGCACTCTGCTAGGCACAGGTAGACACAACTTTTACTCTTAAGAAACTCATAGGCTTGGGGTGCTGGGTGGCTCAGTTGGTTAAGTGACTGCCTTCAGCTCAGGTCATGATCCTGGGGTCCTGGGATTGAGTCCCGTATCAGGCTCCACCTGCTTTGCAGGGAGCCCACTTCTCCCTCTGCCTGCCACTCCCCCTGCTTGTGCTCTTTCTCTGGCAAATAAATAAATAAAATTTTAATAAAAAAAAAAAGAAAGAAACTCATAGGCTCAAATCAAGGCACTCTTAAAATTAAGAGACCCACAGTCTCAAAACAAGGAGATGAACAAAGGGTTCTACCATTTACTCATCACCTTAATAGTAGGGTCAGCAAAATTCTATGGGAATCCAGGCGAAGCAGCCATGTTCTTCATGTATAAACCTGACCGCTGGACCTTATTCCATCTGTTCTTGCTGCTCTTGAATGCTCAACTTATCTCTGACTACTGACCCTTTCCTCAACATGTAAGTCTCTTCTGCCCTCAACAGCCCACTCAAAAAACCTTGCCTTGGTATTGAGTTTTTCTTAGTGTTGCCAATTTAGCAAATAAAAATAAAAACTGCCTACTTGTATCTGAAAATCAGATAAATAATGGATTTTCTTCTTTTAGTATACGAATGTCCTGTGTACTATTTGTGACATATGCTAAAAAATTACTTATGCACATTCAGCAAACTAAGAACAGAAAGGAACTTCCTTAACATGATAAAGGGTATTCGTGAGAAACCCATAGCTAATATATTCAATGGTGAATGAAAGAATCCCCCATAAGATCAGGAACAAGAGAAGTATGCCTGCTTTTACCGCTTCTATTCAATTTCATACAAGAAACCCTAGCCAGAGCAAGTAGGCAAGAAAAAGAAAATAAAAAGGTCTCCAAAGTAGAAAGAAAGAAGCAAAACCACCTTTATCCATAGATTATATGATCCTATATATAGAAAATCCTAAAGAATCAACACACACACAAAAACTGTTACAGCTAATAAAAGAACTAGGCAGGGGCGCCTGGGTGGCTTAGTCAGTTAAGCGTCTGCCTTTGGCTCGGGTCATGATCCCGGGGTCCTGGGATCCAGCCCCACATCGAGCTCCGTGCTCGGCGGGGAGCCTGCCTCTCCCTCTCCCACTCCCCCTGCTTCTGTTCCCTCTCTCACTGTGTCTCTGTCAAATAAATGAATAAAATCTTTTTTTTTATTTTTTTAATTTTCTTTTAAAGATTTTATTTATTTATTCATGAGAGACAGAGGGAGAGAGAGAGGGAGAAGCAGAGGGAGAAGCAGGCTCCCAAGGAGCAGGGAGCCCGATGTGGGACTCGATCCCAGGACCCTGGGATCATGACCTGAGCCGAAGGCAGACGCTTAACCATCTGAGCCACCCAGACACCCATGGATAAAATCTTAAAAAAAAAAAGAACAAGGCAAAAAATGCAGGATAAATAATTCATTTTTAAACATTAGCAATGAACAATTCATAAAGATGTTAAGATAAAAATTCCATTTACAGTAGCATTAAGAAGAATAAAAATACTTAGGAATAAATGTAACTGGGGAGGTGCAAGACTTATACACTGAAAACTATAAAATGCTGCTGAAAGAAATTTAAAAAAGATATAAATAAATAAAAAGACATCTCCTGTTCATGGATTACAGACTCAGTACTGTTAAGATTGAAAGATGCCAGGGGTGCCTGGCTGGCTCAGTCGGTAGAGCATGTCACTCTTGATCTCAGGGTCATGAGTTCAAGCACCACACTGGGCATGGAGCCTACTTAAAAAAAAAAAAAAAAAAAAGAGAAGAAAGAAAGATGCTAAGCACCATTAGTCACTAGGGAAATACAAATCAAAACCACAATGAGATACCACTTCACATTCACTAAGACAGCTATTAAAAAAGAAAAAAAAAACAACACAGAAAATAACAAGTGTTAGCCAAGATGTGGAGAAAGTGGAATCCTAATACACTGCTGTTGGAAATGTAAAATGGTACAGCCACTGTGGAACAGTTTGGCAGGGGGCACCTGGGTGGCTCAGTCAGTTAAGCATCTGCCTTGGACCTGGGTCATGATCCCAGACTCCTGGGATCGAGTCCCGCATTGGGCTCCCTGCTCAGCGGGGAGCCTGCTTCTCCTCCCTCTGCATCTCCCCTGCTTGTGCTCTCTTGCTCTCACTCTCTCTAAAATAAATAAATAAAATCTTAAAAAAAAAAAAAAAGTCTGGCAGTTCCTCAATAAGTTAAATATAGAATATATAACCCAGCAACTTCACTCATAGGTATATACCCAAAGTACTGAAAACAGGTGCTCAAACAAAAATATGCACATAAGTGTTCACAGCAGCACTATTCACAATAGCCAAAAAGTGGAAAAACCCCAGGTCAAACAAATGATGAATGGATAAACAAGGTAGGGGATGTCCACACAGTGGACTATTTAGCTATACGTAATGAAGAGCTGGCACATGCCATAACATGGGGGAATCTTAGTAACATTATACCAAGTGTAAGAAGCCATATACAAAAGGTTACATACTACAGAATTCTACTTTTTGGAAATATCTAGAATAGGCAAATCCACAGAGACAGAAAGCAGATTAGCAGTTGCCAGGGTCTGGGGGAGGCGGAAAAGTGGAGTCACTGCTTAATGGGTATATGGAGTTTTCTTCTGGGGTGAAAAAATGTTCTTGAACTAGATTGTGGTGGATTGGTTGCACAACAGCATCAATGTACTGTCACTGATATTCACCCTTAAAAAAAGATGGCCAATTTTATCTGTATTTTACCACAAAACATTATCCATTATGTATCTGAAATTCAAATTTAACTAGACATTCTGTGTTTTATCTGGCAATCCTAGCCCCACTCTGTATCCTGCTCAAGGTTCCCCTTCTCTTCAAAGGTTCTCAAGGAACTGCCTCAACATTTGCAACCTTAACTCTCAACATTCAACAGGTGTGCAGTCGGGTTTACGCCCTGACAATCCAATCAAACTGCTATTGCTAATGTCATCAGTGATGTCCAAGTTGCCAACTTTACTGGAGACTTTTGTTTTTGTTTTTTAAAGATTTTATTTATTTGACAGAGAGAGAGACAGTGACAGCCAGAGAGGGAACACAAGCACGGGGAGCGGGAGTGGGAGAAGCAGGCTCCCTGATTAACGACTGAGCCACCCAGGTACCCCGAGATTTTTGGTTCTTGCCATAACTGCTCTCTCCCTAGCAACCGACATGGTGCAAATTCTTTTTTTTTTTTTTTTAAGATTTTATTTATTTGAGAGAATGAGAGAGACAGCAAGCACAAGGGGGAGGAGGGGCAGAGGGAGAGGGAGAAGCAAACTCCCTGCTGAGCAGGGAACCCGACCAGGGGCTTGATCCCAGGACCCCAGGATCACGACCTGGGCCAAAGGCAGCCACTTAACCGACTGAGCCACCCAGGCGCCCAAATCCTCTCCTTTTTGCAATATTCTCCTTTCCCACTGGCTTCTGTGCAGTGAAAGGTTAACTCGGCAGGTTTGGGGTGTTCAAATCCTGCACATTCCAAAAAATACCTGACCCTTTGCCAGCTCCTTGGAGCTAATCTCTAAGCGTTTGGAACATCCTTCAAAAGACTGTCTGCATAGGGTGCCTAGGTGGCTCAGTCGTTAAGCATCTGCCTTCAGCTCAGGTCATGATCCCAGGGTCCTGGGATCGAACCCCGCATCGGGCTTCCTGCTCTGCGGGAAGCCTGCTTCTCCCTCTCCCACTCCCCCTGCTTGTATTCCCTCTCTCGTCGTCTGTCAAATAAATAAATAAAATCTTAAAAAAAAAAAAAAGACTGTCTGCATTTACCTGAGACCTTGGCCACAGCAGAGAGCCTACACTACCAATGTGATTTATGGTAGGAGCCTTGGGCCAGGTCAGTTGGACCTCTGAAGGGGGCAGGGACTGGATAACTAACTAAGGTCAGCCATGTGGGCACTCCATGCCTACTTGACTGACCCCCAATAAAAACTCTGCACAGGCTCCAGTGAACTACCCTGATTGGCAATATCGGTAAATGTTGGCAAACATCATTGCTGGGATGAAATTAAGAGCTGTCCAGGGGGTACCTGGTTGGCTCAGTCGGTTAAGCGTCTGCCTTCGGCTCAGGTCGTGATCCCGGGGTCCTGGGATCGAGCCCCGCATCGGGCTCCCTGCTCCGTGGGAAGCTTGCTTCTCCCTCTCCCCCTCCACCCTGCTTGTGATCTCTCTCTCTCAAATAAATCAATAAAATTTTGAAAACAAAAGAAAAGAAAACAAAACAAAAAAGAGCTGTCCATGTGACTGCACTGGAAGAGGACAACTAAAGCTTGTGCCCGGTCTCTCCTAGACTCTACACTATGTGCCTCTTTCCTTTGCTGATTTTAATCTGTACCCTTTCATTGTAATAAACCATAACTGTGAGTATAACAAGCTTTTACGAGTTCTGTGAATCCTTCTAGTGAGGGTGGTATGGGGCCCCTTGACAGACTTGTTAGCATTTTCCCTAAGTCTGATTATCTCTTCTTTTTTTTGTCTTTACTCCTGGGTCCCCTTGGCTTCGCCCTCCCTATAAATGCTGGTATTCTACTCTTGGTTATGTTCCCTCCCCTGCTCCACAACTATAACAACGTCCTTCCCACCTATCCCAGGCAATTTCATTCACTTGTGGTTCTGATTGCCACCTGTCCTCATCCCCATTTGAGACTCCAGCCTGGGTATTTCTGCCTGGAAGCTCATCTTAGCATCACCAGGTCAGATTAACCCTCACCCAAACACCTTTCCTGCTTTGGTTCCAGTTTTAGTTTCTGACTCCCTATCAGTGTAGTAGGCACTAAAATCCTCATTCCCAGGGGCGCCTGGGTGGCTCAGTTGGTTAAGCGTCTGCCTTCGACTTGGGTCATGGTCCCAGGGTCCTGGGATCAAGCCCCGTGTTGGGCTCCCTGCTCAGTGGGGAGCCTGCTTCTCCCTCTCCCTCTGCAGCTCCCCCTGCTTGTGCTCTAATAAATAAAATCTTAAAAAGAATAAAATAAAATCCTCATTCCCTAATCAAGCAATTAGCAAGTCTTGCCTTTTTCTCCTTCCAAACATCCCTGAAACCGAGACTTTCCATTCCCATAGTTCTGGCCCTCATTAGCTCTCACCTGAGCTCTTGCACACATCTGTGAAATATTATCCCTAATATATCTCATGCATCCCCACCCCCAATCTAGTTCTATCCTTTTTACCTAACAATTCTAAAACATGAATCTGCCCAATTATTCCTACTTAAACTCCTTTAGAGGCACCCCAGCCCCTGCAGACTTACGCGCTTTAGCAACACTGTAAGCTGTGACCCAGATGCACTCTCTCTCTCTACCCACACCCTCTGCCTTCTTTCCACCCCAGCTCTCCAGCAATGCGCAACCACTCTAAATTCCCAGACCATACTCACTAAACATTATCATCTCTATGCCATGACCCATTCTAGGCACTGTAGATAAATTAGTTAACTAGACACAGTTAACTCAAAGGGCTATCTTCCAACTGGGAAACCAGTAAGTAAACAGAGTAATTTCTGATACTGCTGAGTGCAGTGAGGAAAATGAAGCTGAAGATGACAGAGCACAATCAAAAGCCAACGGGGATATTGTTTTAGCATGGGCAGGGAAGTGGCCTTTGGGAGGAAACCTGAATAATGGTGGGATCCCTCCCTTTTTAAAATTCTCAGACCCCAAATGTTTACAAAGTTGCTTACATATATACTGGATCTATATACACAGAATCTGTATGTACAATCTCTTTAGCTTATGGCTCTAATACAACCAAACCTGAAGCCCACTAGACTTCCTATCATGGGAGGTAATGCATTTCCTTCTTGTCTGAGCTACTTATCATGAAAAACATTCTACCTGGTCATCAGATTTGGGAATCACTGGCCCAAGAGGCTTTCATTTAATTCTACTCTTCCACGTCCAATTTTAGGGAGAAAATATCCGGGCGGAAGGTAGGGGGAGAGTTTAATGCAAGAGAAGTAGAAACGCAGAAGAGGAGGGCTAGAGGATGACATTAAGCTCACTAAATCTGAAATGGCTGTTGTAAACAGGAAGAACCAGCAACTAAGGACAACCAACCAAATGTCAATGCGAATGAGATTTTAATTTTAAAGGGAGAAGAAAACACGCATGGGGGAAAAACCCTGAAATGTAAATGAAACTGTAAAAGATTCTTATTTATTTTAAAGTATGCTCCACATCAAACGTGGGGCTTGAACTCACGACCCTGAGATCAAGAGTCACATGCTCCACCGACTGAGCCAATCAGGTGCTCCAAAAGATTCTTATTTTAAAACAAAGTATATGAAAACCATTTTCAAAAACTTGGCTTTGAAAATGCCTGACTACACTTTTATCTTTTTTTTTTAAAGATTTTATTTATTTATTTGACAGAGAGACAGTGAGAGCAGGAACATACGCAGGGGGAGTGGGAGAGGGAGAAGCAGGCTCCCAGCTGAGCAGAGAGCCCGATGCAGGGCTCGATCCCAGGACCCCGGGATCATGACCTGAGCCAAAGGCAGACGCTTAACTGACTGAGCCACCCAGGCGCCCCTACCTACACTTTTATCTTAAAAATTCAAAATCATCGTGAGGTAAGGCCAGTCAAGAGAGTAAGAAAAATATGATAGGACTTGAAAACAGGGCACATTAAGAGGTTTATTAGTCACCTGCACAAACTAGCGACAACTTGTCCAACTGGGCCTGGTTACAATTGATCCACAGTAACACTAACTTCACTCTGCCGTAGACAAAGAGCACAGCAAAGTCTCCTCAACAGAGGATTTGGTTACCAAACCTATATTCCAGCTTTTATAACGGTTTCCCAACACCTTGCACAGCACATCTCTACAGCATTTACGAGTCACAGTGTCCCTGAAAGCCCTTCAGAGAGCAGAGGTGAACACCTTCTCATGGAGGAACATCAGCTTTTCTAAGCGAGTTCGTTTCAGGAGTGGGAGCCATTCCCAGTGGAATAACTCGACCACACGGTATCCGAGCTGCTTCAACTGCCGCCTCTTCATGTTGTGCAATCCAAGCAGATCCCTGGAACCGTAGCAGTACTGGTTCTTGTTTGTCAACTGAATAGCCAGCCTCACATGTGGGGCCTGCACGCAGGCTGAAGGATGAGGGCCCGCCATCTCCATGGCCCCCAATCTGTCTGCTACACTGCCAGGGGAGCTCCCCAAATGCATGGGCACCTTCTCGAATTCCCTTGCCTGCTGCTCAGTCTCTGACTCAATTTCTCCCTGGAAATGTCTTCTTGATTTCCCTTTTAGAAGCTGATTCATCAAATCATCTGTAAGGCTGACTCCCACGTGCTTCAGCCTCAATCTGGCTTCATCTTCAATTGATATGGCTTCTTTGTTAAATGGTAATGGCTTCAAGTTAACATCAAGCTGGACCTCTAAGTCAGAAGATCGGGTATGAGGCAGAATCATATGGTGTTTGATGTACTGGGGCCCACCCAACATGTTCTCAAGTAAAAAGAGAGCTTCTATGAATTCAGGCTTTGAGCACATATCCCTCCTTGCTAAATTCCACAGCATTTCCGACCCCTCTTGCTGAAGGTGAGCACTAAGACGATTGCCTCTGTAATCCAGACACTCAATGCCAACCGTACCATCAAGAGTATACAACTCCTTAGTGAGTTCGAACTTACTTCTCTCCTGAGCTAACCTGATGAACTCTGGACTCAAAGCAAAGTTGATGAGCTCTAACGGAAAGTACTCAGAAAATGCCAGGCCCAGCAAGCAGGTGAGCAGGTGTTCTGGGTATCGCTTGAACTCAGGCATCTTTCTGTGAATCTCATTTATCAGACTAGAATAAAACTCTTCTGTATTGGGTGGCTTGTAATTCAGAGTTCCAAATGACCACAGAATCTTGGCTACATCCTTACTTCGACAGTATGCCACCCTAGGAGGCAAAGAAGCAGCCACAGCATTCATTAGCCCTTCATCCAGGATGCGCAGGGCTGAGCAAGCAAGAGTCAGGTGCATGACACCCTGAACTCCTAGAAAAGGAATTCGTTGAGGAGCAATCTGGCCAAATTGCTTCATGAAATTTATGTGATCCACGTGAGTGAAACGGAACATTTTAAGAATATTCACTAAGGCATAATTACTCAGATGCTGCATGTCAGCACAAGCCAAGTCTCCAAGTTTCCGCATGACATATTCAGAGAGACTACTACTTGATTTAAAGAACCCCAAACAGATTGTACCAATCTCCTCTAAATTGATCAAATCTATATATTTGAGGATCAATGATTCCAGTTTTTGCATGAGGTCTTGGGGTACCTGACGACTTTCACCTATAATATAAATTAAGTGAATCAGCTGGGATAAGGATAGATCGTTCCAGTGTAAATTAAGATAACTAAAAAAGATTTTTAAAAACCGGGGTACTCTGCGGCCCAAGTACCGCCAGAGGTCGGCCACCAGGAGAAGTTGATCCAGACTCATGTCCCACACCTTAGCACAAAGTCTGATTTCACACACATCGAGCACTGAATGGGAGTAAGGGATTCCTAAACTGACAAAGGCTTTCAAAATATTGATCAGATCTGGGACTTCAAAGAGCTGTATGTTTTTCACACTCAGCTGGCAGAGCAAAGCAAAGCTGGTACTGGACAGCACAACAGGACGCTGCTCTGTAGGCAGAGAGCTCAGCTTACAGAAATAATCAGCAATGACTTGAGGCTGGAGATTATCTTGATAAACTGTGACTCTGTGCAGAATGAGTTCACCTTCTGAAACAGAAAGGGGCTCACAAGTCTCCGGTCTGCTATAGCTGTGCAGCTGGTATTCTGGTCTTAGCTGGAGGAAACCTCGGGGGTCTTCAAAGGAATCAAACGTTTCTATATCGTCTTCAACAACTCCCACGGCCCGGGGGGAGCCGGGCTTCAGTGGGCTGGCCCGAGAGGCAGAAGCCCTGCTGGATTCCGAACCTGGGAGGGCGCTGCTGGTTGTCAGGAGCCTCCGAGAAGAGGAAGCGCTATGAATGTTCTCAACTTTTTCGGCAGGCCGGCAGAGGCCGCTGTGTTCTGCAGGGTCCTGTCCCCCCTTCCAGGCGCAGCTTCCCACATTCCAGTACATCACACTCTGGGTCGCACTGTAGGCAAAAGGATGGCAAAACGTTCGGTATCCTAAAGGTTTTAACAACTTGAGAGTGGCTGCCGTTCTGGGGTCAGTAGCGATCGTTCTGGCAGTCAGAACACAGTCCTCACGAGTTTGTCCAGGCAATTTCTTGTTTGCATGGTGCTTGATTAGAGCTGGACGGGGAGGCGTTCCACAGAAACTGCCTGGAAATCTTCGGCAGATCGCAAGAGCCATGGGTCACAAATGACTGGGCCAGAATTGGTGGCAGATACTGAAAAAAGGGTAGATGAAGAATAAGTGGCTTCCACCTATCACAATACCAAAACGCACACATTTTAAGAAAGGGATTAAGCTACACTGCTGTCCACTCAAGTAAGTTCCATGCTATTGAATGCCCAAAGCACAAGACAGCACACATCAAGGATAAACTCCTTCTCCTTGGTATCAAGGCATAAAGGGCCCACTTGGAGAGTAAGAATGTTGGTAAAAGCTGCTGTGCTAACTCCACAAGTAAAAAGTGGGATCTGGTGTAAAGTTTAATTACGCCCACGACAACCCTCCTTGTTCCTAAGGTATGAAGCTCTTGATGACGGGATTCTGTTCTAATGCTGCTCCTACACCTTTTAGAAGATGCCTGTCTCCTCTCCAGGAGGCTTATCAGATACCGAATCGCTATCACAGAGCAGTCACGCAATTGGAACATATACTCAAAAACTCATTTTGGTGGGAGAAGGCAGAAAGCCAATGCACTCTGCTCATTGTCGATCCACGGGTGGGAAGCAAAAAGCATCTCAAAGTTGGGCTCGGGGTTCAGGGAACACCAGGTCACACATCTGCCCTGCTGACATGCAAGGCAGGAGCACAGTTCTCCTCCAGGGGTGGCTGGTCAGCAATGTGGCCAGTGAGTCAGATGCTGATTACGACCCTGCCTCTGAGCAGCGCAGGTCCCACTGTACCCCCCCCCCCCAGTCGAAACCCTGAGAGGCTACGACACTGACTCTGCTATACTCCTGTTTTCTCTAAAGGCTTTTAGCTTTCCTTCCACTTGAGAAATGCCAAAGCCTGACAAGCAAAACCCAGTGAGCCCTGAGCCGCCAAGATGTGGACCAGATAGGGTTGTTGCTGCCCATGATCCATTGCAGGTTCTGAGGGTGCCAGAGTGACTTTCTGAAATTCCTGCCCAGCTCCCTGGTCAGCCCCTTCTCTCCAGAGCCCACAGCAGGAGAACCAGGTGGCCACAGGGCAGGCCAGTGGCTATGTTCGGGTAGTCCAGCTATACAGGCTTCTCTGGATGGCAAGAGTGTATACTTTAATTTCTTTGTGAACCACAGTAGAATTCTATCACATTAAATCTTTATACACTTAGTTCTTTTACTGTGGCCTGTGGACCATTCTGTCCACTAAGTTTCAATCTATCGGTCCAGATATTACAGACCAGGTGTCAGCAAGCGATGGTCCACAGGTCCAAATCTATCCCTCCACCTGTTTCTTAGGTAAAGTTTTATCTGAACATAGCCAGGCCACACATTACATATTGTTTATGCCTGCTTTCTCACTACAAGAGTAAAAGTGAGTAACTGTGGCAGAAAAACACACAGCCTGCAAAGCATAAAATATTTACTATATGGCCCTTTACAGAAAAAGTTGGCTATAGACGATTAGTTTATGCCTATGAATGCAGATGGCCAATTTTTTAAAAATTAGAAAACATTAGGAAAATAGTACTGAAATAACTTTTCCTTTAATAGTTAGAGATAATTGGAAATTTATGCCTCAAAATAGTCACGAGGAATCTCAACCAATATTGCACCACAGGCATGCTAGGAACAAAAGAGAGCAAGTAACAGAACTCTCCCGTTGACAGAATAGGGTTTGTTTTTTTTTTTTTAAGATTTTTTATTTATTTTTTGGGGGGGTGGGAGAGGGACTGGGGGAGAGGGAGAGAAAGAGAAGTGGGGGGCAGAGGGAGAGGCAGAGAATCTCAAGCCGACTCTGCACTTAGCACAGAGCCCCACCTCACAACCCTGAGATCATGACTTGAGCTGAAACCAAGAGTTCAACCTTAAATGACTGAGCCACCAGGGTGCTCTGACAGAATAGGGCTTTTAAGAAGACCTGCTTTAGAACCTGGAATCTACATCTGGCTCAACAGAATTTGCAAATAAAGCCATAAACCATTCAAATCTGTAGACTTTCATCTCATCTTGGGAACTAGTTTGAAGTAACAACAACAAAAGACAAAACATTTTTTTACAAAATAACTGTGCTCTAAAGAAAAAACTGGCGGGCGCCTGGGTGGCTCAGTTGGTTAAGCGACTGCCTTCGGCTCAGGTCATGATCCTGGAGTCCTGGGATCGGGTCCCGCATCGGGCTCCCTGCTCGGCAGGGAGTCTGCTTCTCCCTCTGACCCTCTCCCCTCTCATGCTGTCTCTCTATCTCATTCTCTCTCTCAAATAAATAAATAAAATCTTTAAAAAAAAAAGAAAGAAAAAACTGGCGCCTGGCTGGCTCGGCTGGTAGAGTATGCAACTCTTGATCTCGGGGGTTTTAAGTTCGAGCTCCACACTGGGTGCAGATTAGTTAAAAATAAAAAATCTTTAAAAAAACATAAAGCAAAAAACTGAAAACAATTCAGATGTCCACCGGGAAGTAGAGGGCTGGTTTATAGGATAAGTGTGTGGCAGGCATCAACATGAGAAAAAGCACATACAAATATACAGTGGAACAAACAGAACACAAATGAGTGCCAGCACCTAAAAAATTTATATAAAAGGAAAGTAATTATATAGCTTTTTGGTGGGGAGACTTTCTGTTATATCTTTGATAAATTAATTTTTCCCCTTTCTATTGGCATTGAAACCGTTAATACAGAAAAGTATACGAGTTTAACAAATGCCTTTATAAATACTTTTTTTTTTAAGATTTTATTTATTTATTTGAGAGAGAGAATGAGATAGAGAGAGAGCATGAGAGGGGGGAGGGTCTGAGGGAGAAGCAGACTCCCTGCTGAGCAGGGAGTCCGATGCGGGGCTCGATTCCGGGACTCCAGGATCATGACCTGAGCCGAAGGCAGTCACTCAACCAACTGAGCCACTCAGGCGCCTATAAATACTTTTAAAAGTGCATTAAATAACTTAAATTACTTCAATAAATACTAAGAGTACTTTTTCTTTTAAAGACTTTATTTATTTATTTGAGAAAGAGAGACACAGACAGCGACAGAGATAATGAGAAGAGAGCATGAACAGGGTGGAGAGGGAGAAGCAGGCTCCCGCTGAGCAGGGAGCCTGCCGTGCAGGGGGAGCCTGCCGTGGAGTTCAATCTCAGGACTCTGGACTCATGACCTGAGCTGAAGGCAGACGCTTAACCAACTGAGCCACCCAGGCGCCCCTACCTAAGAGTACTTAATGAAATTACTGTGCATGGTCCTCAAATGAACAAAAGAACCATTTGGAAAATGGAAAAAAACCATCTCCTCGAACATCAATGTTTGAGTGGTATCGATTCTGTATTTTGAATTAACGTGGTTCTTTTTGATTTGTAAAAATACAGCTTAAGTCCCAAGATGGAAAAAACAACAGCCACAATCACCTTAGGGCCTCCTCTGTGCCAAGCCTAGTATATGCTTCTCGTTTATTTATTTTTGTTGTTTTGTTTTTTATAAGAGATTGTATTTTTTTATTTGAGACAGAGAGAGACAGCGCACAAGTGGTGGGAAGAGGGAGAAGCAGACTCCCTGCTGAGCAGGTAGCCCTATGCGGGCTTGATCCCAGGACCCTGGGATCAGGACCTGAGCCGAAGGCAGATGCTTAATCAACTGAGCCACCCGGGCGCCCCTAGTATACGCTTTTTAAACCTGCATTAGTTCCAATCCTTACAACCTCTCTGTAAGGTAGGTCTTATTATCTCTATATTGTGGATGAGGAAAAGGACACTTCACAAGGTTAAGAAACCTGCTGAAGGTTACACAGCTAAGGGATGGAGTGAGGTTTGACATCAAAGACTGTCTTGATTCCAAAATCCACAGTGCAGGTGTATTCTAGACAAGAGGAGTCAGACTCCAGACAAAGAAGTGGGGAGGACCCGGGGAGAACAATCTACAGGGTTTCCAGACGCCAGGGAGCTGGAGGGTTAGAATGGGTGAACTCAAAAGCCCCTCTCACCTCTAATACGGGCAAACCTCGGATGTAGCGTTGTTCGGTTCCAGACCACTGCAATAAAGTGAGTGTCATGATAAAGTGAGTCAAAGGAATTTTCTGGTTTCCCAGTAAACACAGAAGTTATGCTTATACCATACTGTAGTCTGTCAAATGCGCGACAGCATTATATCTAAAAAACAGACATATCTTAATTATAAAATGCTTTACTGCTAAAAAAAAATGCTAACCATCATCTGAGCTTTCAGCAAGTCATAACCGCTGATCACAAATCACCATAACAAACACAATTAATAATAAACAACATTTGAAATATTGCAAGAATTACCAAAATGTGGGGTGCCTGGGTGGCTCAGATGGGTTAAGCGTCTGCCTTCAGCTCAGGTCCTGATCCCAGAGTCCTGGGATCGAGCCCCGCATCAGGTTCCCTGCTCAGCGGGAAGCCTGCTTCTCCCTCTCCCTCTCCCACTCTCCTTGTGTTCCCTCTCTTGCTGTGTCTCTCTCTGTCAAATAAATAAAATCTTAAAAAAAAAAAAAAGAATTACCAAAATGTGACACAGAGATAGGAAGTGAGGAAATGCTGTTGGAAAAATGGTAAAAACAGACTTGTTCGACACGGGGTTGTCATAAACCTTCAATTTGTAAAAAACTCTCTCTGTAAAGTGCAATAAAGTGCAAAATGAGCTATGCCTGTAGTCTAGCATCTGACCTATCACTATTGTTAGTTTATACCGCTTACAAAAAGAACAAAGAGAAGATCTCAAAGACCGAAATCTACAGGAAGGAATGGGTATACCAGATATTCCGTCATCGAGGTAAGGAGAAGTACCATAACTGAAGACCTGGAAGTTGGCAGGGGAGATAAGGGATCCCGAATTTAGGGCTCAACTCAGGAGAGAAGAAAAAGGAAACCCCAGGATAATGATGAAGATCCCAATACTGAAACAGTGAGCAGACATAAAGAGCAACCAGTTCATGCCAGAGGAGGTAAATATTACCAAGGAGAGAGGTTTATACTTCTGAGGAATAATCTGGGGACGGACAAGCAATTGGTAGACAGAAAACCAAGCCAGTAACAACAGTGACAAAAATTATTAACTCCAGGAAAACAAAAAAGTTGTGTAAGACAGAAAATGGTTCCCCGCTCAGCTATAAATATTTACATAATCTTATTGATATAAACCTTGAATATCAGCTTAACCAAAAATTATGAGCAAACTATATATGGAGGATGCAGGGAGGGGAAGAGGAATAGGGGAGGCTGGGTAGTGAGGCCAGAGCCTCAAAGCCCATAATAAAGAAGTCAAAGATATAGATACTTCCTAGAAATCAAGAAACAGCAACACAAATACATTATTTAGAAATAATGCAGATTTAAAAAGCGCATACTAGGGGTGCCTGGATGGCTCAGTCATTAAGTGTCTGCCTTCGGCTCAGGTCATGATCCCCGGGTCCTGGGATAGAGCCCCGCACAGGGCTCCCTGCTCAGCGGGAAGCCTAGCCTCCCCCTCCCACTCCCCCTGCTTGTGTTCCCTCTCTCACTGTCTCTCTCTCTCTCTCTCTGTCAAATGAATAAATAAAATCTTTAAAAAAAAAAAAGAAATATACTGATAAATGCCAAAAGAAACAAGAGTGGAAAGTGCCTCCACAGAACAAAAAAGGAGGGAAAAAGAAAGGGAATAAATATTTGGTGTTATAAGTTCCATCAAACTATTGGACTGTGTAAACCATGTCCAAATTTGACAAAAATTAAATTTGCCAAACGCATGTACTAACAGAAAGTTAAGGTATTCTTCAAGAAGACAGTGTTCAAAGAAAGTAACCTTAAGTTTCAAGGAAAATGTTGAAAAGTTTTTCTAGTCCAAGCAATTCCTACTGTTTATAGAACTTTCTTATGGATGCCCAGTAACAGAAATGATGACAAAGAATCGTAGAAGCATGCAAAGCCAACTGCAAATGGCAAATAGGAGCTACTTACTTTTTCACCATGCAACTTTTAGCATAACTCCTGAGACACGTATCTACATATACAGGTCTGAAATATAATCACTTCAGAAGTCTGGTCTTGAGTACTGTGGAGAAGGAAAGGAAAGAAGCAAAGGGAAGATACAGAACCCATAAAGCAGAACAGTGAGGAGAAAAGGCACTGCAAAGGAGAGGTTGTCAGATGTGTTTGCCCAGAGAAAACACAGCTGGGTTTGTTAGTTTCTCCTTACTTAAGGACTCCCAGGGAATCCTTAGGAAAGATGGAAAGGGAATACTATGAGATGCCCAATCAGTAACTCCTGACACCTTCTCTAGAGGTTCAAAGACATGTGACATCAGCACAAAGCTCCTTTCCTAGTTTAAGTGTATAAACTAAACTATATGTACGTTCTCCTCCCCATCTCCTCTTTAGGGGACCTAACAAACCAGAATGGAGCCTCAGAGACCCCTGGCACTGCCCAACCGCCCTGAATGATGTGATTTCACAGGAGTGAAGCCTCTTACCTTTCACCTTCCAGGTATAGGTCTGAGCAAAGTCGAATAGCTTCATTTAAACTATAGTCCAGAAGTTAGAGGAAGGGAGCCAGATGGAGGAAGACAGCCATGCTAACTGTAGATTAAGTATATGACACTCTCAGCATATCCAATTCACCAGTTACGGGATCTCCTCTCTTAATTCTGATTATTGTCCTTTTGCTAGAAAGGTTTAAACCCCGCACGCCCTGATAAAATTGCCACAAAAAATGGATACTTCAAAGTCTAATCTTGTCTTAGCAAATAATTTGTTGAGTAACCCTGAGAATTAAAACAAAAAACTAAATTTCTCTAGGTGTTGAGAGTCTACAGAACTTTAATGCCCCTGGTGAGGGCTTAGAGACTGACCTAAGGACCCTTAGCTGTTAATGCAAATGCTAACTGGGCTAGACTCTTCCGTGCTTCGGTTTCCACACAGGAGCAGAGCCTACAAGAGAGGGACCTACTACTACTATGAAGGTCAAACACTACTGCTAAGGTGTTTAGGTCAAGGTAAGTATCACCCAGAGTTAAGCCAAACCAAAACCAAGTCTAACAGACCATCCCCTCCACTTTGTTCCAGTTTGCACTTTTTTTTTTTTAAGGGAGGAAGAGAATATTAGGCAGGCTCCACACCCAACACAGAGCCCCACCCAGGCTCGATCTCACAACCCTGAGATCAGGACCTGAGCCGAAAGCAAGAGTCAGAGGCTTCACCAACTGAGCCACCCAGGCACCCTCTAGTTTCTGTTCTTTTTGGAGAAAACAGCACATCACAATTATCTGTGAAACTTTTTTTTTTTCTTCAGTTTATATAGCCCTCTTCTCCCCTTTCTAAGCCTCTGCTATTCCTCTATCAGAATGGCAAGAAGGGCTTGGGTAGATACAGTCTGACAAGACCCCACAGATGATTCTGTTAGAGCTACTGCTCTTAAAAAATGTGTCAAAACACTCTGTCTTTAGAAAATCTCTGGGTTTAACAACAGAGAGCAGGCACTCATGTCCTCTCAGCCTGTTGCGAGTGGAGCTACTAAAGGAATGACCAAAGCCTTGCAAGTAGAGAAATATCTGCATCCAAAGCCATGTCAACTGGTCAACTCAACCAAATACTTGGTTTTATCTATTCTAGCTTTGCTAGGCTGAGCAGTACAGGTTTTCAGGCAGTTGAAAGGGAAACTTCAGAATTCTCTGATATCAAAGTTGACTTATCTGCATGACGAGTGACAAGACCCTGTTGGGAATCAGAAAAGTAATGGGGAATGAATGGGGAAGAAAATCATACTGTCAAATAAACTAGGCCTGCACAACCGCCAAAGGCCTCCCTGTCTCTGCTGTATTATGCAACACTGAGTCTTCAGATTTTATTTTTGGGCTACTAGGCAGCAGCGAACTCCCCAGAGCTTGCCTGAGGCCATTCAGAGCAGTGAGCTGGAGAATCTGGTTGTGGTAAAGCAGCTGTTCTTACTACTCACAAAGTGTGAGCAAGGTGCAGAAAACAGGAATTAACATGCCAGCTGCAACAAATGACTAGAGCACGGAACACCAGACACACTGGTGCTAAAGCACTTGGCCACCAGCTCCACAGGATGAAGCGCTATTCGAGGGTTTACAGTGAGTGAGCAAAGAAGCATGGACTGAGGAAGTGGATGAGTAACTGGTATAAAGAGGACCCAAAGCTCCGTGGGTCAGGACAGAAGAGCTGTGTCATGATTTGTACGGAAAGAGAAAGGGCAATTATTTTTCTTATCTCTGGAGAGGAAAGGGAGGAAGACGTCGATAATACCCTTAGTTAGGTCTGTGCAACTAGAAACCGTCTGTTAAAAATGGGGACTAGGTATACGTCGTATTGATACTTACTGAAGACTCAGGTTGACCCAGTACTAAGCAAAATACTGTAGGACTTTGCGGCTCAAACTGTGGCCTGCGGACCAGAGGCATCAGACTCACCCTCACCTGGAAGCTGGTCAGCAATGCATAACCTCGGACCCTACCGCAGACCTACGGCCACAATCTCCAGATCCCCAAGTGATCAGCCCGCACGTGAAAGTGTGATAAGAAGTGCGGCAAAACACCTCACTGCATTCCCCCAACAGCCCTGCGAGGCAGGCAGTTATTATCTCCGTCTCCCAGAGGAAAAGTCAAGGTTCAGACGAACCGTTTGCCCAAGGTCACAGAATTCTGGAGTGGCGGGGTCGCCGAGATGCTGCCTAAAGCGGGCCTGCGAGAGGAGTCCGCAGCCGGGCCCGGAAGCGCGGAGCCCGGCCTCGGCGCGTGCCCGGCCCTGCGCCGCCCAGGACGGGAGAGGCGGGCCAAGCGCCAGGCGGGCAGGGAGCGGGAGCGGCCGCCGCGACCTCCTCCCTGGGCGCCGCCACTCACCTGAGCCTGGCGAACGCGGGCGCCGCAACACCAGACCCCGGATCCCGCGGGAACGCCGCACCACCACGACTCCTCCAGCAACACCCGCACCTCACAGCCCCACTTCCGGCCAACTGTCCGCTACTTCCGCCTGCTGCGCTGGTGACGGGTGCGGCCGAGGCTCAAAAGACTCTGTCAGCGTTTTCCAAGGACGTTTTCCAGTGGAGGACGTTGCTAACAGGACGCGGGAGTCTAGGACCTGCGGAGGGGAAGCGGCGCCGTGGAGGGACCGCGCTGGAAGTCGCTGAATAGCCCTGACACTGGTTCGAATCCCAGATCGCCACTCAGGGTTTTATAGCCTTGGAGAAGTCACATCAACTATCTAAGCCTAGTTTCCCAACTGTATGGTGAGGATAATCACGCATCTGTAATAGAGATGCATCTGTGAAGCGCTCTCAGGAGAAGAGTTAGTGATGGATAGCCGAGCCAGTTAGGAGAAATGGATGTGAGGAGTTGGAGCTGGAGGAGGCCTGTGCATATACTGATGAGCAGGGTCATCATTTACCTCGCTGGGTAGAGGGGCTCACACCTGAGCCACTGTCAGCAACTAGCAAGGAAGAGACCCTCCAGGAGGGCCTGGTCCCGGACTGCTGTTCTGGGGGGGAACTTGAGAACTGCCAGTTGGGTTTGTCATACCTTGTCAGTGCCTTGGTTGCTGGTCCACCTATCCTAAGTGCTGTGAAGGAGACTTGAGAACTGACGCTCCTTCCAGGGCACCATCTTGTCAGGGAGGCAAAAACCAATGCAGGGAGGACACTTTACTGCAAATGAGGTGCAAGCCTGGCATCCCAATTCCTGAGCTCTCCGGAGGGCAATTTGCCTGATTCTCTCACTTGGACCAGACCAGAGCAAACATTCCTAATTGCTGATTATGACTCTCTTTGCCAGAAGAACCCAGAGAGAGCAGAGGGCCCATCCCCAGGTGATGAACCATATTGCTCCTAGGCAGCCATGACAATCCTGTTCTTTGCCAAATACTCAATTTCCCAGTCTCCCTTGAAGTGAGAAGAGGATGCAACTCAGTTCTGGCCAACAACATTTAAAGGGAAACGTCCTGGCTGGATTCTGGGAAAGCTTTTACCTTCATGATAAAGTAGTATTGCCTCAATTGCTTCATGGAGCTGTGGCAGCCACCTTGTGGCATGGAGGGAACTACATGCTAAGGGTGGGAGAGTAGGAGAATGAAGTCTTATGTCCTTGATGAACCAATACCTATGACAGGATGCTTGTGACCAGAATTGTCAGGTGAGGAAAAATAAACCACTCTTTAAGGTCTTGTAAATCAGGTTGTTGCTTGTGGTGGGGTGTGTTCTTGACCGGGGGGGGGGGGCTTTGTAAAGATGAGAGGCAGTTATCATAAAGGACAGCTCCCTGCTCACAGCACTCTTGGGTCCATTCTGCCTTTGGGGCTTCACCACTAATTAGAACCTTGTTCTCAAGCTTCATGTTTTTGTCTTCTGTCCTCAAACACTGGCCGGTCACTGTAAGGTGGCTCAAGACACCACATCTAGCTGTCCTGCACCACCTACCTGCCTTCCAGCCAGCAGCCTGGTGTCCAGACGCTGAGTTAGAACCACCTTGAAACCCTTCAGGGTGACAATCCGCGCTGAAGAGAAAGCCCCATCGGGCAGAAACTTGGAAACACGACTCCTCCTGGGCGACATGGAGGAGGTTGGGCTTTGGGCCAGCCTTCTCGCACGGCCCAGTGAGCACCTCCGGTCTCATGCCTCCTCTGGGAAATCTGTTTACTCCAGCTTTGCCCTCCACACCCCCCTCACCCAGGCTTCACCTCCCAAACCTGCAAAGACACAAGCAGGCCAAAGAATGCCACTCGAGAGGCTTTCTCCATTTTATTTCTTTGGGAAAAGAAAACGAAGTCTTTCCATCACCTATGGTAGAGATATATATTTATATATATTTATATATAATTTCTTTTGGGGTTGGAAGTCCCAAAGCTGAGTCTGTTCATATTTTTTTCTATTTTTTTTTTTTTTCCTACTAATGCCTTCTCTTCCCCCTGCCCCTCTGGCCCAGGCCCAGGTTCTGGGACAGGTACAGTGAGGGGTGAGTGGAATGGGCAGTGATTGCCAGATGGCCCCCCTCACCTGGCTCAGAGATCTGGTGAGGGTCACCGGGAAGGGGCTGTGCAGAGGGATAGAGGCCACACAGGGGGGCACTCTTGTTTTTGTGGGGGACGCACAGCTCATTAAACAGTCACCAGTCATGGGAGGAGGCTGGTCAGGGATTGGGGAACTTGCTCACAGTAGTTGCCAGCTCTCTCCACCGTGCCTCCAAACCCCGTCTTGGGGGTGGGAGGAAGAGAGTGAAAAGAGAGAAATACAAGGGCTGAGGGCCAAGCCTCCTCTAATTTTTATTGCTGGTGAATTAGAAATTTGCCTTTCCCTTCCTATCTTAGGGAGATAGACTCAGAGGATGCCGAGAGGAGAAGGGAAGTGACAGTGGTGTCCCAACCCCCGCTGATGGCCGTGCCAGGCCTACCCTGGGCAAACATTGGGCTACTTCGAGGTCCTGGGAACTCAGGGGTCAGTGTTCCTCTCAGGTCAGCCTTGTCCTTCAAGGGCAATCACAACCATCCCCCCTCGCTCCCCAAAACAAAGGCCTCTGGCTCAGGCTTGGGCCCATTGGAGCTTGGAAGTGGGCAGTGCACCAAAGATCAAGCAGAATTTTCTACTGGAAGAAAAGGTGAGGTTTGGGGGTAAGAGGCGGCCTAGGACAATGATGTTCTGAGCGTGAAAGCAGAGGGAGGCTGGGGGAATCAAGTGGGAGAAGACACAGGAAGACATCACAGACACTCATATGACCTCAGAAACCGGGTGAGGGGAGTGCCTGAGAGGCAGGTAGCACTTAATAGCTGTAGTTAGAGCCGGACAGCGGCCCTGGGTGTGGGGTGAGCCAAGCAGATGGGGCTATCACCCTGTGGGATCCTGGCCAGAAGGGTGGGGTAGAGCTAAGAAGTCTCCAGGTGACCCTTCCCAAGAACAGGAGAGCAGATCTTCCCTGGGCAGAGTCTCCACCCCCAGCCTTCCCTCCAGCCCCTGATACACACATATGGACATACACTCAGGACCAGGCCAGGCTCCGAGGCCTGAGCCCAAGAGACCTTGGTGGTGGGGGGAGGGAAGGAGCTGGGCAGGTAGCCCTCTCAACCACATATGGGCCATCTGCTCCCACTCGTCCTGCCAATCTGCCCAGGGAGAGATAATAGGGCAGGAAGAAGAGAGGCCAGGAGCCCAAGGTCTGTCAGCTTCGGCAGAGCCCATGCAGGCTCCCTCAGGCTACATGGCCTTGGAGGTGACCACAGAGAGCGTCACTGGACACCGGGGTGGCCAACAGGGGCAGCCCGGACCTACTGAGGGCTGGACTATCTCATGGCACTGCAGGCCTGACGCCTCCCATCTCCCGCAAAGCAGTGCCAAGAAGGGGGGCACGGGCTCCCCTGCTGCCTGGGCCCCTCAACCCCCAATCACTCAGCCTCCCTCTCTCCCCTCCTTGGGAGGAGGGTCCAAGAGGGCTGCCCAGAGGGCCAGTGGTAGAGCCCTAAGGACACCCAGTGGGGGGTGGGGAGGGACCTGGTCACAGCTGCTTTGAGAACCTCTTTGGTCTGGGGGTATGGGGAACATGGGGAAGAGAAATGGCAGGAAGGGGACACTGGGGACTCTTGGCCTTTGACAGGGCATTTGTCAAAAGGCCACATGCCCAGGTAGGGGATCAGATTTCCGTGGACTCAATGCGCTCAAGGCGGGAGGGCGTCCAGGCTTTCTTCTCCTCGCCGTGTTGGGGGGTGGGTGTGCTGGCACCCCCCGCTGCCCCGCGCTCCCGCAGCCGCCGCTCCAGCTGCTGGTTGCGCTGGTACATCTCCACGTAACTCAGCTGCAGCTGCTTCTGGTACTCGATGACCTTCTCCTTCTCCTCCAGCCACACGCGGCGCTCCTCCGCGAAGCTGGCCCCCTGGCGCTCCCGGGCTCGCCGCTCGGCCGCCAGCTCGGCCTGCAGCCGCCCCACCTCCCGCCGCAGGGCCCGCGTCCCGCTCTCCCCGCCAGCTTCAGCCTCCCCGTCCAAGGAAACCAACGAGGCGGCGGCGGCCACCCCGGCCTGCCGGCGCATCTTGGCCTCGTCGCTCTCGCACGTGGCCAGGGCCTCCTGGGGCTCGGCCGGGTCCACGGGGGTCAGGGCGGGCTTGAGGCACGCCGGGGGCAGCTCTGCCTCGCCCAGCTCCAGGCTGGCCTGTTTGCTGCCGAAGGAGTCCCTCAGGCTGAGCAGCTGCTCCTCCTTCTCCCGCAGCGAGGCCCGGCCCTCCCGCAGCTGCGAGCGCAGCCCCACGATCTCACTCAGCTTCTGGGACACGTCGGCCTGCGAGTCCTTCAGCTGCTGCTTCAGGAGGGAGATCTCCCCCGCCTTCTGGCACACCTGGGCAGGGGCAGGGGCGAAGAGGACCAGGGTCAAGACAGAGCCCTGCGGGCCGCCGGCCCCTCCCTCCAGCCCACGGCGCCGAGCATCCCCAGATGCAGGCTTAACTCCTGGGACACGCAGGAATGCCCCAACGGGCCCCCCTTGGACTACTCAGGACACACATGGCTAATCTCATACAGCCCCCTCCAGCCCCCCAGGGCCGCTCTGGTCCTCAAAGACCCTCCTCATCAGTTCTGTGCCCCTCCCCCTTCACTCCCCTTGGGACAGTGGGCAGCAGCTCTGGGTTTTTCCAGAGCGACAGAAGGAAGGAGACTCAGAGAGGGAGAGCCCAAGCCCCCTGCCCGCACCTCCCACTTAGTTTCCTCCATCCGGGGCAGGAAGTCAGCCTGCTCCTTCTGGCAGGCGGCCACCTTGTCCTCCAGCTCTTCCCGCTGCCGCATCAGCCGGGCGGCCTCCTCCTGCAGCTGCTTCTTGTCCTGCTGCAGCCGCAGCACCTGCAGCTGTAGGCCCTGCTGGGCGCGCTGGGCGCGGCGGGCCACCTGCTGCAGCTTCCCGCTGCAGCCCTGCCGCAGCTCCGCCAGCTCGCGCTCCCACGCCTTCTGCCGCTCCTCCAGCACCTGGGCCACCGCGGCCTCGCTCTGCTCCAGGCTCCGCCGCAGAGCTGTCACCTCCTGCTCCTTCTCCCACAGCCGCTCCTCGAGCTCCTGGATCAGGGCACTGGGCGAGGGGGGTGAGCAGGCCGCGAACGGCAGGCCTCCACCTCCGCCCTCCCCCGACCCCAGGTGGCCTGGCCGCCCCATGGAGGAGGACGACCCGCTCTTGCTGGAGGCACGCCCGCTGTCAGAGGTCCCCAGGTCCTGGTAGCCCGAGCTGCCGCCGCCGCCGCCACTGCCACTGCCACTGCCACTGCCGTAGCTGGCAGTGCCGATGCGGTTGATGTGGCTGGTGGAGGCACTGAGGGGTGCCAGGTGCTGGCTATAGCTGGAGCTGTAGGTGGGCAGGCTTGTGAGCGAGTTCCGGCCTGAGTCTGAGAGGCCGCCCCCACCCCCGCCCGCTGGGGTCATGGTCCGAGACTTGTCCAGTCCGCCCTTGAGACCACCAGGACCCTGTCGTCCCTCAGGAGTACCATTGGTCTGCGGGGGGCACAAGTTCTGCATGGAGTGGAAGTTCTTGGGTACAACGGGCTTGAAGGCCGAAGGCCTGACTAGCGGCTCTGAGCACTGAGTAAAAAGCAAGCAAGGGGGAGTGGGCATCAGAATGGGGCCTTAACCTCGGCCCCAGCCTCTTCCCTCTGGCCAAGATAGGTTCAGCCTCACCCCCAATTAATCTCCATCCTGGAAGTCCCTCCCAGCCGGGGCTCCATCGCATGGCACCCAAAAGCCAAGTCTCCGCCCTGGAACCACCAGCTAGACTTAGCCCCCAAGACCCCACCCCAGGGCTCCCCAGCCCGACCTCCATTCTGGCCCCTGCACCCCAACCTCCAGGGCCCACTTTACCCTCCTCTCTTCCCCTCAGAGAAAAGGCCCTGGGGACCGACCTGGTCTAGCTTGCCAGAGGTGGCCAAGAGCTTAGGTGGATGGCTGGGCTCGCGATACTGCGGCGGGGCCTTGTCACTGCCCCCACTGCTGCTACTGCCCCCGCTGCTGGCCACCACGTTGCCGCAGACATCGGTGTGGTCGCTGCCCCGCAGCTCGCCGTTGAGGTAGAGGGAGTTGGCGAGAGCCTTGTCTTCGGAGGGGTAGCGGCCTGGTCTCTCCCTGCTGGCCCCACCACCGCTGCCACGGGGGCCGGGGAAACTGCCCTGGCTGCCCCCACCCCCCGTGCGGGTGCCCACACTCTTCATGGCGAACTCCTGGGCATGGGCCACCCCGCTGCCCACACTGCCCATGGCCAGGCGAGGGTCTGGGGGTCCGAGCTCAGAGGGCCGAGGGGCAAAGGCCAGGAGAGGATCCCGCCCTGGGTCAGCGCGCACAGGCAGCGTCTCCAGCTTCGCCATGACTGAGCCAGGGGGGCACTGCGGGCACAGGTGGGAAGGCAAAGATAGGTCAGCCCCACCCCCACTTGCACCCCGCCCTTCAGTGTCCCCTTCCCTATAATGGGTACAAGAGTTCCCAGACACCCAGGATGGAGGAATGGGGCTGGGGTAAGAGTGACAGCTTGGTAATGGGGGTGCCTGTTGCCCACCTGATGAAGCCCAAGCCCCAGGGCACCATGCACATACCCTCCCAGCTTTGCTCAGCTCAGCATTCCACTCCTCAGCTCCTGCCTCAACCCCACCTCCTCCATGAGCCCCAATTCTTCACTGCAGCCGCCAAAACTTAGGCGTTCTTTACCCTGGGTCTGGATCCCTATAACCCAACCTCCTGGGCTGGGGAGATGGGGTTGGAAAGGTACAATACTTGAATTCAATAGGGAACCTCAGAAATTAAGGGAAGGAGAGAACCCACCCCTAACCAAAACTTGGGAGTAGAGGTCCTCCCCGGCCCCCTAACCTAGGGTGTTGCAGTCAAGGGCAGAAGTGGAGGCTCACTACCAACGCAGGCTCCTCTCCTTGCCTTTCCAAGGGAGTGGGGGGCCGACGGGTCCTCAAGCCTGGGACCCTCCGAGGCCCGGTCTGCTGGGGCCATGTGCCTCACTCTCGCAGTCGGGGCTCGGCCCGAACCAGCTGGGCGACTTTGGACGGGCCGACTGAGCCATCCCGGACTACAGTTTTCTCCTCTGCGAAATGGGAGGAATGAAGGACCTACCTCATGGAGCTGCCGAGCGCCAGGCGCCCCGAGGAGGCGGACGCGGGAGGGACGGGAGTCTTGCGCCGCGCGCCCCTGGGTCGCATGTGGGCGCCACCTAGAGCACGCCCCGCGCCCCGCGTACGGCCGGGAACCTTGGCTGTAGCGGCGTGGCGAGCGGACCTTCCGGAGGTCTTCCCAACTCGGCCGCACGAGGGGCCCCTTCCCCACGGTCAGTACCTCTGCAGAAGCCCCGGGGCTGGCTGAGACAGGGGCAGAGGACGCGGTGCCACCAACTACGGGCGCAGGCCGTGCCTCCCTCCGGGCCTGCGTTTCCCATAGGTGGGGGGGGGCAGGCGCGGGGCTTCCGCACCCACCTGCGTCCGCAGGGGATTCCGCGCCTCCCATCCCAAGAATTCACTGCCACCGGGAAGACTTCCTGGATTACCCCCTTCCCCCGTTCCCTTTGTACCTTGAACCGTGAAGTCCTCTGAGCCCTTCCGTGAGCGTGCGCCCCCCGCCCCCAAGGCCAACCCACAGGAGCGGGGCGCGGGGGGGGGGGGCAGCGCAGGCAGGGCGACAGGGCCTCGGGTTACCTGTGCTCAGGGAGGCCCCACTTCCTGGTTCCTTTGTCTCAAATCCACACCGGGAAACACCTGCCTTAGAGATCTGCATAATCTAGCGGGGCCAAGGCACCAGGCAGTGCCAGCCGCGGATGCACACCCTGGAATCCGTTTGCCAGAGGTGGCAGGGGCACCCTTCAGGCTCCCCCCCCCCACTCCCATGAGAAACCAGGCAAGAAGCCCTCCTTCTCTACCAAGGTGAAGGGGTCCAGGTGGCACTCCATGCCCCTCGAGTGCCCCTCAGACTGTCTTCTACCCAGATGCCCATTCTGATGCCATGTCCTCCCTATGAGGCCCCAGACCAGGGGAACCTGACAAAACTCTTGCCCTTCAGGAGTCTTTTGGCCACCACACCTGGAATTACAGCCCTAAGTGCTTGGAAAGTTCACCACCAAGCCAGGCCCCACTGCCTTTGTAAAATTCCATTCTCTCAGCGTCTGCCCCCCTCCCACCCCAGGGGTGGAGAACAGCACTTTACCACCTTCCTCCCAGGAGCCGGTCTATCCCCACATGCAAGGCTGAGTCTAGCGTGAGGCAAGGGAGGCACCTAGCGCAGAACGTCAGCACAGTGTCAGCAGGTGCAGGACGCTGAGAGTGAGTGCCTCTAGGGCCTCACTCTCATCCCCGCTCTGCTTCCGCTCCCCGCGTACTCCAGCTCAGTTACCCCTCAACTCAAAATCCCCCTCCCACCCTAAGCATGACCCCTTTCTCAGCATCCTCGGGTACAGTGTGGGGAGCAGCTGGGGACTAGGAGGATGAAAGCTGAGTGGCCTGAGGCTTGAAACCAGTGGGAAGGCCTGGGCAGGGTCTGGGAGGAAGAACTGACCAAACTTCATAGAGATGGGGTTCAGGGGTGGGGGCAAGGGGTGGGTGTGACACCCTTAACAAAACAGGGGGAGAATGTTTGGGGAAACAGGTACTTTGGGAAAGACCAGACAAAGATCTCTCTCACATACTGGGTGGAAAGAGACTGCAGTGGTCAGCATTCAAGGGTGGTGTGGGTGGAGCCCAGCATCGTGAGAAGGTGGCAGGGCCCCAGAAGCCTGGGAGCCAGTGTGGACGCAAGAAGGAGGCCAGAAGAAGGCAGGCCCTGCAGAACAAGCTGGGGGGCTTCAAGAATGTCAGAGCAGCTCCCCGTGTTAGAAAGGGGCCAGGTAAAGTCGAGACTGGAGAGTGTATCCTGGATCTGGCAGCTGGAAACCTCACTGGCTTCAGAAAAGTGGTGCATGGCAAAGCCAGGCTACAAGAGTAGCTGGGTCTGGAGGGAGAGATGGGAGAGTTCCCTGGTGAAAGAGAAGGCCAGAGAAGGCAGTAACTTAAGGTGGTTTGGGATCCAAAGGCTCTTTTCTAATTTTAAATTAAGCATGGTAGAAACCTGAGTATGTTGCTATGCCGAAGGAAGGTGCCAATAGTGAGATGCGCGAGCGAGGCAAGGGGGCTTCAGCAGATGCCCGGATGTGGGTAGGAGCAAACCTCGGAAGTGGTCATGTTGATGATGAGCATGACAGGGGACAGTGTTTGCAAGGGTGCTTTCTGGGCTGTAGGGCACAGTACAAACATGCAGTACTACTTTGTGATCCACAAAAGGAGGATCTGACCACAGGTTGAGGCTGGTGGTAGGCCACTCTGCACCACTGTTTCCCTGGGATGTGTGTGGCCCCCAGACAAGCTCAATGCACAGAGTCCTAGATGGAAATGAGGTGTTCCCGGGACTGTCTCCTGGGACCAGCTCCTGCTCTACCTGGGGAATCCTTGACTATCAACCCAGAGCAGCTCTCCCTGGAGCCTCATTCCCCAAAGAGTGTCTTGCCATAATTCTAACCTGTCAGTAAGCATTCCCCGCCCCTTGCCTTTGCCCGAGTTTGGGCTGCTGCAGCTTCTCTTCTCAAAACCCCAGCAGGGAGCTGGCAGGACAAGGAAGGGCATTTGTTTCCCTGAGAGACAGAAACTGAGCCCAGCGGAAGAGTTTGAGCTTCGCGTATGGGTTAGGGTCCTGAACTGGCCCAGGTGGCTGAGCATGGTCTGCATAGGCAGCCTCAAGGCATCAGCTCAACAACCTGGGATGACAGCCTGTTGCCCAACTCTGCGGCTCTCTCTGTGCCATCAACCTTCGTTGCCTGGGACATTATGCAGAGTATTGATGGTCATAAAGGGGTCAAATGATCTGTACCTGGGCTCTACATGGGCCGGTCCCTCCAACCCGCAGTGACCACTCAACCCCTCCGTACTTCTGTCCCTCCCAAAGCTAAGAACACTCTATCCCTCTCTTGTGGTCTCAGAGGCCCCTATACCAGCCCATTTGCCCCCTAAAGCTTTCAGTAGCCCCTCTTGCCAGCACCCTTGCTGGGGGCTCCTCACTGGCGGCTCCTCACTGGCCTCTTCCCCCCTGCACTCCCTCCTACAAACAGCTGCCAGGGGACTCTTTCTAAAGGGCAAAGCTGATCTTGTCCCTGCTCTGCCCAAATTCTTCCACGAGCAGCGCCAAGAACAGCCGACATGGGTTCTGGAGGCATCAACTCAAGTGTAAATCCCAGCTGAACTGATTAGGGGTGAATGCATGCAGGTTATTTCACCTCGGGTTCTCACACCTACCTTACAGGAATCTTAAGAAGTAAATGTATTATGGGTAAGAGGCCTGGCATTTCTCTCAGTCCCCAGAACCAGAGCAGAGCTTGCAGCAGGGCTTTCAAGGCATCTCCCGCTGCCCTTCCTATTTCCCCTGACCTGAGCTCCTCTCCACTCCACACAAAATCTCTTCCCAGCTCTCTATGCCCACCCTGCATCCTTCAAGGACCAATCCAAATGCTGCCTCCCAGGACAGCATCCCTGATCGGCCCTGGGGAGCAGGGGCCTTGGAGCACTTGGCTCAAGCTACTCCAGGGAGATTTCACTCTGAAGCTTCCCCAGGGGCTGGACTGGGGGAGCCCTGGGGACACAGATGGCAGAGTCCTAGGGCTCTCTGGGCCCTGACCCTGAGGAGACACAGAGACAATGCTGTGGGAATGCTAGCTTTGAGCAATGCAAAGAGGCAATGAATCTGGACAGGAAAATCAGGAAGGGCTTCCGGGAAGAAGGACTGAGGGAGAAAGAGGACTGAGGGCACTGTAGGGCTTTTGGGGTGCAGAGGTCTTCAGAACTTCTTGGTTGGGATGTGTGAGGGGAGATCCACCTTTCCTTGGTGTCAACGGGGGAAGGGAACCATCTCCTAGATCCTGGCTCTGGTGAAGCTGGTGTTTAAGGACTGAGGGGGCTGACAGCGCCCCCCCTACCCCAGCACACACACGCGCGCACACACGAGCTTCCGCGCAGGGGAGTGGGGGTGTTCGCCATTCACCAGCAGTCCACGGCCCGCAGCGCCAACAGATAGAGACCCCGGCCACAGGCTGTCCTGAGGAGGTGCCCGAGGGTCTCCGTGGTGCAGGAAATCCCTCTCGCACCTTCCCTACCTCCCTACCAGCGCGTGTGGCCCCGGGGGGCGGGGCGCAGAGGGAAGAGGTGACATAATCCGGGCCGCACCCCCTCCGGCCGCCACCTCCCCCCAGGCCTAGTGAAGCATCCATGACATCATCGGCCTTATCTCCACTCCCCTCCCCCGCCCCGGGACCCCAGCAGCGGGACGCGCCCCCTCCCCAGCTCCGGGTCCGGCAGGACGAGCATCGCAGTGCAGCGGGCACGGCGACAGGTCGAAGCCGGGAGGGGTGCCGCGATGGGCCGGCCTCACTTACTCGCTGCCTCAGGGTCCAGCGCGGGGTCCTCAGAGCGGGCGCCACCGGCCCCGCTCGCTGGCGCAGCCCGAAGCCCGCCCGGCGGGGCGCGCGGCGCGGGCCCGGCTCGGCTCCGCGCCCCTCCCGCTCCCCGCCCGGGCCCCGCCCACCCGCGGCTGCGGCAAACGCGGGCCCGCCCTCCGGCCACGCCCCCCAGGGCCGCCAATCCCCAGGCTGGGGCGGGGCGCAGCGCTTTAACCCCTTTGTAGCTGCGTCTGGGTTCGCGCGTGGGACCCCTCTATTTCACCCTCTCCAGAGCTGCGTAAGTCCGCCTGAGTCCCTCTGCTCGTCGCCTCTCACCCCCCCAACCCCTTGGGTTCAACCCCCAGGCTCTGATCTCTAACAAATCCAGTGGGACCGCGCCCTCCGCCACTACTTTGGCAACCGGGAGGAGCCCCTCCGGTTTGGGGAAGGGGCTCTCGATGTCGACCCCAGCCCCTTTTCTCTCCGGCTCCTGCTCTTCCGGACGCGGCCTCGCAGCGAACGCCGTGAGACCGCAAGTCTGCAAGGTGGGGGCGGGGCGAGGCGGGGCGGGGCGGGGCTAGCCCTCCCGGGGGGGAATCCGACACCGCCGAGGGAAGACCCGCTTGGGCACGGGGACCGCTGGCCGGCGTTTAAGAGGCTTCAAGGGGCCGTAACTCTGTCCGGCAGCAAACGGTGCCGGTTTGAAACTTGCTGCTGCGGAGGCTCACTGTCCGGGGGGTAAAAGGAGGGCAACGAGGAAAAAGATACACATTACATACAATCCAGCAAGGTGTGAGTGCTTTCACCCCGTGCCCCACACCTGGCAGGAGACCCAGCCCCGACCCCCACGCTGCATCCGGGGGTAAGAGGCGGAGGTGAGGACTTCGTCCCTCACCTGGAGTACCAGTTTAGCACGCGCGGGCTTCGTTCTGTACCGGGAGTGCTCATTCTGTCCCGGTTGGCCCGGGAGGACTGCCGGGAGGAAGCCGTCAGGGACTGGCGATCTTAGCCTCGAATACGGCGAATATGGCGGGGAAGCAAACCAGGCCTAGGGTTCAGCATGAGTAAAAGCCTGGAGGCACAAAGGGTCTGTCCTAAAAACTGCAGCGCCTCCACTCTAGCTGGGATTTAACCCATTGTATCATAGCTGTTATTTGGTCATTGCTGATTTGTTTGGTTATCTGTCATCCTATTTTATAGTATGTATTTCTTGCTGTTTCCTGTTTTCTGGATTTTTCCATATTTACTTTTATTTTCTACAGTGGTCTGCAAGATGGAAAGCCTGTGTTTAATTCTCCTGGTGGTTGCCTTTGAGTTTATCAAGTAAAAATACAGTTTTTCACAAATCATTAAAGTCAACGACAAATTATTCCTTTTTATATTCCTCTTTATGTAATGAAAAATTTAATGTGCTTTTCTATCTCTAGGCCTGCTGCCCTCATACCTACTTATATCTGTCCATTTAATCCAGGATGATAGACCCAGTTTTGTTTACACTTTTCAAGCCACAAAATCCTGTTTTTCAATCATTGCCTTTGGCTTTTGCCAACTCTGTTTAATCGGTATCAATGTCACTGCCAGCTTTTTATGCTCTAATTTTTCTATTCCTCAGTCGGACCCATCTCTCATTTTACTGGTGATTTCCGGGAGGACTCCTGAATGTTTTTTTCCTAAGCCTTTGCCCTAGGTAGGAATGCCTTTCTACTGTCTTTACACAGTAATATACCTTTATGGCTTGACTTTTTATAGAATTCTTGAGTCTCCAAGGCTCTCTTGTCCTTATCCCATTGTCCTTTGGGTCTTAAAATGGTAGAAACTCCACCTGAAACTAATATAATGTTAACATGTCAAATATATCTCCAAACAAAAAACAAGGTAGCAAAGCTGGTCTGGTCTGTGTTAGGTGAGCAATTTGCCTGGTGCTTCTTAGGATTTTTCTTTATCCTTAAAAGTTAAATATTTGCCAGCATAAGTCTATTAATTTTCCAGAAAAGAAGTGGTCTTTTCAGCTTAGGAAAGTTTTCTTCTAAAATGTTCCTGTCCATTCTGTGAACAGGGTTGCTTTCAGGGTTTTTCTCTCCTAAAATTATCATATTAGATTACTGCTGTCAATGAAATCTCTTCGTCCTCTTTCTCTGCATCCTGGGAGAGTATCTCATGTTTTTCTTCACCATCAGAGATTTAATTTTCTGCAGAGTCAAGGGTACTCTTTGTTTTCTCCAGTAAGATATCTAATTCTGCTTGTTGGTTTTTTTTTTTTTTAAGATTTTATGTATTTGAGAGTGAGAGAAAACAAGCAGGGGGAGGGGCAGAGGGAGAGAGAGAAGCAGGCTTCCTGATGAGCAAGGGGCTCCACAGGGGCTCCAGGATCATGACCCAGGCTGCTGGAAGGCATATATGATCAACGGACTGAGCCACCCAGGCGCCCCTAATTCTGCTTGTTATATCTTTCTTTGATTTTAGCCAATTTCCACCCCACCTCTGTCTTGATCTCACTCAATCTCTTTTTAGTTTTCTGTTCCTATTTCATAGAGAATGTGGTTTTGCATTTAAGAAGCACAACAGGAAAATAAAGGAATACCATAGTTGACTCTGTTCTAATGTATATGAAAGCCTTAATAAAGTGGACCACTTTCTGGGAAATACAATTACAAAAATAAGAAAGATGTTGAAAACATTATCTAAGAAATATGTCCAAAAAAGGCTCTGGGCTCAGATGGTTTAATGGAAGGATTCTCTCAAACTTTCAGTGAACAGATAATCCTTACCCTGTAAATCTGTATTACAGCCCAGAAAAGTTAGAAAGCTATTTCATTTTATGAGGCTACAGTTCTCCTTATACCAATCCCAATAAAGACAGCATAAAAAGGAAAACTGCAAACCAATCATACTTATCAATTCAGGGGGAAAAATTTACTAAATACAACTCAAGGAAATAAAATTAAGTGTGACTGCATATGAAATTAGTCCATGAGTTTGTTAAATGAGAGGGGAAAAAAAACAATTGTCATAATATATGCCAAAAAGTCACTCAAAAATCAGTACCCAAAAAGAACCCTCATAATTAACCAGGAACAGTTGAAATTAAGATTCAATATTTTGTGCCTTGACATCTGGTAAAATCAGGAGTGTCTCAAATAGCTGAACTGATCGTTGCCCTAGCCAAATAAATAATCCTTATCAAATCGACCAGGTGCATTTCTGCTTATCTCTGAGAGCAGGTTTCAGTTCTCTGCCAGCGTGTGGAATCATTCAAACAAACCAATGACATTCCCTGCAGGAACAACAGGCACACCTCAACCTCTTGCTGCTATAAAACTTGTCTGTCCTCCACAGCTTCTGGTTGTTCACTGTATTTCTGAGTGCAACACCCGGATGGCCCCATGTGGCTTGTGGTGTCCTTCCCTGAGCTGTGAGGATACGTGACTGATAAACTGCTGTCGATCTGACCTGTCCAGTGTCAAGGGCTGTGTTTGGCCATCCCCATAACCCTAGGGTGGGAACCCTTCCCTCACCAATGGTAAAGAGAAGGCGATTAAAACAAGAGTCTATTATCTCAATAAAGCTGGAGGGGAAAAAAGAGTCTATCAGACTGACAAAACTTAAAAACTGATGGTACTGCGGTGTTGGTGAGGCTGTAGGGAAACAGGAACTCACGGTGTTTTTGAGAATATAAATCGGTACAACCTTTTGGGAGGACAACTGGGTAATAGATCTATAAAAATGTGAGAAGTGTATATCCTCAGACTTAGCAATTCCATTCTGGGAAGAAATGCCATCACAAATAATATGATAGATGTGCAAAGATAAGTCACTAATGTACTGACTGTAACAGAAATACTTAAACGTAAATACATCAATCTATTAATGGAAGATTGAGTAAATGAATCACAATGCATCCAGTGCAATGTAACAACAGCGATGTAAAAATGGCACAGGTGTCTATGTGTTGACATAGAAAGATGATTATGTGAAAAAAAGCAAGGAGCAGAGAATCATATGTATGCATACTCTAATTCTTCTATTATTTTATTTATTTATTTATTAAATATTTATTTATTTAGGGGCACCCGGGTGGCTCAGCTGGTTAAGCGTCTGACTCTTGATTTCAGCTCAGGTCCTGATCTCAGGATAAGGTCAAGCCCTGAGTTGGACTCCTCACTCAGCACAGTCTTCTGGTCCCTCTCCCTCTGCTTCCCCCCCCCCAGCCCTGTTTGCTCTCTGCCTCTCTCTCAAATAAATAAAATATTAAAGAATATATTTATTTAAGAAATCTCTACACCCAACGTGGGGCTCGAATTCACAACCCCGAGATCAAGAGTCGCACGTTCTTCTGACTGAGCCAGCCAGAGCCCCATCTTCTATCATTTTAGTAAGAATATGTATGTACCTGCATAGGAAAGTGAAAAAATGCACATCAAACTATTAATAGTGGCTATTTTGAGATGGTGGGATTGCAGGGAGGAGGGCAGAAGATTCTAGGCACTTCTGTAATGTTTGCATTTTTTTTTTTTACAACGAGCATGTATTTTGTAAAAAAAAAAAAATCAAAAAGATAATGCAGTTTGCTTGGAAGAAGAAACAGGTGAATAAGCTCTAAAAATTTAGAAGCAGCAGGCTATTAATATTAAATATCTGCTCAAAAACCCCTGCCCCAGTGGGAGTTTGCATTCTAGTGGGAGGAGACAGTTGGTAAAATATATAGGGATTAGAAAGTGGCAAATACTAAGAAGTTAAGATTACTGGGGGATCCCAATTCCGAATAAAATGGAAGGCCCTCCTGAGGAAGTGACATTCAAGTTAAAGACTTGGAGGTGGGGGAGCAAGCCAAGTGTAAATCTGGAGGTTTCTAGGATGCAATCATTTTGTGTATAGTAAAATGAGCTCTTTTTTTCGGTATTTTCTTGTTTTTATGCACCAACTAAAGCTTTCAAGTTAGAAAAGGCTACTTAACCGTGATTTTAATTAGTTTTTAGTAAGTAACTACAAGAAGAGTTAACATTGTTCAAAATTTACCCTTTTAAATGGCACTCACCCTAGACTGTTGTACAGCTGAGTTCTACCCAATCTATACAGAGATCATTCTAAATCATAGGAAAAGATGAAAAGCTCCCTAACTCATTTTATAAAGGTAATCTTAATACCAAAATCTGAAAAATAATATAAAAGAAGAAAAATTGTGATTGATTAATCATCTGTATTCCCCACTAATCTGTAGCGTCTATGTAGACAGGATACTTTAAAATTTCATTTCCCAGGGTACCTAGGTAGCTCAGTCAGTTAGGTGTCTGACTCTTGATTTCAGCTCAGGTCATGATCTGGGGGTTGTGGGATGGAGCCCCAAGTCTGGCTCCATGCTCAGCGGGGAGTCTACTGAGATTCTCTCCCTCTTCCCCCCCACCCCCACAGGCTCTCACTCTCAAATAAATAATCTTTAAAAAAAAAATTCCACATCCCCATCTTAACACTCTGGTAAGCAGAATTAATGAGCCCCCAGAAAATATCCAAGTCCTAATCCCCTGAACCTGTTAGGTTACATGGCAAAGGAGAATTAAGCTTGTAGATAGAATTAAGGTTTCTAATCAGCTAACCTTAAAATAGGGACATTAGGGGCACCTGGCTGGCTGGCTGTCAGTACAGCATGCGATCTTGACTTCAGGGTTGTTAAGTTTGAGCCCCATGTTGGGTGTAGAAATTACTTAAAAATAAAAATCTTTATTAAAAAGAAGACATTAGCCTGGATTATCCAGGTGGGCCCAGTGTAATCATAAGGATCCTTAAAAGTGGATGAGGAAGGCGGAAGTGGAGGCAGGGGACATGTGACTACGGAAGAATGGTTAGAGATGCAAGGTAGCTGGCTTTACAGATGGAGGAAAAGGACCACAGGCCAAGGGATGTGGCTTGAAGATGGTTTAGAGCCTCCAGAAAGAAATAGCTCTATGTTGATCTCAGCCCAGTAAGACCCATGTTGGACTTGTACAGAACTAAAAGATAGGAAATTTGTGTTGTTTTATGTCGCTAAATTTGTGGTAATTTGTTACAGCAGTACTAGAAACCTAATGCAAATGCATAATAGACACCCAACACTCATTTGTTGAATGATGAATGAAATTGCAAAAACCCTTGGGTCTACAAATGGGTAAAAGAGAAATAAATCATTCACAGAATACAAATGGCCAACAAGCCATTGAAAACACCTCCAGCCCTGCGGATACTGAAGAGATGCAAATGAAAACCTACCAATTAACCTGACCCTTTGGGGTCCTACCCACCAAGTTATCCAGAAGGGGACATGGGGCTTCTCTGGGATGACTGGGCAGTGACCTCCAAATGCCAAATGGGGGATGGGAGGCAAACAAGGCACTTTAATCCACGCTTAAGTTTGGATGTTTGTACTAAAGCTTTTTAAGCTGTGTTTGCTTTATGAGGAAATAAAAACCTCTGGAATTGGACCACAAATTCCTGGGCATGACTAATAAAGGTCTTGGGGGTTATCCAGACCAATATAAAACTGTAACTGAGACATTTATGATCCAAGTATGCTGAGGTCTTTTACATGGGGTTTTATAAGCTGATGAGCTGATGTTTACATACACACCCCCATGGGACCTTGAAAAATATAAAGGGAAAAATATTAAAAACTTATTAGACTGTATTTTCCTTTTAACCATTCTTCTTTACAAAGTACACATTTTTCCCAATAGAAGATGGTTTTTGCTTTTATGTTCTGAAGGGTCCCTAACATTTTTTGTTTTTACATAATTGATGCTTTGTTTATATAATACTAACAAAAAAATTTATCTGTATCTATACCGTGTAAACCTCAAGATACTTAGAAACAAAGCATAAAAAGAATACAAGCCACCACCATACCACTCACCATCTTGAGTTTTATGAACTCACATTTATTTGTGAAGGATGTTATTCTTCTTAAAGTCCTAAGCAGAATAATAATGATTATTGCATCATGGTATTATGGTTATGCTCAAATCTTTAATCAATTTTATGGAAACATGCAGACTCCAAAAATGTTGCCAGATTTAATTTTTGTAAAAGCTGGGGTAAATCTGTCTAGCAGAAAACCTTTTGTTAACTTTTTTTTTTTTTAAAGATTTTATTTATTTATTTGAGAGAAAGAGAGAGAACACGAGAGGGGGGAGGGTCAGAGGGAGAAGCAGACTCCCTGCTGAGCAGGGAGCCCGATGTGGGACTCGATCCCGGGACTCCAGGATCATGACCTGAGCCGAAGGCAGTCGCTTAACCAACTGAGCCACCCAGGCGCCCTTTTTGTTAACTCTTTACATTGCAGATGATATCACTGCAGACTAAATGAGATGGCTAGGTGAGACTTTTATTACCTGCCTTTGGGCCCTAAACTTCCCACGTGTCCTTCCCTTATCACTTGTCAACTTTTCCTCTTTTCAGTTACTACAATTCAGCAATGATGGATTATATGTTCAGTAATTTCTCATCTATTCATATTTGTTACTATGGTCTATTTTGATATAAGGCAATATGCACAAACTACAAAATACATAAAGCCAGCTGCCAAAGTAGACATCAAGCCTATGTACCCCCAACTATGCTGTTCTATAAAGTAGGGTTTAGCTCAACTACAATGTGGCCTGACTAACCTCGTTGATGAGAAATAAAGAGAAATAAAGCAACAGAAGTGTTAAATCTCAGCTACTCGGTTACAATACAGTTGGAGCATTACTAGTTTTAGTTTTTGTGTCACTACATTAGAAACTTAAGAAAGTTAAAAATGACTAAAACCAGCCAGTATATCTAACAGGTTATGTGCAAAAGGTCATATTTATTTATTACTTTTTTAAAGATTTTATTTATTTATTTGAGATGGAGAGTGAGAGCGAGAGCCAGGAGACAAAGGGAGAGGGATAAGCAGACTCCCCACTGAGCAAGGAGCCCGACGTGGGGCTTGATCCCAGGACCCTGAGATCATGACCTGAGCTGAAGGCAGACACTCAACCGACTGAGCCACTCAGGCGCCTCAGAAGGTCATATTTAAACAAGTTTAATGTCACAGTATTTGATAGGTTCTAAGGTTGCCTTATGCATTTTGCTGTAATGAGTAATCAAATAATGTATAATAAGCCAAAAATTATGTATGGTGTCAGGATAAACCAAGTAAAACTATTTTTTGGCATCACTGCCGTAGTCTAAATTGTTTTTGGTACAACCCCGTGACTACCAAGTTATATATGATCACAACTCTACACCCAGATACTGATCCTTGGCCCAGTCCTCAACGGAAAAGGAACAAGCTCCTTAGAACGCTGTTTTCCAAACTGTAGGCTGAGTTCTGTTAGTGGGTTATGAAATCAATGTACTCACCGTGAGTAGTTGCACAGATTAGGGAAGCAAATGCCAACATGCATTAACCACACTAAGCAAAGCACTTGGACACCTTAGCTGCAGTTATCTCTATGCACGGGCATACAAACATGGACTAAGTCCTCAATAAAAAATGGTTTCTTACTAAGAGATACTGTCAAATAAGTTTGAAAAAAACAGCCTTAGTGGAATAGTTGTCTCTGATCTTGGGGCTGGGGCTTGGGACGGGAGATGTCTGGGGCAAGCACTTGTGAAGGCTTGAGGTGGTACCCTCTGATGATGGTACAATGGGGGTGTAGAAGGAGGGGCTGATGGAGTAATGATAGTTTGTGGGATTGCAAAGGGGGGTTAAGAAATGAGTTACTTGGGGCGGTTGAGCCTCTGCCTTCAGCTCCGGTCACGCTCCTGGGTTCCAGGATGGAGCACTGCATCAGGCTCCCTGCTCCACAGGGAGCCTGCTTCTTCCCCTGCCCTTCCTCCTGCTTGTGCGCGCTCTCTCCCCCTCTAATAAAATCTTTAAAAAAAATGAGTTACTCATTTGAAACACTATTAACACACCCCCCCCCATCAAATATCACCCATATTTCTGGGCTCAGTAATCCCTGCCCTTCCCAACCAGGTCCCAACCTCCCTTTCCACCTACTCTCTCCTTTGCCCCAGGCTTTCCTGTTCCTCCAGCCAACATTCCACGTCCCCTCAGTGAATCACAAGCCTTTACATTGTCACACCTGTCCTCCCCTCAGCCCAGAAGGCCTCTCCTTGTGAGCCACCAGTCCTTCTTGTAGATCAGTGTTTGGCCATGCACTTGCTGGCTGGTCTCCCTATCAGATTAGTACCACTGCCCCATCCCCCACTCGTGGCTAGGGTCATGTTTTGCTCACTGCAATTCCCTGGGGTGCTTAGCATCCTGCCTCGTACTCAGTAGGCTCTCCGCAGATTTTAATTTTAGTTTTGCTTTTTTAAACACACTTTGAATGTGTTAAATAACTAGTGTTACAAAGATCCAGTGCATCCTGCACTGGTGCCACCGGGTAGCCTGGGGGTCACTCGATTGCCAGGTGAATGGGGAGACTACTGGTGGCCTCACAGGACCCAGCTTTTTTATCCCCTTTTCTGAAGCTTACTTTGAGCCAAGATCATGAGGCCATCTAGGGCTCATTGTGTTTATTTATTTACTTTAAAATGATTTATTTTAGAGAGAGAGAGAGCACACACACAAGTGGGAGGGCCAGAAGGAGAGGGAGAAAGAATATCAAGCAGACTCTGCACCCAGCAGAGCCCGACATAGGGCTTGGTCCCACAACCCCGAGATCACGACCTGAGCTGAAATCAAGAGTCAGACACTCAACTGACTGCACCACCCTGGTGCCCCTATTTATTTTTTAAAATATTTTATTTTTAGGCCCTTCAAATTATCTTCTCCATGAGAGGGACTGAAGAAAAGGACCACCTATTTTGTGGAAGGTGGAGATGCTGGCCACAGGGAAGACCGCATCAATAGGCCTATTAGAAGGACGAACTAAAGTATCTACCATGATTACTTCTGTAATCTGGTCAATTAATAAAGGACTACTTTCAAATTGAAAAAAAAATTATTTTTAAGTAATCTCTACACCTAACATGGGGCTTGAACTCACAACCCTGAGATCAAGAGTCACATGCTCCATCGACTTGAGCCAGCCAGGCCCCCTTGTGTTTATTTATTCTTAAAGATTTTATTTATTTATTTGAGATAGAGCTAGAGCAAGTGAGCAAGAGACAGCATGAGGAAGAAGCAGGCTCCCCACCGAGCAGGGAGCCTGACATGGGGCTCCATCCCAGGACCATGAGATCATGACCTGAACCGAAGGCAGATGCTTAACTGACTGAGCCACCCCGGCACAACCCGCCCCCCGCCTTGTGTTTAGTTTTAAGCTTTTTGTTGTAAGAAACTTTCAATATAAAAATAGAGGAGTGGGGTGCCTGGGTGGCTTAGTCGGTGAACAAAAGGGGCCACACAACTAAAGGACTCAGGGTCACAGTCAAGGTCAAGTCTTGGGTCTCTGCTTCTTCATCTTTCATATATACATTCTCAGCAACCTGAGATAATCACCCTGGGGCTCCAAGAGAAGTGAAAACTGTACCCTCAGGAAGAAAAAGAAATAAAACCAGAGCTAGTAAATAAGCAAATGTAAATCCATGGTACTGAGATGTTTATGATCAGTTTCAGTATTACACACAAAGATCAATAATGTCATTGTTCTACTACTACTAGATGTGTCGGGTCTACTGTTTGAGATGTTAAAGCATTTAAAATAATTCTATACATTAAATTTGGGGACTTTAAATGCTGAGAATATTTAAGTAATAATTGTTTAAATGCTTGAAAAATTATGAGTGGTTAAACCTGAAAGTTTCCATTTATTGTGAAAGCGGTTTATACGCACTTAGAAAAAAGTTAATCACTATTTCAAGAACTGCTCATTTGATAAATTTCTTAGATTAGTGGATTGATCGCTAAAAAATGCACAAAGGGTCATAGGTTTTCTCCTCCACACTAAGCCCTTGGGACATAAGGGGTTTTAGAAGGCTTCCAGGATGTGAGAAAGGGATGTGCCTCTTCCTCCCTCCTGGCCTGTGGAGGGAGGGTGGAATGAGGAGCTGGAGCTGCTACAGTCCTCCTGCTGCCTGGATGGCAGTGGCTGAGGGTGGAGGGAAAGGGTGGAGGAGACCTGGAGCTGCTGTCTTGCTCTGGGAGAAGCCCTTTCCAGAGGAGATTTTAATTACTTGTAACTTGATGGCCTGTCTCTCCACCCCACCCCCACCACCTTCTCAACCTAGGCGCCCGCTGGAATCTCCCACTGATGCTGCCTGGGTCCCACCCCCAGAGATTCTGATTCCACTGGTTCAGGATGCAGCCTGGCATGACACTGCTGACAACTCCCCAGGGGCTTCTAATGAGCAACCAGAGCTCAGAAGCATCACTCAGACTGTAAGCTTTCTTTTCCCTTTATAATTTTATGTTTCTTTCTCATACTGCCAGTACCTTTCTCTGTTTCTTCCCTCTCCTACTGGACTGTGGGCTCCCAGATGGCGTTCCAAACAATGCACGTGGCCCTTCCTAGCTCCAGGTGACTCCGAGTGCCTGTAGCTGACAGAAGCAGTAGTCACGCCTCACTTAGAATTTAAGCACTACAGTTAATATTTATGGCACCAAGTGAGTCAAAATCATCCTTGATGACACTCAGGAAGGCTCTACCCTACGGCCTGATGTCCTGTCTCCATCACCATCTCCATAGACCATTTCCTCCAGGGTGCGAACAGAAAGCTGCCTCCTCTACCAGGCAGAAGAAGTAGGTGGTCTATGTTTAGGGGCAACCTTGCATAAAAAATACACATTTAAACCCATGCCTCACCCTCAGCACAGCAGGATGCTCACGCCCCGAACAGCCCACGGGAACCGGAGTGACTGACCCTATAGGAGAGAGACATCTCCCATCACACCCACTCCTAAGCATATGGTCCTTACATCCACCAGTGGGTGGAATCACCCACACCGTTTAAACTTTCTGTCCAGGATAGAGAGCTAAATTCATGGGATAGACTGTAGGAAGGGCATCTCTCCACTGCACCACTCTATCCAGCTCAAGCAGGTTCCTTGCTCCCTTCTACCTGCCTAGCCTCTGTCCCTCCCTTCCCTCCCTCTCAAAGGCTGATGTTCCTTAGGACTCTATCCTTGGCACTTCCCTCTTCTCCTTAAGGGCTCTCAGTCCTCTGTAGGACTCCTGAAACCATCCATATAACCAACAGTGAGACCTTCCTCCCCAGTTAGGAGAGATGTTGCTCACTTTTGCTCTGGGAAGCGGGGGAGGGAAAGAAATCCTCATCTTTGTAGGGTACAAAGGAACACAATAAATGCTCAATATTCTGTTTCAACAAATGAATGCATGGTAAGAATGGAACTTTCATCTGCCTCCACAGTCTCCTCCCATTCACCCCCAAGATTTGTTCTGAGGACTAGACTTCACTTGCTCACCTGCGATCCCAGGCCAGGCCTTCTGTCACACCAAGCCACACCAAGCTCAGCAGTGCTCACAGGCCTTTAATCTATAACTGCCTGGCCACATTCCATCTCTCCCCGAGGGTGGAGGGGAGGGTTCAAGTTGTACAGCCAGGTAGGCTGTGCTAGCTCCCAGTCCAAAAGGCAAGAGCTAGGTCAGGCTGGGGACTGGACAGGGGGCTCCTGGCCCCAGGCGATGAGGGAGTTGCTGGCCTGGGCAAGCTCAGTGATGGACACCCGGCCCCGCTGTCGGATGAAGTTAGCCACGGCAGCCAGTTCCTCGGGGGTTATGTAGATGAACTTGCCCCGGTCGTCAATCACACCTGTGGGGACAGGATTGTGGGGCTGAGCCCTCTAGGGCCCCCTCCCCGACACTGCCTGAAAATGCCCCCCCCACCCCTTCTCAACTGGCTCAGAGCCCTCCAGGCCTGCCTACCTGACTGGGCTCCCCTGGCCTGTCCCTGTCACCCTGAGCCACTCCCAGGCCTGGGCATCTCCCTCTGCTCAGCGCCCCTCCTGCACATCACTTCCCCACCCAGGGCTGAGGGGGGGAGTCGTCCTGCCTCTGCAACAAATCCCTGCAGGCCCTCTGTGGCTAGACACACCCCAAGGCCAGGGCCTATGGTGACTGACTCTCACCCCCTCACCTGTCAGAGTTCCTTCAGCCAGCAGGTCCTGGATGCGGTTTATGGTATCCTATGAGGAGAAGAGGTCTCAGAGCAGAGATGGGCACTTCCGTCCCAAAAGACAGCTGCACTCTCCCTCCCACCACAGTCAAATCTCCTTCTCTCCTTCTCATGGCCATCCCCAGTGTGACTCTTTGTTTCTCCTCTGGAGGGGCTCAGGAGAGACAGGGCCGTGGTCCCGGGGCCCTGTAAGACCCCCAAGAGAGGCTTTCTTCAAGGCAGGAGGGGAGTGGTGGGGACATTTGGCTGTGAAGGCTGACGCAGCCTGTTTGCAAGAGAGTTGTCAAGGTAACTGGGTTTGGGCTGCCTCGCTTACAGGGGCCGCTGGAGTGATGGGGTTTGGGCTTTTTTCTTTTTCTTCTGTCTAGCCAAAAAACAAGATTCCTGGGGTGCCAAAAAATTCCTACAGTCTACTCTTGCTTGAGGGCCTTAAGACTCCCCATCTTTAAGGCAGTCCCCCTCTGACAGCCGTATAGACCCCATGGCCACATTCCACAGAGCAGGCCACCTTCAAGGGCTTACCTGAGTCCTCAGGCCCACCTGGGAAGCCAGGTCTTCCAAGAGCACAACCTTGGACTGCTGCAAAGAGGGGGAGAGGAGAAAGCCTCTCAGCACAAGAGCCCTCTGAGGTTGGTACACCCACCTGTTCTGCTCTGGGTGGCTGGCTAAGCAGGTTCCATGCTCCCAAGGGAGAGCCTTGTTTCCCTCACACACTACTCACGCTCTCCCAGCTGCCTGTATGTGTACGTGTACACAGACACACACAGACACACAGACACACACAGACACACACAGACACACAGACACACACACACACACTCACTCACTCATCGACTCTCTCATACCCCTGCTTACTGGGAGGGATCTGCCCAAACCACTACCTGCCCCAAGAGTCCCGTCCTGGCCTGGGGATACCCTGGGACACAGGCACCCATGGAGAGTCGAGCACAGCTGCTACCTTCTCCTCTGCACCCGGCCGAAGCATTCTAACACTGTGAACAGGCTGGAAGGAGACGCACCACAGAGATGAAGGGAGGGGCTGACAAGTGCCAAAAGCTTATTAAACCACCGTCACTAGGACCTGTGTTGGCTGAGGACCGGCCAGGACGAGGAGCTGAGAAACGTGGGGCGCGCAGTGGTGAACAAAACACCGCTCCTGCCCTTGAGCTCAGAGCCGGTGAGAAGAGAGGCAGGAATGTGGACAAGGAGAGAGCAGATGAGAAGCCCCGATGAGCCAGGGTCCTGGTAGGAGAGGGGCAGCTCGCTCCTGCCTCACCTCTGCTCACTGCCGCCTTGGCCTAGAGCTCCCCACCCCGACACGCCACGCTGCTCACCATCCTCTTCACGCTCCTGAGGCACCGTGTCCACCCTTACAATCACTGTCACTCAATCTGCTCAGGGCCTTCCACACACGGCCATGCTCCACGTGCTTCCCTCACCCCCTTGGTAGAAACTTTAGTTCCTGGTGGGGGCTGGGGGTGCGGCCCAGGGTCCACCGCTGGGTCCTACGCAGGCATCTGCCCTGCCTCCCCCACAGACAGACAGCACGTGACTTGAGAGAGGGCGGTCATTTGCGTTTCCATAAATTGCATTTCCAGGAATCTTCCATAGCAAATGAGCTGGGGGAGGAGTGACACGGTGATGCCTCCTCAGCTGCAAATGGCATGTGACTGTTCAAAATGCCAAAATGAATGTGCCAGCAGGGAGGCAAGTGAGCGGCGGTCGGGCCGGGGGGTGGCAAGCACAAGGTGACCTGGCCAGCCGGCCTCTACCTACAAAGCAGGGAGCAGACACTGGGTTCTCAGTGACAGCTCAGAATGGGACCACAGAGTCGCCCCAGCTGTCCCTGAAGACCTGGCCTGAGGGGGTGCTAGGGCCAGAAGTGCGTTTACGAAAACCAACCAACCCACTCAGGCCCGCTCAGAAGGGAGAGAGGATCGAGAAGAGCAGGTTAGGCCTACGCTGCACATAAACTATGCCCGGCACAAAAACATGCCTCCAGTTCTGAAATCCCAGGATTAAAGGGCCCATTCCTCTGGAGCCTGGAAGAAGGCAGGTGGGCTGAATTCTGGAAATCCTCCTTCTTCCTGAAGACAGCAGCTCTAGGAGGATCAGCCTACACAGGCTGGAAAGACTTCTATAGTCCGGAAGAGTCTGGAGAAGCCCAGAAAATGGCCTCTCCAGAGAGCCTCTGAAAGCAAGGCCTGGACTTGTCCCCTAGGACCTCTACTCAAGTCTCTGCAGAGGAGAAGGGGAGCTGAAACTGTGGACGAGGGCTTTCTGGAGGGCAGACTCAAGACCTGCCGCTGCCCGCTGGGTAGGTGGGGATGGCGAGTTCCAAACAGCAGCAGGAAAAGTGTGGGAGATGTTCTGTCAGCCCCCGAGTGTGTCAGGGTGGAAAAGGGTTCCATCAGAGGGAAATGAGCTCTCCCCCCCACAGGAATACCAGGCCCCCGGGCTATGAGCCCAGCCCCTTACCACTGGGAGTTTGAACCCTGCTCCCTTTGGAAGGGCTGGGGGGAGGATTATGCAAGGCCTGGCTCCTTGGCACCCCCTAATAGCACCCCCTCCACCGCCCCCACTCCCTCTGCACTCCTTCCCTCAGCCGCCTCTGCACCTCTGAGCTGCACTTGAAAACCTCTCCCCTCGTCGCATCTTTCGTGGGAGAGAAGTTGCTTAGCAGCAAAGCAGAGCAGGACGTGCTTATGCAACCTGGAGCAGTACCCAGCATGGCTACAGACAGAGGGGGCCACACGTGTTGCCCCGCCCTAGATTCCAAAGGAAACATCATCCTGTTTCCCTGAAGACCCAAGTTCCTGATCAAGAACACGTGGCAGGGGATGCTTGTTTCAACTCAGCAGAGCCTCAGTGTGACAGAACTGACAGAAAACACATGTGAAGAAACTTGAAAACACAGTGACTCACTGAGCATGGGGTCTGAGGAGCAAGGAGGCTGTCAAACCCTGAATGTGAGGAAGTGATTGAAGGCTCAGGCCTCCCACACAGACCAGGTCCCTCTCCACTGTCAAAGAAGGGGCTCTTATGGCCAGGACCAGGCAGCTCAGACTCCCAGGTCCCCTGCCCACTCCGGCATGAGATCCACTCCCTCCACGCCCAGAGAGTGCACATGACACACACGCACACACGCGCACACACCACACACACGCGTGACGCAGGAAGCTGACGCCCAGGCTCTGTCCTGTGGCTTCTTACCTTAATGTAGTTGATGAACTCAGTCAGGAAGCTGTGGGACTAGAGGAGCAGAGAAATTGGGGTAAGTGTCCCCCTTGCAGGGGCTACAGGGGTCTATGCCTACCCACCTGCCTGCCATCTGCGTGAGCAGAGCTTCCCACAGTGAGGGGTGCGGAGGCACTGCCTCCTCTCCTGGGGACAAGGCCTCTGGCCACTAGAGCCTGCTGGGCCTGATGCCCACGCACCTCTCAATGCCTGACAAGGGCGGCAGGCAGGGAATGATGGGGTGTTTGGCATGGGGTGGAGGGCTTGGCGGGCAGAGATGAGCTCTCCAGGGGAAGCGGGCCCACCTGTTCCTCAGTCATGGTCTCGCCCACACCTTCCTCCTCCACCACGAAGGCTTCCTTCAGTTTCAGGTACTCCTCGTGCTCCCGCTGGGCCTGCTCCTCCCGGGCTTTCCTCTCTTCCTCCTCCTGTGGACAAGAGTCAGGTACACTGGGGGCGGATGCCCACCCCATCCCTGTTCTGGGCTCTGCTGCCCCCACAGGGCACCAGGGCATATAGTCCGGCCCTTTCTCAGGGACAGAGTTCCTTCAAGACACTGCTCACTCAACCCCAAGATGAGCTACAGGCAGAGGCCCCTCTTCTCATCAGTTCCATGACCTCCCAGACGTGTGCTGCTCAGCCCCCTCTCCTCTAAAATCCTGCCAATGACCACCCCCCTTTCCTGTCATGTCCAAACTCTGTGGACAAACACGCAGGCTCCACTTCCTCATCATCCATTCACCCCTCCCACCCACTCCAGTCTGGCTTCTGATACTCAACCCCACCGAAACAAGTGCTACGGCCTCAGCCACCATCCATCCCACCAAATCCAAGGGACAGCCGTCAGCCTCATAACCCTGTCCTCTCAGTGGTGCTGGGGAGAACCGACCTTTTCCTCTTCCCTTGCTGGGCTAGCAGATCCCACCCTTTCTTGGGTTTCCTCTTGCTCCTTGGGCCATTCTCCTCACCTCCTCCATTGCTCAGCCCTGTCCCTCCTCCATCCTCCCCTTCCTCAGGCCACCTCGCCATGCCCACAGCATCAACAACCACCTCCCTGCCAGTGACTGCCACAGTTGTACCCCTGCCCCAAATCTCTCCTCCGTGACACACCCACGTGGGCCATCTTACAGGCACCTCGAGTTGAGTATGTCCCAGAGAGACCCTGTGATCTACTCCCCACACGTCCGGTCTTCCTCCTGGGTCCCTGGCTCAGTGAGTCATACAGCCATATGGCCCGCTGGTCAGAAATAAAGTCCTATCTACCACTTCTGCCTTCAACTTCCGGAAAACTTCTCAGTCCATCCATGTCACCCCATCACCACCACCAGCTAGTGCCATAGCTTCCCTCCACGTCATCCTATTTTCCACAGCTGTCAAAAAGATTTTTTAAAACACGTAGCTAGGGTGCCTGGGTGGCTCAGTTGGTTAAGCGACTGCCTTCGGCTCGGGTCATGATCCTGGAGTCCCGGGATCGAGTCCCGCATCGGGCTCCCTGCTCAGCGGGGAGTCTGCTTCTCCCTCTGACCCTCCCCCCTCTCATGTGCTCTCTCTCTCTCTCTCATTCTCTCTCTCTCAAATAAATAAAATCTTTAAAAAAAAAAAAAACACGTAGCTAAAGCTGGGACAGGGAATATACAAAATAAGCCTGGAGCATCTTGCAATGCCAAAAAGTAAGAGAGTACTCAGAAAACAAAACAATGAGGTTACGTCAAAGGTACATGGGGACCAACTGCAAGAGCTCCTGATGACCTACATAACAAGATAAATAAGATAATATCAGATCATAACGCAGTGCACAAAACTAATATCCACGAGTCCACGTTGGTATAAACAGTTAAATATATACACAGGGAAGAAAGGTAAATCTTCCGTACAAAAAAATTCCTGATACTTTGCATACTCTGCTCTTGAGAAGGTGGAGAATAACTCCCCACCCCTTAAGTGCGGGCTGCACATAGTGACTTATTTCCAAAGAACTACAGGAAGGAGGAAGTAACATTACAGCAGACAAATCTGGCAAATAAAACCTGAGCCAAGCGATCCAGGTTAATATCAGTTATGACAAGTCAAGTTGACAACACGTATCCTTCATATGCTACATCAAGAATGGCACTTCAGGGGCGCCTGGATGGCTCAGTTGGTTAAGCGACTGCCTTCGGCTCAGATCATGATCCTGGAGTCCCAGGATCGAGTCCTGCATCAGGCTCCCTGCTCAGCAGGGAGTCTGCTTCTCCCTCTGACCTTCCCCCCTCTCATGTACTCTCTCTCTCTCTCAAATAAATAAATAAAATCTTAAAAAAAAAAAAAAGAATGGCACTTCCTGTGATCTTCTTCCCAAAAATCCATAACCCCAGTCTAACCACGAGAAAAAAAAAAAAAATCAGTCGTGCAAACTGAGGAATATTCTATAAAATATTTGCCCAATACTCCTCAAAACTATCAAGATCATTAAAAGCAAGGAAAATCTGAGAAAATGTCACAACCTAGAGGAGCCTAAGGAGGCATGGTAACTAAGTGTAATGTGTCGTCTTGGAAGTGACCCTGGAAAAGGACAGTGGGGGAAAATTAATGAAATCCGAATAATGTGTGGGGTTTAGTTAAGACAATGTATCGATATCGGTCGTGGGAAATACACCAGGGTAGGTAAGGTGTTAACCCAGGGGAAACTGTGTGCAGAGGAGGAGAACCCCAGAACATTTAAGATCCATCAGGCAGGATCACCTTCGGAAAGGTAAAAAAATAAAGGTAAAATCTCCCCTGATCCTTCTCTGCTGTGTTCTGGCCCATTTGCTACAGCACCCAAAGCCAGGCTCCCTGCCGTCCAGGGTCCCTGGACGGCAGGGCCAGTGAGAGGCCAAAGGCACCAGCGAGCTCTTCCTAGCTGGGGCAGCCCTGGCTCTCACTCTTTATGCTCATCACACCTTTGTGATGCTCCCTTTCTTGGGCACCGGTTCTCAGAAAGAAGGAAGCATCTGGCAAACAAATGCTCATTAGCCACCTCTACCGCAGTGGTTCCCATTCTCTGAGCATCTATTTCCTTCAGGTGAGGCCCTAAACAGGCCCTGGCTCAGGCAGGACCCATCAGTCCTTACAATGACCTTTAACAACTTCAAGGCCTTTAGGATCCAGACTCTACTCCCTCTCTGATTTCTCTCCTTCTTGCTTATCTTGTTTCAGCCACTCCAACCATCTCAATTTTCTTTACATGCTTCAGGCATGTTCAATAAATCACATGCACAAAAATGCCTGTCTCTAGCTCTGCTTTTCAGCAGCGGTTTTACACAGGTTGTGTTTAGAGTCCAGGGACCAAATAAACCAGGGCCTGCTCCTGAACCCAGTCCAAGGCCCATCTTCTAGGTCAGAGGTGTAAGGAGCTGCATGAGAAGCAAGGCTGCCCGCTCATGGGTCAGAGGTCAGGAGGGGGGGGGGGCTCTCTCACCTTTTGTTCCTCCTCCAGGCGAAGCCGCTCCTCCTCTTTCTTCCACTCTGCCTCCCGCTGGGACTCGAGGCGTTTCCGCTCCTCACGCTCAGCCTCCTCTGCCTGGAGAGAGGCCTTCATAGGGAGCACGTCCCTACCCCCCACCAGAGCCTGCCCATCTCACAAACAGGCCAGGGGGCCAAGCTTGGGTCAGACCATGGACCAAGGCTGTAAGAGACAGTCAGGCAAGCAGCATGAAAAGAGCCCAAGGGGAGGGCCTGACAGGGGATGAGGAAGGCAGGACCCTTTCACACCCCAACCCTCCTGCTTGCCTCACGCTGGGCTTTTCGCGCCTGTTTCTCCTCTAGCTTCCGTAGTTTCTTGGCTCCAATTTTCCCTGACAGGTGACTTTCCACCGGCTTCTCGATACCTTCTTCCTCCCGGGCTGAGTATGGCCAAAGAAAGACACGTCAGGTCCTAGAGAGGGCTGATGATGATGGATCCATCCTACCCCTTGTCCCTCTCCACATGGCGGCGGATCCCGTTCCTCTCACCTGCAAATGTCAGTAGCCCAGCTCTGCCCTCCACAGACATCTACCATGAACGCAGAAATTAACACTCTGAGTCTGTTTACGTAAGAGTGTGTGTGTGGGGGGGGGGCATGTTGAGGGTAGAGGGTAAGGGAAGGGAAAGGTGAGGGAATCATGGGGCAAGGGAACAGATAGTAATTTTAGATGCTGCATCGCCACAAAAAGGGAGGTGTCAGGTTCCAATATCTGAGCATCTGAAAATCACAGGCAGGGATGTTTGGGCTTGCAGACTTCTCTGGTTTGTCTCTGAGCCAAACCTCCAGGGAAGGACGGCCTCATGGGGAAATGTATCCTTGCCTCATATCTGAAATTGTCCTCACTGTGGTCAGGAACTGCTGAGGGTTCTAGGCTCAGCCCCTGGCCAAAAAGACAGCTCCAACCCCAAGACTACCTAAAGTTAGGGCCAGCTAAAAGTTAAAGACCTGTTGGGGCACCTGGGTGGCTCAGTTAGTTAAGTGTCCAACTCTTGAGTTTGGCTCAGGTCATGATCTCGTCAAGCCCCGCATCTGGCTCTGGGCTCAGCACGGCACTGCTTGAGATTCTCCCACACACACTTTTTCCCCTCCCCCTCTGCTCCTCCCCCTGCTTGTGCTCCGATGCATGCCTTGCACGTGTGCGTGCTCTCTCTCAAATAAATTTCAAAAAAATAAAGACAAAAAAACCCGTTAATGCCCAAGCAGCAGAGACGTCTGATCCCAAGTCTGAGACAAGAGGAATGGCACCACAGAGTGCCTCTTTTTTGAGCCAAAGGGGCTAATTCCCAAAAGTACAGGGCAAAGGCCTCAAATGCCCCTTCCTCCGGCTCAAGCCAGGTTTGAGCACTGGAGAAGAGATATTTTTTTTCCCACAATCCCAGGGGCTCTGTTGGTCTCCCAGGGATATGGAAGCTCTGTCAACAAAATGTCTCCATCCTCAAACCCTTCTAGGGTTACAGGTGACCTCACCTCAGGAACTGCAGAAGCTCTTGGCTAGGTACTCTGGCCCTAGGGTGAAGCTCTCAGAAAATGACTGTGCCCATACCAGTAAGGTGCAGGGATATAAAAAGTGGGCTGAGGAACTCTCTAGGTCAATCTGAAGACGCCTGCCCTCTTGCTTAGACACTGAAGGCCAAAATGAAGGAAGAGGGGGCTGGCCCAATGGAATAGGGGTCAGGGTCCAGAACCGGGACCAACGGATGGGTTCCAAGTCTCCCCTCCCCCAACCCTATCCTCTGGCTCCCAGACAGGTCTCCTACACTCTAGCTCCACACTCCACTCTTCTACCCTTCATGCCCTAAACCAGCCCCTTTCTCCTCCAGGCTGGGCCCTTCTCACCTGGAATGATGGCCTCCTCCTCATTCTCATCCACTTCTGCCCAGGCGACACGCTGGGCTCGACGCTGGGCCTGCAGGCGACTGCCCAGGTCTCTCCGGCGCCGGGGCCTGCCCCCGACTCTCTGCTCCTCAGGTTCCAGGGGCCGAGGCTGGGCCCCTGAGCCTGTTACTACCGGCTGCTCCTCATTGTGCAATGGTTCTTGGCCAGCTGTAGGGAAGAGAGGAATCACACAACTGTCTAGTAGCCCAACCCACCTGATGGCAGGGAAGCAGCAACCTGGAAGCCTCACCCTCCACTCAACTTCCTCCAGGCTCTGGCTGCCTGATGCACAAAGCCCCAGTTTGTCAGATCATAAAGGCCTTTATAACCCAGACCCACACCTTGGTCTTCTGCAGCAAGATCACCTGTTTCCTCCTGTCTTTGTCGATACCTTTCCAGCTGCTCTGTCAGAAGACTAGAACCCTGCAGGAGGAGCACCTCTGAGAAGCTCATCCTGACTTCTCTAGACCACATCTGCATGCTCACTGCAGGACTGCATTTATTTCTTGCCTAACACCACCTGCCACAGTTTTATAAGGCATGCCAACCGGGAGCACACCTGAAGTCTGAAGCTTCCTTTCCAGGAAGATTTCTTGGCTATCTGCCTTACCTCAGCTCTCTCTCCCCTGCCCTTGGAGCATGTAGGTGCTCTGAAGTAGCTTGTGGGTCCAGAGAGGGGCACAGACATATACACAAACCCCACATACTGACAAGAAATGGGGGATGGAGGATGACAGGCGTATCTGTTCTGTACCCTGGCAGATAACATGAGCTCCTGGTCGGGGCGCAGAAGAGAGAGGAGGGTGCATAGGTGCTCTCTTTGAAGGGTAAGGAGAGAGTTTCAGGGAGTTACAGCTCGTAGGTAGGCACAAAACATTCAGGTGCCGCCTTCTTGGCACCCGCTCTGCAGCCAGCCTGGGAGGAACGGGACACCCCTGCGGCCTCTCCTAGGGGCGCACAGGGGGACAGCCCCAATGACGGATGGGAGCATGTCCGCCAGGGGACCGACCCCTCTGGGTCTAGAGTGCCGGGAGGCGAGGAGAGGAATTGAGTGAGGCTGTCTTTGAGGGTGGGAGAAAGGTGTAGGGGCGCTGCCATCCCGTCCGCGAGTAGGGTTACGGCACTGCGACTCGCCGCCGGGTCCGCGACGCGCACGTATGCGCAGGCGCGCGGCTGGCCTGAAGCGCGACGAGCGCAATCCGGCTCCGAGCTGCTCTCCAGCCCAGCCAGGCATAACGGCGCATGCGCAGGAGCTGCGGGCGACGGCCTACCAAGGCTCAGGAGGCCAGAGAACGCGGCCCCACCGGCCCTGGAGCGGCGGCATCTCCTACCTGCTGTCGTCCGGCCCCGGCTGCGAGTAAGGAAAACGATAAGGCCGACAAGCAGAGCCGCCGCCACCAGGTACACCACGGGGGACACCATGACGACGGCTTCCAGGCGGAACCGGCGCCTCCACCCCGAGGCCCTGCATCTCCCGGGCCCCGCCCAACGGCCGTATGGCCCCTCCCGTTTCCCATTCTAGACTCCGCCCACCAGCCGGGGCCCCGCCCAGGCCGCGCTCTGCGTAGACGCCGCAATTTTTTTTTTTTTCTTAAAGATTTTATTTATTTCACAGAGAGGCACAGCAAGAGAGGGAACACAAGCAGGGGGAGTGGGAGAGGGAGAAGCAGGCTTCCCGCGGAGCAAGGAGCCGGATGTGGGGCTGAATCCCAGGACCCTGGGATCATGACCTGAGCTGAAGGCAGACACTTAACGACTGAGCCGCCCAGGTGCCCTGAGACGCCTCAATTTTTTACTCTTAGAGGAATTTTCGGGGCCTGCAAATACTCATAACTGGAAATTATCGCAAACAATTTTGTGCAGTGAGACAACATTTATATGTGTTTTAAAAGCATTAAGCAGCATCACAGCGTTTACAGAAACATACATATGTAGAAAAAGTACAAAAAGTTGCTTAGGAATGATAAACAACTTCAGGATAGGTGTTAGGAGGGAAAACGATGGATGGGATTAGGGGCAGAGCTTTGCCCGTATCTGTGACATATGATTTCGTTAAAAGAAGAGAGGGGAGGGGAAGAGACCAAATCTTATATTTAAATGAATTGTGATATTTTTGTACCCAGACCTGCAATTTTATACCTATTTTAGCATAAAATTAGCTATCTCATATTAGACTAATACGAGAATTATTGACCCAGTTTTCCATAGTGAGCACTCAAAATTTAAGTACCCACAGGGAATTTAAGTTTCCCTTTAATTCTTAAGAATTTTTAGGAACTCGGAACTAATTATACCTCAATAAAGTCGTTTGAAAAAAAAAATACTGGGGACGGTATGTAAACTCAAGATTTTTGAAAAAGCAAATAGCAACTACCGTAAGAGCAGTATGAAGCTTTGTGTGTGTGTGATAACACAAAGATCCAAGGACCAATGCAATGAAGTGGAAGATTTGAAAGAAGATGGCACCATGTGAACATTTTAACATTTGTTAAGCTGGAATAGTGGGAACTTCTGCATCTATTTTATTATTTTCTGTAACTCTGGAATATTTCATAATTTACATTTTTTAATTTTAAGCAAGCAAATAGGCCAGGATAGGTGAAATAAAAATAGCAAATGTTGAAAATTATTAAAGTTGGGTAATAGGTATATTGGGGCTCATTATACTGCTCTTTTCTATTTTTTGTAAGTTTGACATTTCTGTTTAAGTGTGGAATTTCCCATAATAAAAAATTTATTAAAAACTAAAAATTAGGGCGCCTGGGTGGCTCAGTTGGTTAAGCGTCTGCCTTCGGCTCAGGTCATGATCCCATGGTGCTGGGATCGAGCCCCACATCGGGCTCCCTGCTCCGCGGGAAGCCTGCTTCTCCCTCTCCCACTCCCCCTGCTTGTGTTCCTGCTCTCGCTGTGTCTCTCTCTGTCAAATAAATAAAATCTTTAAAAAAAAAAAAAAAGCATCTGTCTTTGGCTCAGGTCATGATCCCAGTGTCCTGGCATAGAGCCTCACATTGGGCTCCCTGCTCAGCGGGGAGTCTGCTTCTCCCTCTCCCTCTGTCTCTCCCCCTGCTTGTGCACACATGCAAGCAGGCACGCACATACACACTCCCTCTCTCCAATAAATAAATAAAATCTTTAAAAAAACTAAAAATTATGGGGCACCTAGCTGGCTCAGTTGGAAGAGCATGTGATTCAAACTCACGATCTCAGGGTCATGGGTTTGAGCCCATGGGTGTAGAGATTTCTAAAAAACATGAACTTAAAAAAAAAACTAAAAATTAAGACTTTCTACATTTTTGGGTGTAATTTGCACATGCACAGAAAGTTTCTGGAAGGTCAAAACAAACTGTCAATAGAGCTAACTCTTCCTTGCTGCCTCAAACAGATACCATTTTTTCAGTTTTCATTTAGAGTTCTCAGGTTCTCAGAGTCCTGGACCCCAAGCATATTATTTAAGGTCTGTGGACCGGGAGGAAGGTGGCCAGGAGAACAACAGTGAGACAGCTGCTGCCCTGGTCCAGTAGGAACAGAACAGGGCTGGGTTCAGACAGTAGCAGTGGAGGTGGAGTGGAGGGACTGATTGGAGAACTATTTCAGAGGTAGAACTGATAGGACCTAACAAGCTCCCTTGAGAGCAAGAATCATCTTTTTTTGCTTAACTGGGTTTCCCTCACAATTGAGGGGTATATGATTCCAAAGAGATTTCCTGTGATATTCCTTACTCGAGTTTAGAGAGTAAAAATTAACATATTTGAACTCTAGCATAGTCCATTTAATGAATGAACTAACACAATTCCCTTTCTCTCCGTTCACAGAAACTATGAACTTGACTATCTCTTTATACTTCGCTCATCAGTTAAACCAATCAGTACATTTCTTTTTTGTTGTTGTTGACTAGGAAGATTTTTGTCACTGCAACCAAAAGTCCTGACTAAAGATTACATATACACAAACTTTTGCATACAATTTCAGGGATTCATGTATTTCCTCTCTCCCCACAAGCTCTTGTACTCTTAGGCCTTCAGTTTTAGAGTGAGGTCTAGCTAAAGTGAATACCTACTCACAATAGTCCCTGCTTAACAACGCTTTGTGGACTCCCACAGTTTGTTAGATGACTGTCCTGGCCTCCCCAACCTCGGTGATGATCCCTCCAGCACCTAGTGCTCCCAGGGGCACTACACTGACTATATCACATGGTACTTGTCTGTGTGGGGCACTGGATGCACATCCCTGGCAAACAGGTTCTTGCCTGTGGTTGTTGCCGAAGCTTTCAACAGTCAGGAGGTTAACATTGCAGAGGGGAACCTCCTCTGCCTCTCCACCTCCCTGGGGATACCTCATGACTTCATGAAGAAGGAAGACAGATGACACAAAGGACGGCCACTTGCTCCCTGAATCTAAACCACTATGGTCAGATCTCCAAGGAGCCTCACACATTGCTTCATCGAATTGCCTGAACAGGCCTTCCGGACCACTTGAGGACACAGTTAATGCCTTTTGGCCTGTGCAATATTCCTGCTACGGTAAGGTCATTGAGCAAAGGTTTTTAGAGAACATGCAGTTTTTTTGCTATTCCCTACCTAACAAATCCTGGGGTCTAAAAAAATCTGAGATTATCAGGGGACAAGAACATTAAGCAAAATAGCTCATCCAGGCACTGACAGACCTCTGACCTCTGATGTTCCTCGGTCAGGAGTTCTCTCACCAGGAGAGAGGGGCCCTGAATCTGCCCTTGCTGTTAATCTGTGCTTGCTGAGTCCCTGGAGGAAGGAGACAGGTGACTTGTTCAACTTGTTCAACTGTTCAGCAGTGGGTCAAGGCCTGTGGCACAGGTGGGTCTGTTGGGGCACTTTCTACCGTTTGCTACTGTCGGGGGGTGGGGGGGGGACTTTCCTCTGCCCTATGGTCCTCACTGGCCTTACAATCAGACTGACATGAGACAGATTATGAGGAGAAACTAAAATTTAACAGGCATGGGGCGCCTGGGTGGCTCAGATGGTTGAGCGTCTGCCTTCGGCTCAGGTCATGATCCCGGGGTCCTGGGATCGAGTCCCGCATCGGGCTCCCTGCTCCTTGGGAGCCTGCTTCTCCCTCTGCCTCTCTCTCTCTGTCTTTCATGAATAAATAAATAAAATCTTTAAAAAAAAAATTTAACAGGCATGTGTAAGGGGAATCCACATAGACAAGAGATTCCAAAGACAATGAGGCAACAGGATGCTTCTGTGAACTAAGAAGGGGTAGGGGCCTGAGGATACAAAGGGAAAAAAACTCATTAGCAAGGTGAAAAGGGATATTTGGGAAAAACAAGGTTGCTCTATTATGCAAATAAATAAGTTCCTGGGGTGAGGGTGTGTGGTCTCTGTTAATACTTTTTTTCCTGTTGCAGGCTCTCCTTTCCAATGTAAATTTTGGGAGTTAAGGGGGAGGCAGAGAGCCTTTACTGCATCTGCTGTGTTTTTATTACTTTTAACTCAATCTTTATGTCAAAGTGGCACATTTTGGGGCAAAGATCTGGCTGAGGCAGTGGGCATGGAGAAGGCATGATAGATGTGAGAGGCTGTAGGGATGAGGGAATGAAGGAGTTGAAATACTGAGGTCCCAAGCTTGGGAGATGAGTGAAAAGACCGGGCTTGCTTTAGGCTATGCCAAATTTAAATTCAAAGGCAAGTAGTCGGATCTAAAAAAACAAAAACAAAACCAAAAACAAAATAAGCTCATAGATAACAGAGGGCAGATTGGTGGTAGGGTTACTGGAGAATGGGTGAAGGGGGTTGAAAGGTATAAACTTCCAGTTATAATCCTGGAAATGTACAGCATGGTGACTGCAGTTAACAACACTGCACTGCATATCTGAAAGTTTGCTAAGAGAGTAGATCTAAAGGTTCTCATCACACACAAAAAAATATGTAACTATAAGGTGATCAAGGTTAACCAGACTTAGGTGAATGCTTCCAAATGTATACAAGTATCAAATCATTAGTTGTACACCTGAAACTAATATAATGTTAATTATACCTTAATTTAAAACAAGTTATTTTTTTAACCCACAATCAAGGTGATCAGAGCTGGCGGGCAAGGAAAGAAGGGAGTAGGGCTAGAGGTGAGGTCAGGTTTGCAGCCCTTGCCCAAAAGAAAACAGCTCTCAGGGGCAGATTTGGAGGTGCCCGCGGAGAAGGCGAACCGTCCGGAGCACAGGACTGCAAACTCATTACGGTGCAGGTTCTTTGCCTCCCTCGGTGCCCCCTCCCCAAAGAGGGGAGAAAGCAGGGGTGGGGCCGGTGGCTGCAACGGTCTCTTCTCGTCTTCGAAGAGAGCGCCCCTTGGCGGGAGGGCCTGGTTTCAACACACTCGACCGCCAGTCCCGGGAAGACCCCGCAATTCCGGCGCAGACGGGCCGCGCCATTTCCCTCCCTTCTAGCGCCCGGCGCCCCAGACTGCTCATCCGGAAAAGGGGCGCTCTGTTCCCCAAGGTCTGAGCAAGGAAGCCGGGCGTCCAGGACGGCCTTCTCGCCCGAAGGTACTAGGCTGCAGCTAACACGCTGGGCGCTGGGTGGGAGCCCCGAGGATCCCCGGTCCCGAAGCCTAGGCCGGAAGCTGCGCAGCCCGCTTCCGCGTCAGCCGGAAGTGCCTGCCGCTCGAAGCGGTTGACTTCCGGTGGGTCTGCAGGGCAGTCGGGAGTCAGCATGGCGGCCCCCTTGGCCGGGAAAAAGATCGTGTTTGTCACGGGGAACGCCAAGAAGCTGGAGGAGGTGCCGAGAGGGGGCGGGGGGCCGATCAGTAGGCGGCTGGGGGTAGCGGGTGGTAGGGCCCGCTGGGAATCGGGCGGAGAGGCGGCCTCCAGGCGGAAGGGGGCTCGGAGAGGCAGACCCGGGCGTGTGGAACGTGTTGGGCCGCGCTGAGTGAAAGGGCCGTGTGTGCGCGGAGTGGAGCGGGCCGGTGGTTGGCTTTAATAGAATTAAGGCGTTGACGGATCCAGGCTTACGAGCTCGGGAGCTGCGGGAGCCAAAGGAGTGCCGGGTTCTTAGTATCTGTCCCAAACGTCATCTATTAGGCTAGACCCCAAACCGGGACTCTTGACACCCCTCTGGAGCTGATCCAGACCCCGCTGCAGAGCTGGGGGTGGCAGGGGCGAGACAGAGCGTGGGACAGGCAACCAAACTGAGCTGTCCACGCCCCATCACGGTCCAGAAATGTGGTCCTCAGCCTCTTTTTCCTCTTCTGTGAAATGGAGATGATTGGAAGGTCGGTTTTACAATGCAGTAGGGAGGAGGAGTGAAGAAGGCATTAGATCCCCAAAGTTCCTGACTCTGGGAATCTTGTGGCTAGCTGTGAGGATTCTGCGGGTGGATGGATAGCCTTTGGCTGCAAATAATAGAGACACACAGGGAACTCATGTCAACCACTAGGTGACTCTTCTGGGAATACAATGTTAAGATGTCCCACAAGACCTGAGGAGTCTCCCGAGGGCCTATCTTGTCCTCCTAATTCTCTCTGGATGCTCATCCCTTTCCTAGTAAGCGTTTTTCTGCTTACTTCGCCCCTGGTGGTGGGGGCAGTGAGGCTTCTGCCATACAATAGCTGTCATTAACCTTGCTTGGGTGAAGAGTTTGCCCCTGCTCAGTCAGCCATGGCCAAGGAGGTGAGTCATGGTGCAGAATCAGGGTGACATCCACTAGATATGTTGAGGCAGATGAGTGGGACCCAGTCATTAGGGGACAGACCCTTCATTTGTCCACAGCATAGGGAATGATGGCACTTCTGTGACAGTACAGGGTGTTCTACTCAAGAGCCAGAGCCCCGTGCTGATAAAAAGTTTGGTATCCTGAGGCCAGGTCAGTCAAACAGACAAGTAGCACCACCCTGAAAAGGACCCCATGCAGGATAGTGGGTGCCAGCTCCCAAGCCCATCTCTGTGTCTGAGAATGTGGCCTCCTATGTTTTAAAAAGGGGCTCGAGTGGCCAGAGGAGGCTCACTGAGGAAGATGGGTTAGATGAAGTTGGCTTAGAACAGGGTGTCTTAACTCTTCATCCCATAGCACTCCATTGGCAGGCTGATGAAGCCTGTGGACCGTTTTTCAGGAAAGTATTTTTAAATGTACAAAGTAAAATACATAGGGTTACAAAGGAAACTAATTCTATTAAAGTACAATTCTCAATATAAATATTTGTGATCTAGTTAACATACACTTATTTATTTATTTAAATACTGGGGATTCATTCATTTATTTATTTTTTTAAGATTTTATTTATTTGGGGCACCTGGGTGGCTCAGTCGTTTAGGTGGCTGCCTTCGGCTCAGGTCATGATCCCAGGGTCCTGGGATCAAGCCCCGTGTTGGGCTCCCTGCTCAGCGGAGAGCCTGCTTCTCCCTCTCCCTCCGCCTGCCTCTCTGCCTACTTGTTCTCTCTATCTCTCTGTCAAATAAATAAATAAAATCTAAAAAAAAAAAAAGATTTATTTATTTGACAAAGAGAGACAGCAAGAGAGGGAACACAAGCAGGGGGAGTGGGAGAGGGAGAAGCAGGCTTCCCGTGGAGCAGGGAGCCCAATGTGGGACTTGATCTCAGGACCCTGGGATCATGACCTGAGCCGAAGGCAGACGCTTAACGACTGAGCCACCCAGCCACCCATACATTTTTTTAATGCATTAAAATATTCAATCTAGCCGTGTGTAGTTATCATAATTTTCAAATAGGGTTGTAAATATTTTGAGATATTTGCTACAGCTGTAAATGGGATATGACATCTGTGATTTTAATAGGTTTAAAGGTCACAGGAACTGCTGATGCTATTTTGGTTTTCTATATTTACTCACAATTGAAAGAGATGCTAAATTTCAGCTAAGAGTTAGTGAAAATAAAGGCATTTTTTTCCCCATGCGGGTTTGCAGGCCTCTTGAATTCTGAGTAACCCCTGATGGAGAATTGCCAGAATAGGAGGTTACGTAGAGTTTTAGGGAGCAGGGAGAAGGGAAGGGGGTGCCCTGGGTGGGGGGTTAACATCAACAAAGAGACCTGAAGTAGGAGGGTAGGAGACTGAGGAGATAGGGGAGCTGATCTGCTGGAGTGGGACCCTGAAGTCTGGAGTGAGGCTCATGGGCCTGACTTAACTAAGCTTTAGGGGGCTGTCAGGAGAGTTACCTGAAGAGAAAGGTGGGTGACAGCTTCTGTAGTAACAGGGAATTGTTAACATGGTGACAAATATTCTTTCATTTTGGAACAGGTCATTCAGATTCTGGGAGATAAGTTTCCATGCACTTTGGTGGCACAGAAAATTGACCGTATGTCTCTGTTTTGTTTTATTTCTGAAAGATGGTTTGATTTCTCTGTCTCCCTGTGACCCGACTCTCTTTGTATATCTGTTTCTCTAACAAGTGCCGGAGTACCAGGGAGAGCCTGATGAGATTTCCATACAGAAGTGTCGGGAGGCAGCTCGCCAGGTGCTTGCTCCTCGCGTGTCCCAAACTTGCTCCTCTCATCCTGGGGGCTCCTGGGGGCTGTACCTGCTGGGCTCAGGCAGAGAATAATAGGGTGGGCACAATTGGTCATAACTTCAAGGACCTGCCCAGGCCTAGCTAGATTGGGGTCAGTTAATGTTGGCAGAGGAATACTACCTTTCTTTCTCAGCCTTTACTGCATAGTAACCCCAGACCAACACACACGCGCGTAAGCACACACACACGTACCCATATGCACACACTTGTCTCCGATTATCAGATACATACATTCCATTGCCTGCATTCTCCCCACACACATCTGCCCCCACACTCACACATCTCTGTGGAATTGGGAAAGAACACTTCCTGAAGAGTCGGGCTGTCTGAGTATGAATCCCACCTCTCTGGTTGCTGTGCCTGGAGTAGGCTTTACAACCTTCCAAGTTTTTGGTGTTCCTGTCTCTAGAAGGAAGATAAGAGATTAGCCAGGGGCAGTTTCCTATAGCTGTTAACTGCAGCTGCTGTAGACCCCAACTAGCTTGGGCCTGGCCCCAGCCTGGGTGGCCTGGGAATTCAGGTTAGGGACAGGGCCTACTCCGGTCACAGGTCTCGGGGCTTCGCCTCCTTGTGTTGCAGGTACAGGGGCCTGTACTGGTGGAGGACACCTGTCTGTGCTTCAACGCCCTCGGGGGCCTCCCTGGCCCCTACATGTGAGTCTCCCCGCTCCCCCCCCGCCCCCGCAGGGCCCTGGCCACAAAATCACCTGAACTTCGAAATGATTGGTTACCTGATATTGTGGGTCATTCACTGTCTTGGTGACAATACCAATATTTCACATTGCCCTGAGGAAGGATTAGGGATGGGAGAGGCATGCCTTTCTTTCTTTTGTAAAGTGTGAGAATGTGATTGTGTAAGTGGAGATGGGCCAGCGGAACCCACCTGCTAGAGAGGTACATTCGTGGCAGATCAGTTTCAGGAAAAAGGAAATAAGGAAGTTGAGATCTGAAAATGGATTTCCTTAAAACTATCCAGTGCCCTGGACACCCTCAGATGGCCTTTGTGTATCTCTAGGGTACACATACCCCACTTTGAATGCTCCTTGCTGGGGTTGGAGGGCGTAGGCACAGAGGTGCTTTTGCTGGGTTTTGGATATGTTTATCTCGAACTTCTGGATTGCCGGTATGTTTGCCAAGGCAATAGCACCCATATATGTATGTGGCTCCGTACCCTCACCAGCCCTGAGTATTAGGACTTGAATGTTTTGCCGTGTGGGGAATGTGAAATGTTACCACATTTGAATTGAGTTTGCATTTTCCTTTTTTTTTTTTTTTAAGATTTTATTTATTTGAGAGAGAGGGAGCACAGGCAGTAGGATGGGGGTTGGGCAGAGGGAGAGGGAGAAGCAGACTTTCTGCTGAGCAGGGAGCCCGATGTGGGGCTTGATCCCAGGACCCTGGGATCATGACCTGAGCTGAAGGCAGCCACTAAACCGACTGAGCCACCCAGGCGCCCCTGAATTTACATTTTTCCAGTTACCAATGAGGTTGAGGCCTTCATAGGTTTTATTGATTCTTCTGTGCATTGCCTGTTTACTTCCATCCTTTTTCCTATTGGATTATTCCTCTTCATTTTGAGTTAAGACATTACCATGCCCCCCTGGCTGTCCTGGGGCTCTAATCCTGAGGGTGGGGTGAGGGGGGTACAGCCCAGAGAAGATGGTAGGAAGCTACCTGGTGTCTGACTCACCTTTATTTCTCTTGCAGAAAGTGGTTTCTGGAGAAGTTAAAGCCTGAAGGTATTAATCTCTTTTCCCTCTTAGCTGTTGGGAATTGAGAATCCAGAGGTGGTCTGGGGGAGGGGTCCCAACTAGTACAGTAGTAGAATAGAATAACGAGCTCCATGTCCCCATCACCCAATTTCCAGGGTATTAAGCACAAAACCTATCCGATGACATGTATAAGCTCCCCAAATTGGGTGGCTTTCCAGGGCCTCAGGGGTGGGGAGTAAGGCTGGGAGCTGAGCTGCACAGGAATCACTACACTCCCCCTTTCCCCCCACCGCCCCCCGCAGGTCTCTACCAGCTCCTGGCTGGGTTCGAGGACAAGTCTGCCTGCGCGCTTTGCACGTTCGCTCTCAGCACCGGGGACCCCAGCGAGCCAGTGCGCCTGTTCAGGGGCCGGACCTTGGTGCGTACCCACGCTGCCTCCCCCGCGGGCCGCCAGAGGGCGCTGTGGCTCCAGCCAGTGGCCCAGGGTCTCAGGCAGGAGGGTGGTGGGAAGGGCTCGTTGTCAGTTAGGTCCCAGAGCTTTGCCCAGACATGCCCCTGAGCATCACAACTAGGAGTGCTGTCAATCCTGAAATCTATCTGACCTCTGAGGCCGGTGTTCCAGAGATACACGGTGGCTCCTGGCTGTTGAGACCTGGTCCACCCAGAGCTCTGTACTGTGTCCCCTCCTAAGAAGCAGATGTGGAAGCTGAAGGTGACCGCTCCCGGGGCTACACGGACAGCCCAAATTTCTTCCAGCTCCCGTCCCTGTCCCAGTGTTGAGGTGACGACTTCCCTAGAGCATCTCACATCCTTTCCAACTTCTCATGTTCCTATAGAGTCTAACTTTACCCAGCTCATTTCTTCCCCAGCTAGCCTTCAGCACAGCCCCGTCTGCCTATCAGAGCCTTGGGTTCAGCTGCTTCTCACAGGGTCCACACCACCCTTGGGGCTGGCCTGCCCCCCCCCCCCCCCCCGCCGCAGCACACCCGTTTCCTCCTCATGTCCGGGACGATGCCTTCTGGCCCATCACTCCTGCTCGTAATAAAATCCAGAGTCCTGAGTAGCCCACAGAGCCCCACCCCAGAGTCTCCACTGGGTGCTGTCCATAGACATTTCACGATGCCCTGCCTGGTTAATTTTTTTTTTTAATAGTGGTAAAAAACATAAAAACTACCATCTTTACCATTGTTACGAGTTCAGTACAATGGTATTGACTATATGTGCTCTGCTGTACCACAGACCTCGAACTTTCTCATCTGGCAAAATTGAAACTATACCCATTGGATAAAAACTCCCCCTTCCCCCTCGCCACCCACCCCTGGCAACTGCTCTTCCGCTTTTGTTTCTAAGAGTTTGGCAACTTCAGACCCCTCATCTAGGTGGAATCCCGCGTACGGTGTTTGTCTTTTTGTGGCCGGCTTGTTTCTTAGCATAATGTCCTCCCAGGATCATTTGTGTGGTAGCGTACACAGAATTGTGTGGGAGGTGTGCGGTAGGTGACAGAATCCCTCCTTTTTATTGCAGCTGAATGATATCCATTGTATGTATCTACACGTTTGTTTTGTCTGTTTGTCTGTCCGTGGGCACTTAGATTGCTTCCACATTGGGCTAGTCTGAGTAACGCTGCTACAAACACAGGTGTGCCTCTTGAGATCCTGTGTTCGGTTCCTTTGGATATTTACGCAGAACCATGATGGCTGCATCCTAATTGCTGGGTTACATTTTTAATAAAAAATTAACTCTAGATGTCTGCTACTTTCACAGAAATGTACTCTAAAACATCAGAAGTGTGAACAACCGTAGTCCCTGCCGATGGGCCCTGGTCACTGGGGTGACCCACTATTGGGGTCCCCACTGTTCCCGATTGTCTCCCCAGCTTCAAGCACTTTGTGGCTTGCTAGCCCCTACGTTACCTGACGTGGCTTTGTTTCTCTTTGTTTTTTTTTCTCGCTCAAGCTTTCCAAACCCCAGTCATCTTGTCCTTTCAACAACGCCTGTGCCGAGCCCGTCCCCATCTTGGGTCCCAACACCAGCTGTGTCCTCCACCTGGAACGTTCTTGCCGACCACTTTATGTGGCCAGAGTGGTCTCCTCACTGAGCTCCCCATCTAGGTCACTCCATCCTGTTATTCTTGAGCCCAGCTCCTTGTTTGTTCCTTCTAAGGCACTTTGCATTTTGTAATCGTTCATTTGTTTACTGGTGTAAAGCCTGTTTTGCTCAAGAGGTCCATTTGACGAGGGCAGGGCTAGGCCTGGTAGGGCTCCAGTGCCGAGAACACTACCTGCCCCGATACAGATTGAACCAGAAAACCGTGGTGTGGGCGAGGTTCAGAGTGGCTCAGTAATGGACCTCGGTCATGCAGCTCCCCACCAGCACCAGCGGAATCTGCCTTTGGGCTGAACAACTTGGCAGTTGTGTGGCTAATGCCCATTTTCTACCACTTCTGTTGTATTTTTTATTTTTTAAAAGATTATATTTATTTGAGAGAGATAGTGCACACAAGCAGGGGGAGGAGCAAAGGGAGAGGGAGAAGCAGATCCCTGGGCTCGATCCCGGGACCCTGAGATCATGACCTGAGCTGAAGGCAGACACTTAACGACTGAGCCGCCCAGGCGCCCCTCCCTTGTATTTTTAAAATTATTATTTTTTAACCTTCATGGCAACATGACATCTCACGGTGCTGAATTAAATCGGTTCTCTTTGTAACATTTTCCTGTTGGAATTTGCCTATTGCAGTCCGTATTTACTGAGCTCATTTATGTATCGAACAATGTGCTGAGTAATTTCTGTTTCTTCATTTAATTGTTAGAGCCTCTTTTGTAGTTTGAGAAATGCAGCAGTTTATTTCACTTAACATAATAAAAATGAGTAGCGGTCATAGGGCTTGTGCGCCTAGTTCAGGGCCTCATAACTTCCTATTCAGAGAACGTGTTTTCTGTCAGTTTTTCCAAGTTGACTCTCTTCAAGTGAGGTCACAGTTTTTCAGAGCTAGAGAGGGGGAGAGCAGCGCCAGGGGTGTCAGTGGGCTGATTAGGTTTGTGGTTTGTGTGTGTGCGCGCGCGTGCAGGGAGAGGGTGTGTGTGCGTGTGCAGGGAGAGCGCGTGCGTGTGTGCGTGTGGGTGCAGGGAGGGTGTGCGTGTGTGCGCGCGCGCGTGCGTGCAGGGAGAGCAGTCCCACTGCATTTTATTTATGTATTCAGCAAACATTTGCAGGTACTACGGACTTCTTGAAACCATATATTTTGAATACATGGGGCTTAACCAAGTACATAAACTAGCCAGACTCAAACTGGCTACCCTCCTCCTCCTAGGGCATTTCCTCTGTGCCCAGTGATACACCTGTTCCCCCCCCTTTCCCCTGGCAGGGCCAGATCGTGGCACCCCGAGGCTGCCGAGACTTTGGCTGGGATCCCTGCTTTCAGCCTGATGGATATGAGCAGACGTAAGGAGCCCCGTTTTCTTCCGGGGCGGTGGGGTTGGGACAGCCACGGTCCGGGTTGGGTCGGCGCCCTGCCCAAGTGCAGGCGTGCAGATACGCGGGGCCCGGCCGTAGGCTGATGCTGCAGCTGAAGGCGGTTCTGCTGGGGTGGACACGAGGAATCCGCGTGGGCTGATCTCCAGCATGGGAGGCAGCCAGGCAGAGCTGGGAGTTCTGGGCCCTTGGGCTCCAGCTCCCCACAGAGCAGCTGTGTGACTCAGGTGCCTTCCCCTCTGCCCTTGGCTTGTCCCGTCTAAACCTGACAGTTTTGTGGGATGATCTGGCTTCCCCGTGCAGTTTGGGAAAATGTTAATACTTCCGGCCTTTGGGGCGCCTGGGTGGCTCTGTTGGTTAAGCGACTGCCTTCGGCTCAGGTCATGATCCTGGAGTCCCGGGATCGAGTCCTGCATCGGGCTCCCTGCTCAGCGAGGAGCCTGCTTCTCCCTCTAACCCTCCCCCCTCTCATGTACTCTCTCTCTCTTTCTCTCTCATTCTCACTCTCTCAAAATAAATAAATAAATCTTAAAAAAAAAAATACTTCCGGCCTTTGGGGGCACCGCATGAAACCTCCACAGTGCCAAGTGTCCTCATTACTTCCCCCTTGTTTGCACTGGACATGTTGGCCATTACTGGAATCAAGTGTTCCAGGCTTGAGGGGCCTGTAGGGAGGGTGGCCTGAGACCTCGCAGTAGCCAGACAGGGCTGAGGACGACGTGAAGTAGCACCCTCCAGGAACGCCAGAGAGAGAAAGGCTCTGTTTCTCCACTGTTCGCTCCAATACATGGCTATCCAGTATGACTTAGGAACTGAAAGTAGTTTTATTTAGCTGCGGTCGATTTCAACGTACATGGCCACTCGTGGCTAGCGGCCACATACTGGACAGCACAGGTCGGCGGCACCCAGGTGGGCTGTGGTCCTCACCTCACTGGAGGCCTGACACAGAGGAGGGGCTGCCGGCCGGCTGTCCCGCGCCACCCCCCGCAGTACACAAGAGGAGACTGTTGTGTTGCTCCGTCAGGCCCCACTGCTTCCTGTCAACAGATGACAAAGCTGATCAAACATGCAGCTCATCCCCCTGTCCCTGGCTTCCCGTAACGACTTTTGGACACACCAGGGCAAGTCTAACATCCTTCCACATTCGTTAATATGGGTTTCCACCTACAGGGGAATTTAAAACTCTGTTTTTTTTTTAAAAACTAACTCTGGCTGCCAGGAGCTGGTGGCCCCACCACCCTTTCCTGGCGACTCCTTGAGCTTTGGGCTCCAGGACGGGTGAGAGAAGCGCACCCCCTGAATCCGGGCCCCTCTGAACTGCTCTTGTCACCCCTCAGGTATGCAGAGATGCCCAAAGCGGAGAAGAACACCATCTCCCATCGCTTCCGGGCCTTGCTTGAGCTGCAGAAGTACTTCGGCGGCCTCGCTCCCCCGGTAGTTGGTGGTGATCGCCCCGACCAGGGAGCTGGGGAAGGCTAGCCTGCCACCTCCACCATCAGACAGGCAGCCCTCCAAGTACTGCCGTCTGGGTCACCGCTTCCTGCGGGGGTGGGGGGCGGGTTGAGACAGCCTCACCAGCCCTGGAGGAGCAGCTGGCTCTGTTCGGAGAAACTTGGGGCCCTTGGGGATTCAGTGGGCCCTCCTACAGCCTCCTGGCCTGGGATCCTGAAAGGACTTGGGATGTTAAACTGGCCGTAGCAGGCCCGAGGGTTCAGGAAGAACCCCACAAATCGCCCTCGACGTTTTTAAAGTGGTAGAAATAAAAATACTGGAAGGCACTTGCCTCCAGAATAAACTGGATGTATCAGCTTTGAAACCTGCCCGGGGCAGCTGTGTTTCCTGAATCTCTTTGGGCAGGAGCAGGAAACCTGGCGGGGGGTGGGGGGGTGGGGGATGGTGGGGCAAGGGTAGCAGCTGAGGGTGTTCGCATGACCTGCTCGCTGGGGTATCTCATCTTTCTTCTCATTCTTCAAGTTTCAGCTTGTGAGCTGACCATTTCCATGCCAGACCCATGCTGCCCGCCCCCCACAGAGGGAGGCCACCACCCAGCTGGCCTCCATGGTGTTTGCTGGGTTGGGGGGTGGGTGGTGTGGAAGTTGAGTGCTTCGGCTGTATTTCAGTATGACATTAGAGCAGCTAAAATGTTGGGGTCGGTTTTTTTTTTTTTTTTTTTTTGAGAGAGTGAGTGAGTGACAGGGAGGGACAGGGAGAGAATCTCAAGCAGGCTCCATGCCCAGTGCAGAGCTGGACGTGGGGTTTGATCCCACGACCCTGAGATCATGACCCGAGCTGAAATCAAGAGTCAGACACTTAACCTACTGAGCCACCCAGGTGCCCCTAAAATGTTGGTTTTTGATGAAAATGCCAAGTTCTGGGGTGCCTGGGTGGCTCACGAGGCTAAGCGTCTGCCTTCAGCTCAGGTCATGATCTCAGGGTCCTGGGATCAAGTCCCACATCGGGCTCCTTGCTTAGCAAGGAGCCTGCTTCTCCCTCTGCCTGCCACTCCTCCTACCTGTTCTCTCTCTCTCTCTCTCTCTGGCAAATAAATAAATACAATCTTAAAAAAAAAAAATGCCAAGTTTGTTTTTGTGGCAGGGAGGGGGCATGGAGTCTCCACCCCAGTTGAGATATGACTTGGTTCAGCCTGGGACTTCCAGGCGCCTCGGGAAGGCTGCTTCAGTTGCCCCAGGTCCTCGCTGTGCCCTAGAAGCCAATCCTGGGGAGGGACTTGAGGGGTCTGGAGAGGGACCTGAGGGGCCTGGGGAGGATCTCTTTCCTTTATGGCAGGTGTTCCTTTGGTAAGGAGGAGGTGCACACCCCAAGGATACTCAAAAAAGCAACAGGGGAGGAGGGAGCGTGATGCTGGGGGGTTGCTCCCAGGCTTATTTCTGGGCTCGGAGGCAGGTTATAGAGAATGTCGCTTCCAGTCACTGTTCCTCAGTTCTGGCAGCATGGCCCATGGCCTGTATTTAACTGTTGTTTCTTCCCCTAAGGTGCATCAGTGTGTGTGGGTGAGGACACAACATCATCCCTTTGCTCCCCATGTGCCTGTGAGGCTCAGCTGGGTTGTTTCCCCAGGAAAGGCTGTCTGGCTGAGGCTCAGACATGGGGTGCTAGGGGCTCATCTGCTCCCCGCCTGGTGATTCTGGATACGGCCCTCCCTGGACGGAATACCCAGGCCACTGGGGAGGGGGCCCCAAAGGATCACATGCCGCCTGCATGGGGTGGGTACATGGAGCTTAGGGCCGGGCAGCCCTCGGTGCTTGCTATCAACTCTTAGAGTGATGTCGCAGGCCCACAAGACACCGTCCCCCTTTGCTACCCATCCCTACCCACACTGAACATGCTTGTCCCCACACGCCCCTGCTGGGGAGCATCACCCTGCTCCTCCCCCCCCCCCCCCCCCCCCCCCGGGGCACCCCCCCCCCCCCCCCCCCCCCCCCCCCCCCCCACCACCGGGGCCCCCCCCCCCCCCCCCCCCCCCGACGCGGCTGGCCGGCCTTGGGAGGCTCAGTGTTGCCAGTTTCACGTGGACGAGGCCAGCCCTCTTGGGGCTGCATTTGTCAAGTGACCTAGGGCATCGAGCATTCCTGCCGCCCGTTACTGTTGGGGCACCCCCCGCCCCCTCACAGGTTTGCCTCTTCTATTGGAGTTGGAGTCCTGGTCTTTTTTGTTGTTGGTTTGCAGGAATTCTTAGCATATCTAGATGGGAGTCCTTTTCAGCTTAGAGGTAGCAGATGTCTTCTCTCATCTGCGCCCTTGGTCTCTGGTGTATTGGGGAAGCCAAAGTCCTGTAAGGTAGGTCATGGGGCCTCTGGCCAACCACCAAGTGACCAAGCCAGGAACACAGCCCCTTCTCCCTTCTGTCAAACCAATCCCCACATCCTGCCCTCAGAGTCTTCCACTTCTGTTCAGCCCCACTATGCGTGCCCTGGTGCGGGGTGCAGCCCCTGCCCCAGCCCCAGCCCCAGCCCCAGCCCACACAGGGCGTTCGTCACCACCGTGGCTCTGCAGCTGCCTCTGGGAGCCCAGGCTCAGGGCTGCCAGGCCCGCTCGTCTCTCCTCCACCAGCCGTGGCTCGGCACTGGCCCCAAGCCCTCTCCTCCGGGCCCTTGCACATGCTCTTCCCAGAACGACACCTCCCCTGCAAGGTTTCCTGGCAACCCAGCAGCACCAGGGCCTCCTGGATCTTCCCCAGCCCCCTGCTGGGCCAACATCCATGGTGTGGGGCTGGAGGTGACAGCCTGTGGCACTCAACAAACCCTGGTCCTTTCCATTCCGCCTCCCCTTTACATCCGACTTGTATTCTCTGGTGGCTCTGAGGCTGGGGCAGGGCAGGACAGCAGAGATGGAAGCGTAGAAACAGGAGTTTTATTCTCTAGTGTGCATACAGCAAGTTCCTTACACAATCAAGGAAATGGTTTCTCTTTCAGACATCTGACTCTTTTATCAAAAGAAAATCCGTCCTGCTTAGTCCTACTCTGGACAGAAGTTGCCCTGAGCAGGGTTACTGACCCAAGCGAAAGGCTAATGGGGACAGGGACGGGCACCTACCCTGGAACACCCGCCCCCCTTCCCATGCCTAGATGCCCTAGGCCTGATGGGACGGCTGGGAGGGGGTGCAGCACAGAGCCACACCCCAAAAGACACCCATACCCCTACCCCCCCGCCCCCCCGGCCCCCATGGCCACAGAGTCAGCCTGGACAGAGCCAGAGGGACGAGTGAAGGGGATACGGCCGGGGCCTGTGCGTCAGGGCCTCAGTCAGTGCTCAGCATCCATGGCGTCCAAATATTTGGCTTCAATGATTCGGGGCAACAGGTTGTAGCTGGGTGGAGGGAGAACAGACCTCAAGGTGAGCACTGGGTCAGAGAGCAAGAGGCAGAGGACCTCCCCCTGCGCCCCCCCCCCACCCCCCCGCCACCGCCCCCAGCCCGCCCGTCCGTACCGGATGGGGATCATGGCAATCATGATGAGGGGGAAGATCATCTTCATGTAGGGCAGGGTGCTCATGCCAAAGGCACACAAGAGCAGGAGCTGCAGGACCTGCAGGCCTGTGAAGTAGTGGATCTTCCTCTGGGGCACCCTCCGGATGTAGTGGGTGGGCGGGTATGAGGTCTGTGGGCGGCAGGGACCCGCTGTGGGCAGGCCTGGAGCCGTGACCCGCCCCACAGCCCCCTCACTCCCAGGGCCGGACACTCACCTGGTCCTTGAGCAGCAGGGCCACGCGCTCGAAGAGCTGGTTGCCATCGATGGAGGTGAGCGCGATGTAGAGGAAGAGGCCGTAGAGCACGGGCTTGGGGATCCACTGCAGCGGGAAGGGTAGCAGCAGGAGGGAAAAGCCCACCAGGATGCTGGCGCCCAGCGTGGTCAGCCGCGTCTCCTTCACATTCACGATCCTGCGCCGTCCCAGGGCACCAGCTCACCTCTGGCCCTGGTCCGTGGGGCCTGGTCCCCCCTCAGCTCACATGGGGCTCCCTCCCTTCCTGGGTCCTATGTGGCCCAGGGCCACCCCCACCTCAGGGGCCCACATGACTTGCCTCAGGTCTCAAGGGACCCGGCCCGCACTCACGTCTCATAAATGTGCCCGTTCTCCACACGCTCCTCCACCAAAGCCAGGGCCCGCACGTGCAGTGGGGAGTGGGGGTAGGCGGCGTGGATCCAGGGCAGCCCGAACAGAGACAGCCCGCTGTTGATGAGGGCGATGAGCAGGAGGTCCCAGTGGTAGGCAGTGCCCTTCACCAGCCTGCAGCAGACAGGGGCACATGTGGCCAGAGCCCCGTGGCCCCTTGGAGGATCGGGCACACGCTCAGCCCTCCCCCTCCCAGCCCTGCGAACCTGTTCTCTGGGGCATTCGCCAAGGCAGCCACCAAGTTCTGCTCGATGAAGAAGAGCAAGGAGAGCAGGAAGCCCAGGCCCATGGCGCTGGCGATGGCCCCCAGGGACAGGGAGTGCATCTCGGCCATCTCAAAGAGGCTCTTGCTGGGGTTGTAGCGGAACTGGCTCACTGCAGCAGGTACAGGCCCCTGCTCAAGCCTGTGGCCCTCGAGGGGCGACCCCACCCCACCGCACCCCCTGCCGGACCCCGACTCACTCTTGATTTCCTGGAAGCCGTAGGAGGAGATGAGGGAGAAGGTGAGCACTGAGATGGGCAAGGCGCAGTCTGACAGGATCTCCCGCATGCAGGGGTGCAGGTAGGGGCTGGGGACACAGGTGGGTGTATCAGTGTGGCCTGGGGGCTTGTGCCTCCTTCCCCTCGCCCGCAGGCCCCCCCTCACCTCTTCTTGAACTGGTAGAGGGTGTAGCTCAGCCACAGCGTGCCCAGCATGATGAGGAGGCTGAGCACGGCGGTCTCCCGGCCCGGGTGTTCGGCGTGGTGGCTCATGGAGGTCAGCTGCGATGGGCGGGTCAGGAGGCTGGTGTTGAGGGCAGTGTGGAGGCTGTTGTTGAGGCTGGTGCCGAGGCCCAGCAGGCTCACCAGGGAAGTGCTGTCTGTATAATAGTTCCCGAAGTCATGGTCATAGTAGTACTTCTGGAAGACTGTGGAAACAGGCCAGCAGGCCTCAGCCATCTGAGCTCAGGGAGGCTGAGGCCCAGCTCCCTCCTGGATGTGGGGGAGAGGGGGCCCCCGAGGGGAGAAAGGGCTTCTGGGGGGGACAGGGAAGGGAGGGGACTGCCTTTGTCAGCCAGGAGGGCCCCACTGACCTGCTTGTCCACCCACCGCCTCCCACCCCACCCCACCACCCCGATCTCTGACAGTGCCCCACACCTGGCCCCGTGCCTCTGATCCTGCCTGAGTCAGCCCTGTCACCCTCCAGCACATGGCACTGCAGCTCTCTGCCGGTCACAGCTCCCAAGAGCACCCTGGACCGTGGAAGGAGCCTTAGCTTGCATGCTGCTTGGCGGCCCTGGCCACAGCCTATAGTCCCCCAGGTCAGCTCAGTTTCCCCTGCAGCAGGCGGCCACCGGCTAGACACTCACTTTTTTTTTTTTTAAATATTTTATTTATTTGAGAGAGAGAGCACGAGAGGGAAGAGGGGCAGAGGGAGAAGCAACTCCCCGCTGAGCAGGGAGCCCGATGCGGGACTCGATCCCGGAACTCCAGGATTATGACCTGAGCCGAAGGCAGTCACTTAACCAACTGAGCCACCCAGGCGCCCTAGACACTCACTTTTGACCATGCCCTTGACAGCATCCAGCATGAAGGTGATGGAAATGAAGAGGGCGATGATCTCTTCTGTCGACCTGCCGGGGGGCGGGAGGGATGTCATGCCTCATCAAATGGGGGTGAACTGTCAGGGGGCCGGGCAGCGGGGGTGGGGGGAGGCTTCCCTGAGCCTCTGCACAGCCCCCAACCTCCTCCTGCCATGAAGACCAGGGTCCCACGCTTCTCTCTTGGGGCAATGATACGGTGCGGGCACCCCATCCACTTTGGGGTTACAGGGCCTTGGAGGCCGGCATGCAGGCTGACCCAGATCCCCGGCCTTGGTCTCCCTCCTGCTTGAGGGTCCCAGCAGCTTGGGGAAGGCCCTGTCACCTCTTGAAGAGACGCATGACCAGACTGAGGTTGAAGAGGGCATAAAGTGCGAGAAAGAAACTGTTCCACAGGCCCGTCCACGCGTAGAAGGTGTTGAAGTCCAGCTCGTAGTCACCACAGATGCCACAGATTACTGCAGGCAGCAGGATGAGGGGGCTGGTCAGGGCCAGGCTGGGGCCGGGGACCACAGGAGCCACCTCCCCACCGCCAGTCCATGGCACCTTGGATGTAGAGGGCCAGGGGCGCGGTGGTCAGCAGCACCACCAGCGGCTGCCCAGAGAAGAGAGCGTACAGGAGGCCTCCGATGCTCTGCCCCGCCATGGTCTTCTGCACATCTGAGGAGGTGGTGGCGGAGGAGCGGTCAGGGGGCGCCGCAGCCCTGGGCCTCCTGCCCCACCCCCACCAGCCTCCGGCCCCTGGCTCACCGATGGCCCCGTTTGTGTTCTCATCATTGAGAGACCCAAAAGCGATGGTGGGCAGGAGGCAGGTGAAGTAGAGGAACAGGGTGGTGGTGATGTATTTACCCACGGCCTTGTTTTTCCCGATAATGCCTAGCGAAGGGACAGGACAGGAAGTTTGCTGGGGATGCAGGACAGGCCCATGTGTTGTCCTGGGGATCGAAGCCACAGGCTGAGCTCTGGCGGGGGTGGGGGACCATAGGGCCACGTACCGTCTGTGAAGTCCAATGGGTACACGGGAAACCTGCGGGCAATGTCCTCCCGGATGCCCTTCCCCACAGGGAGAAAGTCCTTGTGCTTCAGGGGCTGGGGAAGGGGACAGATGTCTGTCAGCTCTGCGGCCCATGGCCCATGTCTCACCGCAGCCACCCAGGCCTGCCTCCCCGCTGTACCTGTAGGGGTCTGTGTCTGCAGATGGAGTTCATGTTGTAGCCCTTGGTGCCAAGGGCTGGGCACTGGCTCACCATGGTGAGCAGCTGTCTCTGATGCACCAGGGCCTCCTTGAATTCCTCCTCCGTGCGGGTGTTCAGGAGCTTCTGGCGGAAGGTGATGTCCAAGAACATGGTGGCGAACGTGCGCCCCACCTCTGTGGCAGTCTTGGTGCTTTTCTGGGGGCAGAAGAAATCACACCTGCAGTTCCTGGAGAGTTGGGGGGTCCCCCGCCCTGCCCTTGCCATCACTGATAGTCCCAGGCATGGGGCAGGTGCCCCCCACTGTGAAGTGGCAGCAAGTTTTGTCCCCCAAAGGTCAAGCATTAGTGGAGTTGGCCAACGGATCCCGCAGATCACCAGAACCACCACCAAGTCTCCGAATTTCCTTAATAAACTCATGAGTTCTTATAAACTGAGGTACTGGTATTGTCCCGAGGAACACAAACATGCATCATCGCGGATAACGAGATCACAATGATGGAGACAAACCTTTCCCCAGCTCTGCTTCCCTAGTGCTATTCCCAACTGTCTGCCGGTTTATTTGATTTTCCAAAGGGCTCCAGGCCTGTCAAGCCTTCTCCCTCTTGCCTGACCAAAGTCAACTGTGTCCATGAACTCCGGGCCCAGCCTCCCCCATGGCAACCCCTTCGTGCTGCCCAGAGCAGTCGTCTCAGGCCTGTCCTGCCCACGCTTTGCTTTCCTGTTCACTCTAGAACAGGCTTGCTCTCCAGAGGAGGAGCCAGGTGTTGGGCTGGTTGGCGCCTGTCACCAGGCATGAGTCCAGGCACTCGGCCCTTGGGATGCTGCCCCTTCCACGGCTCTGGCCGCCTCACCAGCTGTCACTCCCTCTGCCCAACGCACAGCCCACTTCTGCTCTTCCCAGCACTATAACCTCCCCGGGAGGGACATTCCCCTCAGAGCCTGCTTTGCCTAAGGGGGCAGAATCGTCAAGAAGCTAGTGGAAGTTTAAGCATGAAGGCCCTTCTCCGGCTTGGGGAGGGGCCTTCGCCATTTTCTATTTATGATTTTGAAATCCGTTTCCTTCAAAGAAGACTCCCCAAACCATACTAGCTTCAGCCCCCACACGAGCAAGATGTGCCCCTGACCAGGGGGTACATGGCCCAGGCAGAAGTGGGGATCCCTGGCCAGGAAATCATAGAGCCAGCCACCTGGAAGAAGGATCGGGGTTGGGGCAGACCTATGAAAAGCCCCCACGTTGGAATAATACTAATTTTAACAAGTATCTCTTTTTAGTCAAGAAGGAAATACCACTTTTTGCGCAACCTCGGGGAAAATTAGGGCTTGATGAGGACCTAGCAAGGATGCTTCAGGGAGACTCGGTGGGGCAGATCTGAAGGACAGCATGAGCACAAGGCCCTCAGGGGCCCGGACTCTGGGATCCCCCAGCACATGGAGGAGATGCATCCAGGGAAAGGGCCAAGTAACCTGGGACCTTCCTTCTCAGGAGACAGAGCCACCCCCAGACCCCTACTCACCATCTTGGGCGGGGCCAGCACCAGGATGACAAACCTCACCTCACACGAATTCTCCCCCCAGTTCTGTGGGCGAACCAGACGGCTGATGCACACATGGCGCTTCAGCAGGGCCTTGGAGGTGCAGCTGCCAGGGGCGGGGAGGGCACACGGTTGCCACCCTGGGAGCTGGGCTCCCCCTCCCCCAGAACCCCTGACTTTGACGCCCCAGTGACCTCTGACGGGAGTGCTCACACCCTCCACCCCCAAACTGGGTGGGCCAGCTGTCACTGGGGAGGCCAACTGTCACTGGGGAGGCCAACGTGGTGGCCTTGCAACTCACATGATGCAGATCCAGGATTGCTGGTATTGCACCCCTGTGACCGTGGCAGTGACCCCTTGAATGGTATCTGACAGCAGGTGGGCTGAGGGCAGAGTGAAGGGGGTCAGAGGGCCCGCCAGCCCACCTCCCTGAGCTCCCGTGCCCCACTGGGGAGCCAGGCCCCACCCTTACCCTCTGTGGGGGCCCCGGCATCGGTGAAGAGCATGGCCATGAACAGGTCCAAGTTGCAGTCAGGCTCAGTGTTGTGGGGGTCGTGGGCTAAGCGGCACAGCATGGCCCGCAGCACGTCATCCAGTGAGGTAGCCGTCTCATTCAGGATGATGCTGGCCCGGGCCAGGAAACCGTCTAGGTCCCGGTGTGCCCGGATCTCTTCCTCAAAGTTCTTGAGCTTCAGATACTGTGGGGACCGCACACATAGAACCACACAGGCCCGTGAGTGAGATCTGCAGTCACGGCCTGGGACTCTCCTCCGTGGTGCCCCCCAGCTGCCCCGGCCCCTGCCCACCAGGACCAGTACCCCTTCCGAGAGGGACGGCCCAGCCTGGCTGGCCCCCATGGCCAGGTCGAGGGCTAGCGTGAGATGTCTATCCGGTGTGAGAGGGAGCAGTGTGAGCTACCCCAGGGAAGCAGCCACCTCCACCCCCAATGGGTGGTCCAGGAGCAAAGGTCCTGTCCTGCCGATGGGCCACTCACCTTGCGGGAGGTGTGTAGGAGCCCGCAGCCGCCAGGCGATTCACTCTCAGCTAGAGAAAAGCGGGAGGGCTCAGGGGGCCGCCCCACCTCGTCGGGACTCTCTTGGTGGCGTGGGGCCGTGTCTGCCCAGCCCCCAGTCCCCTGCCCGCCCCCCTCCCCCAGCCTGTCCCTGCTACAACCCCCATACCAGCCTGGGTGGGCTGCACCTCGAGGTTGACGTTGACAAAAAAACGGATGCTCTCGCCAGACACAATGGAGGAGTTGACCGTGTCGAAGGCCTCATCCCCCAGGCTCTCCTCACGGGTTTCAGAGGCATCATCCATTTCACACTTGAGGTAGCCTAGAGACCCAACCACCACCGAGAGAGACCCCCACCCCCAAAGAGGACCCGGCCGTCAGTGCTACACACCAGGGGGAGGGACTCCAAGCTCAAGGAGCGGGGGCCCCTGGGCTGTCCCCCTTGGTGCACTCTCAGTGAGTGGTGAGGGAGGCCTCTTGTAGTCCAGGAAGGAAGCCTCAGGCCCAGGTGGGCCGAATGTCTAGTCCCAGCCCAGCCCCAATCAGAGTATGGCAGCCAGCTGGAAGCCCCCACCCAACGGCTTTCTCCAACATTCTTCAGCTGCAGGAACCAGGGCCCTGCACTGTTCCGACCCATGTGTATCCTCTCAGCTACAGAAAGATATGGTCATTCCACAACTCTGGGCCCGGTAGGTGGTGCAATGATGAGTTAAGACTGGCCTCTGCCCTCCCTGAGCCCCCAAATTACAGGACCCAGACCTGCCGGGCTCCCTAGTTGGGACCCAAGGGAAGCCGGAACTACTGTGGTGTCCAGTCCCCTCCGCGCCTTACTGGCACAGGGTTTTAGAGTGCTTCCTTTCAGGGAGGGCATGTGGGGTGAAGCATCAAGGCTGAGAGACTCGGTCCAGATAGCAGACAAGGCCCAGGAAGTAGGGGAGCCAGAGATACAGTCAGGGGCTGAGAGGGGGGACCCAATGGCAGGCAGAAGGAGTGTCGTGGCACCTTGGGACTCCCTCCCAGAGCGGAGCCCTTCTCTGGGTGGGCCTTAGTTCCTCCATCGGCTCACAGCCCCGGTGCCCCTCCTCTAGAGGAAGCCGTCCTGGTGACATGCAAATGTTCCACCCTTGCTTGGGCTCCTCGCGAGCTCTGGGATGGCAGTTTGGGCCAGGCCTGCTACCCTCATCCTGACCCCCGGTCCATCGGGCCCGGTTCCACTCCCGACCTCTGATGGGTCATCCTCAGGCCAGCTGGCCAACACCCCAGGCAAGCCAGCGCTGTCCTCCAAGCAGAGGGCCTCCCTCCCCAGAGGGCCTTCTTCCAGGCTCCACAGAAGCTTCCTCTTCCGGCCGGTCCTCCTAGGGCCCTGCCGGCACCCCTTCCTGACCGTCCTGTGGGTCCCTATGGTTCACCACCTGGGAGTACTCCCAGGAAAGGGGCTCCTGGAGCCCAGATCCCAAGGATGCCTGACAAACACCTGTGCAGGGCCGGGGACAGGCCGGCAGCACGCCTAAACCTGCCAGCCAGTGACTCACCCTGACTCACTTCCACTCCAGCCCGCCGCTTTTCCTCTGCACACCCCGGGCCCCATTCCCCCAGGGTCCTGTGCTCAGCCTGGGCCCTTCTGGGCAGGAGGTGCTGGGTCTGCACTGCACTCAGAGCTCTGAGTCAAAAGATGTCCTTCCCATTTTTGTCATGGAGCTCACTCATGTCCACGAAAAACCCCTTCCTCCCCAGTCCCCACCTGCCCTAGCCTCCCTTCCGTCACCCCCACCAGCACCCATTATTTGTGGGCGCTGCCCTTCACACTGCCCCCTTCTCCCCTACTCTGGGATCTACCTAGGACCTACCCAGCTGACACGACCAGGTCCCTGCAATGCTCCTAGAAGGCCATGTCCCCACGTCCATCCTGTAAGCTCAACCACACACCTAACCCACCTGCCAACAGCCTGGCCCCCGCAGTCACCAGGCCCTGGGGGCCCTGGGTCAGAGCCTATCACCACTCTGTCCAAGCACTGTCCCACTGAACACCCCTTAGATGGTCAGGCCAGGCCCCAGGTCTGGGCACAGGAGAGCCCCGAGACATGGACGGGGGAGAGCTGGTCCGGAGCAAGCAGGAGAGCTGAAGCAGGGAAAGGTCCAGTTACATGGCTTTAGGGGGACAATGGCAGCCCCCTCCCTCGCAGGGACTGGGCAAGGACTGAGGGATGTGGGCACATATGACATGGCCTAAAGGCTGGCCCAGTAACCAGAGCATTCTAACAGCGAACCAAGGGAAGTCACCAGATGGTCCACAGAGCCCAGGAGAGGGAACTGCCTGCCCTCCCAGGACCACTGGAGTGACCTGTCCGTGTCCGCCCCTGACCATACCACCACCTCCTGGACGGGAGGCTCTAAAGGCATCCCAGCACCAGCAGAGGCCCTTAGATGGGTGGTCAATGCCATGGGTACTCAGCTGGAGGGACCAGGTTCCCTAGAGACTTTTGACCAAGGAGCTCTCTCTACACACCCCCCCCCACAGAGGTACTCACCTACATCCTCAAGGTATCCGTTCTGTGACATGACGTTAGAGGAGTTCTCTGTAAGGGAAGCCCAAGAATTGTTACCAGCTCCACCAACCAGCCCTGGACAGTCTCCTGTGCCCAGCTGCTCCCCACCCAACACCCACCGTGCTGATGCCTTCTTACCCTTCCAAGGTACCCAATACAGGCCAACCTGGGGGGGAAAGGGCAGGGGCGCACTAGGCAGGGGCCCCCTACGGAGCCAGAGGAAGCCGAGCCTGTCACTCTTCAGCCAGTCTGCTAGGGTCTGCCCAAGTGGGAAAGGGCCAAGCGGGGTGGGGGGGAGACGTTCCCAGCACCGTTTCCTCCAGGAGTTATTAACAGCACCCGTGCAGTACCGTGGACTGTGTTATTCAGCACCGGCCGCCAGAGCTGGAGGGAGGGGGCCCGTCCCTCCACCCTCCATGTAGTGGACGGCCTCCCTGGCCTCCCTCTCTCGCTGTTTCGCTGCCAAGCCCAGCACCTGGGCGGAGGGGCCTCCTGCCCGCACATAGCGCTTCTCACTCTCACATCGGTCCCAGGGGCCATCAACACCCATCACACGTGCAGTCGCCCCCAACCGCACGCGCCGGGGGTCACAGGGGGCCGACTTGGTAACTGCCTCCTCCCCTCGGTGCCACCCGCGTTCCGGGCCTCCTGGGAGGCGGAGCCGTTGGTCCTCCCGGGAGAAGGCGGGGGGGGGGGGGGGGGGGGGGGGGGTTCGGGGGAGGGGGAGCGCCGGGCGCGCTCACCGCGCCGGGCCCCGGATGGTCCCGACTGTTTGTGCCGCTCCGTGCGAGGAAGGAAGCGACAGGAGGGGCCGCGTGCACGAGAGGAAAGCGCCTCCAGACTCGGAGACCCTGGGGGTCGGGGGGCAGGATGCGGACGGACGCGCGGGACGGGAGCCCGGGCTGCATCCAGAGAGGAGGGGCGGGGGCGGTAAAGCTAGCATCCGAGGCTGCAGGGATGGACAGAGGACGAGAATGACGAGGGTCTGGAAGGGTGGGGGTGGTGCACACCTTACTCTCATCCCGGGCGCCCCACGTGCAGGTAAATAAGTGGCCGTACAAACCCCAGGCTGGCCCTCAGGCGTCAGGGCCGCGAGGTAAAGGCTGCTGCGGCCTCGCAGGGGGCAGTCGGACACCCCGGGATCCCTAAGAGTGGGCAGGCTTTTCCGCAGCGCGGGGACGAGAAGGTGTCCCGGCAGAACGTAGCATGAGGCGGCAGCGTACCCCCTGGGAAGGGCCCGGCGCTCGGGGTGCTAGGGACCCCACAGCTCCGTCCCAATCACTTCCACGCCCCACTCCTCCGCTGGCTACCGCATTGGTTCAAAGACTAAGAATTTCAAGTCGGCGAGAGGACATTAAATCGAGCACGCAGTGTCCACGAGGCTTCCTGGGCCTCCCTCCACCACCCTCGTACTCCCCCGGCCTTCCCCTCCCTCTCCGCTGAACTCACACCTGACCCCAGGCCTGGGAAGCTTCCACGACCCCCTCGCCCACCGTGGCCCGGGGCCTCGGCAGGCCGGCGGCAGCCGCGTTCTCCCCGGTGCTCCGACGGCTCCGCGACCCCGCCTAGCACCCCTTGGCCGCGGAGAACGGACGGCCCTCTCGCCGCGCCTGCCGGCTTAGGCACCCACCGCATGGCTGGATATGGAACATGCGCCGGGTGGCCGCGGCCATGGCCCCGGCGATCGGCCGCCGGACGGCTGCACAGACGCGCGCACACCCCGGCTCCTCACCCCCCCATCTCCAGGACCCCGAGCTTGGCGATTGGGGCGCGCCAGCGGCCGGAGCCGGCGACACACCCCCGCGCCGCGCCTGGGTCCTAATGCCGCTCGACGCCCCGCCCCGGTGCCGCCCTGGGCGGGGTCCCGTCCGCCCGCCCGGCGCCCTCACCCGCGCTCCTGTCGGTCCCAAGCAGGCTGCTCCCGGGAGCCCGGGGCGACTCCGCCAGAACGTGTAGGTCGGGCTCCTACGAGCCCGCGTGCCCGCCCAGGCGTCGCCGGATTAGGGGCTGGGCGGGGCTGGGAAGTTTCTGGGAAGAAGCTCGACTGGCCCAAGGACCCACGAAGTTGTGCCTCTGCGGCGGGTCGCTGGAGGACTCCCCGGGCGTCAGCTTTATGCGCGCTGCCGGCCCCCCGCCCCCGGCTCGGCAGGGGGCCTCGGCAAGGCCCAGCCTGCCAGCTGCCCCGCCCCCTCCATTCATCCCAGTCGCTCGAGTGGTAAACTCTCCTTCTCCTCCTCCAGGAAGCACGCCCCGACTAACTAGATGGGCCGGCGCGCGTTCCCTGGGCTACGCCCTAGTGCGCGGAGCCAGCGGCGCTCCCGGCTCGAAGGCGTCGGGTTTGCTCGCAGCGCGCCTCGAGGTTTCTCTTCTGGCCTCGGTGCGCCCCCGGCCTTCTCTTGGGTCAAGGTCTTGGCTCGCGGCTTCTTTCCTTCCCAAGGTGGCGCCGCCGCCCGGTTTTCCTTCCCGAACAGCGGGGGAGCCCGACCCGGGGACGTGCATTTGCCAGCGCCTGGTCTTCAGCGAATCGAGAGAGTGAGAGAGAGAGAGCGAGCGCGCTTGTATAGGGAGGCGGTGTTGCGCGCGGGCAGGCCGGCGTCCACTGCGACCGGTCAGGCAAATCCAGCCCATGCGATGAACCCCTGGCCTGACCCTCGATGTCTTCTCAGCAAACGATTCCACAGCCCTTGAGCCCCAGTTGGACTCAGGAACTCTCCCCCCCAGTTTAACCCCCACCCCTCCACACTCTGGCTGCCAGCCCGAAGACTGGCAGCGATTCCGGCCCCCCCCACCCCCGCAACCTCCTGCTGGGAAGGAGTCCTCAGCCACTGTCCCCCAGGCCTGGAAGAGGGCGGGCTAGGCAAGCAGAGGCGAGCCCACCTCCGCGGAGAGGTTGCTCTGCAGCCCCTAAGGGCTCCTGGTGCGTTGGCGGACCCCTGTGCGCAGACCGGATGAGCCCGGCTATCGGTTTCACCTCCCGGCAAGATAGTGCATTGGGAGGGAAGCCATGGAGGCATCCCTCTGCAGATGAATGGCCCGGGAGTCGGGAGGGCTTTGAGCACTTGAGCTCCTTACTACCAGAGGAGATGCCGCAGAAGATTATCTACCAGACTCAGAGGACTAGCTGGGGGCTGGCCGCATGTTGGCTCAGCTGAGCCTGGGAGGAGACACACAGGGTCTCCTGGAGAACCCCTGCACCCTTGGGATCTTCCTTAGATATCCTCTAGCTAGACCCGCAGCCCATTTCATAGACTTCCAGAGGCCCCAGGAGGTGGGTTGGAAGTTGAGGAGGAGCTGAAGGACAGACAGGCTGACTACCAGGAAGCAATTGGATAGGGTGGGTGGTACCAGGACTGGACCCCTGAAAAGCCACCTATTTTGCGCCCCCCCAATCTGGGAATGCCTAGGCTTCTGCATCTGTCTTCCTGTGTCAGCACCAGCTCCCAGACACCCAGACCTTCCAACCCGCCTTCCAGGAAGCTACCCTGGATTGGAGGGGCAGCCTCCTCCCTCATCTGGGACCCCATGGCTTAGCCCACAGGGAAGGCCTCTCCCCAGTGGTGGATGGACCTGACTCTCAAAGGAACGTCCACTGAGCCCTTCCCTGCTTCCTGCCATCTGCCCCTGCAGGTTCTGTTCCCCTAGTTGCCCTGGAGGGAGCCCCAGAACTCCGCAGACCCCCCCCCAACACAAGAAGCTGTTTCCTTTGGCTCTCCCACCCACCACCTGCCTTCTGTGGATTAGAGGCCGAGGGCAAATAGAGGTGCCTCAGATATCCCTACCTGTGCCCCACTGGGTCCTTACACGGGCAGGCAGTTAGGGATCCAGACGTTAGGTACACACAGTTCGTCTCATTCCCCTTCCTTGGGCTCCCTTTACTGGGCTGCGGACATGAGTGCTGGGTTCCACAAGGCCCTTAATGGCTTTCCAAAGGAGTTTCAACTCAGTTTCCCCTGTAAGCCTCTTAGGCTTATAGATTGTAGAGCCTGGAGTGAGAAGTAACTCTATATAAAAACACAAAATAGAGGATGCCTGGCTGGCTCAGCAGGTGGAGCATGTGACTCTTGATCTCAGGGTTGTAAGTTCGAGCCCCATGTTGGGTGTAGAGATTACTTAAAAATGAAATCTTTACAAAAATAAGAATAAACACACAAAAACAAAACCACTCCCTTGAACTCCCTTCCTCCTCCAGGAACCATCCAATTCCTCAGCGGTGCTTTACAGAGCACATTTCTCCAGACTTATCTCTGCAACTCTATCTCCACGCCCTTTCTTACTTCTCTTCAACCCCCCTCATATGTGTTTTGTCCCCAATCCGGCACTGAAACCGCCTCAGCTCTCTTGCCAGGCCCTCCCCCCTCCCCTGGCAGGGCCCAGCACCACCTTCCCCCTCCTCCTCTGTCGGAGCTGGCCCCACGGCTCTCTTCCAGCCACAGCCAACCATCAGATTGCATGACTCCTGTCACTGAGCTCTGGACCGCGACACGCCGCAAGTCCTTCCTCCCTCCCTCCAGCCTGGATGGCTAATAGGCAATTCTCAGCAAATCCAGGCAAAACAGAGCTTCCAAGTCCGCCACCCACCTGTCTGCTTTGGACCCGGGAGTTGCTCCAGTGCATCCACGTCGCATCCATGAGCAAATTTTGTTGGGTTTACCTTCAGAACAGGGCACAGTTCTGCCCCCTTTCGCCTCCAGCCTGGTCCACCATCTGGCCTTCTGACTTGCCCCCACCCCTATCCATTCTCCATCACCAACAGCTTCTCCTGGTGTTTAGAAACAAACAAACAAACAGCAAAGCAATCTCCCTGCTGTGGGTGCCTGGAAGGGGTGTCTGCAGCCCTTACCACTGCTCACTTCATCCTTCTGCTCTGGGAGGGGGGCGTCCCTGCTCCCACCAGCCATAGTAGTTGCTCTTTCCTTCCCTCACAGAGCCCCGTGGCCCCTCGCTGCAGCATGGCCTTCTGCATTCTGGTCGCTGCCTGGGCCCCATCTCCTGGGCCAGACCACGAGCTCCCTGTGAGCAAGGCTGTGTGTCTTTCCCCAGCACAGCACCCAGTGCAGTAGGTGCTCAACGAACTGTGACAAGTGGAAAGCACAACTGATGTCTCCACATATGGTTCCCAGAGGCTTTGAAGCCAGTGAAGCCCTCTATCCTCCACTGCCACTATGGTTTTCCAGCTGCACCTAATGGGGGCCCAGCCAGAGACCCCTGATTCCCTAGGTTCCCTCCCTCTCACCCCAAACTCCTCAGTTGGGGCACCAAATCCTTTTATTTCTACTTCAGGTAGGCCCCATCCCTCCGCCTTCCCCTTCCTTGGACCTTTGGCAAGCATGGCTTCCCACATCTTGCAGCCATCAGGCTTCCCTCAAGTCGGCTGGGGTTTTATAAGCCTCTTGGAGTTTCTGCTGCCTTGAGCAGGCTTTGCAGCCCCTCAGAGGCCCTCACCATCCCGGGAGGAGAGATGCTGTTCCCACGTTATCCCTCTGGTGCTGCTGGTGGGCTGGGGGAGGGAACATGGCCTTCACTGACCCTCCTCTCCTGGGGGACATTTCCAAGCCCCATAGATGGGGGGGTGAGGCCTTATGGTGCCCCTCTCCCAGTTGCTGTATATCCACACTGAAAGATCCAGGCTCCTAGGAGGGGAGAAAGCCCCGTGGACGGCCAACAAGGACCTGCTCCCCTTAGGAGGACATCTCTTTTTGCCACCCGCTGCCCCCATCAACTCACAGTCACAGCCTAGAGGTTGAAGTGGAGTCTTTTTAGCTAGAAAATTCCATGAACTTTTGGTTATCAAATCATCTTTCCTCTTCCTGTTGTCCTTATTTTGCTATTATTTGTACATTCATCCAGGCATGAAACTTCTAAGTAAATATGTAGTTTCTTAAAAATTTGAAGCTGTGTGAGGAAAAAAAAAAAAACTTCTCTATGGGTACAGTAAAAGCAGTAGTAATTGTAGGATAAAATGGACATATATTCACATTTTATTTGATTAGTTTTTAAAAGCAGATTTACAGTCATTTATTGGTTTAACATAAAATGTATTGATCCTGATACAATTTTTTTTTTAAACCAAATTATTTTGGCTGGTCACTTTAGCAATGCAGGAGCCTGGGAAAAACAGGAATAATTTGTGGATAAATTTATTTTTCTCCAAATTTTTGGATAATGAAACAAGAATGTTTTTGGAATTCTTTCACAACATTGGGTTTTTTTCCACTTGGTTTTTTCCACTTCTACCTGAAGGTCACCCCCTCGCTCTTGTCTAATTAGTCATTTTGACTTGTCAATTGTTCCTTCAAAATCACTCTCCATTTAGTCCTCTTCTCATCCCCAGCAATGTGGAGCAGCGGTCCACCCCCACATTACAGTCTATATGATTTTTCTTATTTAGGGGAAAAAAATTATTCTCAAAACAGCCTCCCATTGAACACTGGTGTCCCTGAGCATGCTGAGGCACTAGAGAGCCAAATAATTGTGGTCTTTTCTCAGTCTGCAGGGGGAAATGGTCCTACTGCACGGAATGTTTTCGATTAAAACATTTCCCCCCCTTGGTTAAAAATCACTACCACCACAACAGAACAACTTTGTGTTCACTATCACTTATACTAGAAGAGACTAGCAGAAAGCAAAATTAAAAGAAAAATCAAGTATATATCTGATTTTAACAGAAAAGCTCAGAAATGGTCTGCCATGCTGGTCTAGGGGAGCAAGCCCTTTTTTGGGGTACTGAGATTCGCCAGTGGACCTGATTTTGGGGGGCCCTTGGAAATGCACGATGACCCTTGGCCAGGCCAGTCAGAATATTCCTGACCACTGTGACTGGTTTGGGGATGGCAATGTGACCTCAGACTTTGGTGCTGCCTTTGGAGAAGTAGGCTGGGTCTTCCCTTTGGGGTGTTGGGGCTGTTGGCAGCATAAAGGAACCTCACTGCCAGGGGAGAGGGAGGCCACCAAGTATGGGGAGAGGGCTCTGATGACACTGGAGCTGGTACCACCCTAGACTCTTCTTACAGCAACCAAGCCATTCCCTTTCTATCATGGGCTGGCAGGGGGGGCATATTGTCATGTTTCCTCTGGGCATGACTGTTTCCTAGATTGTATGATAGAAATGAACACATGCTTACTTCTCCATGCTCCTGAGAGAGCTCTGTGATACTCAGCAGCTCTACTGGAGACCCTCTGTTCCAAGTCACTTCCCATCGATCAGCCAGGATTCCCTGATTCTGAGGCTCCTAGTCTGTCAAGCATGCCCTCAGCTTTCAGTAGTCCAGTGGCCCTACTGTGGTCTCCAGGTGGGGACAGGCCTCCTCCCCAGCCCCAGGCTTCCTGGCCTCGGTTCTCCTGGCCCTCAATGATCATTTCCTCCAGGAGCCCTTCCACATAGAGTGTCAACCCCATCTCCCTGACAATTGTGAGGGCAATCCCTAAGCCCTGGTGGCTTCCCAGGAGTTCAAAGCACAGGAGCTCCCTCAAGGTTCAAATCTGGCCCTGCAGGACTGGGAGGCATGAGACTCTGGGGAAAGGGGTTGTGAGGAAGGGGATGCTTCTGCCACCCCCTCTCTCCCAATTCTCTGGGCCCCTCACATGCAGTTTTGCCTTGGTTTGTATATGACTCATTGAGCACACAGAACCTCCAAACCCAAGACCACCTTCCCTACCACCTGAGGGAGGCTGCCTCCTCCGTTGGGCCAGCTCTCCATCTTCCCAGCAGGGCACTTCCCTTGTCCGGAGGCCTCTGCCTTGAGAACGGGACAGAAAGCAGGGTCTCTGTGAAAGCGTGGCACCTCCTTGGCAATCAGCTCTTGCCCCACATCGCCCACGGCCCCAGCCAGGCCCCCCACCGCACGCAGAGAGGGGTGCTGGTGACCACTCCGCTAGAGCTGCGGGCCTTAGGGCGGCCTCTCCCTGGGAGCCAGTGGCCCCAGGCTCCCTGGGTAGGGCAGCGCCAGAGGGGCGTCTTGGAGGGATCTTACGCCAGGGCAGTGGCTCTGACCCCCGGGCCAGCCCCACCCCTTTCGTTTTCGGTCATTCCCATTTGTAAAGTGGGAGCAATGGCCCCCTCACGGAGCTTTGGCTGGAGTTACACGGGCCGACCAGCTTGTCAAGCACCCTGTTGAACAGACACCAGTGCCCCGCCAACCAGGACGCACACAAGGGCAGCAGTGGATGCAGCTTCTCCCAGGGCCCCATGAGGGTAGGGGTGGGGACAGGCTGGCTTTTCTCTGGGGCCCTGGGGGACCCCCATGGCCACAGCCAGCTTCCTCAAGCCCCTCTTCGGGTTCTGGGAGTCCTGAGAGTGCCCATCCCCACACAGGGTGGTCTCCTCGTGAACTTTACTCTCTGTGGGCCCTCTGGGGTCTGGGGATGGGGATGTGCACCCCAAGGACCTCTCCCCAGCTGCCCAGCAAAGAGCTTCCCCCGGAGGCCCAAGGAAGGGCCCTAGTCCCAGGGGGCGAGCCTTCCCAAGTCCCGCCCCGCCCTTGGGGCAGAGTCCACAGGAACAGGCAACTGCACCAGGTCCTGCTTGTTCAGTGAGAGTTTATTGGTCCTTAGCATGACATCTCAGTTACCAAGGTAAATTCACATACACGACTGCAGGTAAAAACGTGTAAAATAATATAAAAATAAATTGAAGGCTACTTTTATATATTTACTGAATTAAGTAGTGTAATAAATACTATAATAAGCAAAAAGCTTCAATCACACAATTCAGTTTCACTGAAGTTACAGTAGTGTTTGTAAATATGAGTTTTAAAATTTAAGTTACAAATATTAAAGCACTGAAAAACTAGTATAAAAGTGAATTTTGGCACGTAAGTGAGCTCTTCTGTCATTAGTATTTGACAACCTGGGACAAGGAAGCCTTTTCTCACCTACTTTTTGAGGTACAACTATCCAACTAGGTCAGCGACACACTGGAATACTTAATAGTTTACAATCTTTGAGTTAACTTTTCCCTTTTGAGAAGCCCAAAGAGCAACCCAGAGCTTATTACTGTGCAAAAATTCTCCAAAATCCTAATAGAATTTAGGAGGGAACTTTTTCTTGCGACCCCCAGGGCCCAGGGTCCTGGTCTCAGGTCAGAGAGCCCCCAGGGCTCGGATGGGGCCAACTGGACTCCTTGCCAGCAGCCCCTTCCTAGGGTGATCCCTTTTCTCCAATTTCAGCCTCCTCCTTCCAATCAAAAAAAAGAAAAAAAAGTCCCACATCAAAACGTAAAATAACCCATAACTTCAGCGACTTCAAATTATCACACTCACTCTGGGTGATATAAAACTGAAGCTGCTAATAGGAAAGTTGGCAAAAAGCACGTAAGCCCCTGGAGGACTTCTCTGCCTGTCCCTACGGAACCTACTACATCTGATGTCTCTGCTGGGTCCCTGGCATCCACTCCCGGTCAAAATCTACAACACAGTGTCATGGCCCTTCCTCTGGAGACAGCCTAAGACCCTGTCCCTCCACGTGGAGCTCCCAGAGGAATCAAGTGGATATTAAACTTCACAGTCAGAACCCAGAGGTGCCTGGCAGGTTCCAGAAGGGGCAGTGCGTGGGGGGGGGGAGGGGAAGAGCATCCTCCCTGCCTCAGTCCTCAAAGAGCTCACACAGTCAGTGTGCCTCTTTACCAGGGGCACAGCAAGTGCGCCCCAAGGAATGCCCTTTCGCCAGTGTGCCCCTTCGCACTCCCGAGCAGGCTGAGGAGTGTCAATGGAGGCCTCAGCCAGTTCTGCCTTTTTGGCTTTGGAACTTCTTAACGTTTTGACTTTTTTCAATCACAGTTTCATATTCAAGTTGAGGTAATCACAGTTTTCCCTCTAACAGCAGAGGAATTGGGGTAGTGGGGCAAGTTGGTGAGAGAGCATTTCTGCGGACAACGGTCAGAAACCAAGACCACCACGTAGTGCAGCCCCACGCAGTGGGAAGACCCGCTTCTATGCGCGGGCTCTGAACCCTTTTTAAAAACTCTTTTGTGCAGCCATCAGGAAATGGCTCGAGCTCCTCAATCTAGAGCTTTCATTTAAAAGTTCACAGCAACCCACCTGGAGTAAATGGCCTATGGTTCCCCTACCCCACCCACCCACCCCACTTCTCCCTTCTCTAAGGCTGCTCAAGGTTGAGTTTTTAAAAAGAGCTCAGTAGAGCTAAAAGAAGCTACAGTAACTCATTGCTTAGTTCATCAATTGCACTTAAGATCTACGTTATTGATTCTGAAGCAGAGGCAGGCCCATTGTGGACCCCAGCCTCCGGCCCACCAGAAGTGAGGTGCTCCCAGACTTGGGCTCCACACTAGGGCCCTTGTCACCACCAGCTTTGGGAGTTGGGAATGGAACACATGGGCCTTTTCAGAAGGCTTTCTTCATGCAAGATTTCTTATTTAGTGGTATTTTGAGTTTTGTTCATTTGGCTTTAAATATAGATTATTTTTTTCTAATACAAGTACATTTTACTGACAAGCCCTTAACACCTGCTTTGCTACTTGCATGGAGGCCTCTGAGTAACCAGGCACACAGATCATATGTGCTCCATCCTTTCTCAGTCTCTCCTCTGTGCCAGGGGCTATTCTCAAAAACCCCTCTACATTACTGGAAACTTTGCTGGTTTCGTCTATGTGCTTCTTCCTAAGGCATGCAAAAAAAAATATGTGAAATTCAGAAAGCATTTACAATCTAGGCAGCTGAGGCGCTGAAGTCCTAACAGACATCACCCAAATATCAGTGCCTGTGACCTCCCCCGACCCCAAACTAATTCTGGAAGTCAGGCACCGGATCCATTTCTAATTCCCCTCTGCTTTATGGTCTAGCTGCAAACAAAGCCCCTGGAAGGAATTCTAAATTGGATATTGGAATTCTTTGAAATTCCCGGTCTACAGGAGCCTAACAAGTCCAGGGCCAGCAACAATGCTTGGGGACATAAGTTTCCTGAAGTTTGTGGCTACAAACCAAGCCTTCCCTGGTAAGGCTCAAGGGAGGGCTGGGTGCTGGAGAGTGAGCCCCCTTCAGGGATGCCGCACAAGTGATCAGAGCCCTGGGCCTAAGACTAAGTGGTTGGAGGATGCTCCCCTCAAAAGTGAGGCAAAGCATCACCAGGGAGGCCGAAGCAGCAGGTTTGCTTTGTTCTTGCCCTGAATGAGGCAAACCAGAGTGAGGGGAGCTCAAAACCATCCTCCAGGGAGACTGCTTGTATCAATTCAAAAGCCACATGCTTCTGGAAAGCAACATGCCTTTCCCCTCAGTTTAGTCTGTAAGGGACAGCTCCTCATCTGAAAACAAGCTGTTGATCTCAGCCCAAGCTGCTGGCTCTGTGGGTGGGGCTCAGGCAGGGCCTGGGGTGGTCCCCCCAGGACCGGGCCCAGGGCCAGCAGGGCCCGCTCCTTCAATGCAAGGGGCCTAAGCAGGAAGCCAGGCACTCCACTGGGGACAGGGCTCTCCTGGGACAGTGTCTGAGGCCCAACGCCTGTGGTGGCTTGGTCCCCCAGGCATGGGCACAGTTCAGGCAGCCAGGGTTCCTTCTGCTTGCCAACAGCAACTCTGGGTAACAAATGATTCTCCCCACAGTCACAGTGCCTCAGCAGCCCAAAGGAGATACCCAGAGGTTCCGGGCTGCCAGCCCCACACACAGGGCAGTCCCTATCTGCTCATCCTCCATGAAGACCCCCCGCCCCCCATCAGTGGGGCGGTGCAGGTGATGCTCTTCAGCGCTGTATAGAGAATAAAGACAACATGCACTCAAGCCAGTACACAAAGGCCAAGAAGAAGAAAGACAGCCCCTTTAGGGAGGGCCTCTGGGAGAGCTGAGGTTAAGTAACCCCATTTTTAAACGTCCACCTCCAGGGTGGACGTTCTCCAGGATGTATGGCCTAGCCTTCCCCTAGGGCTTCTGCTCAAAGAGGTCATGATACTCCTGCTGTTCCAGCTCTCGGTTATACTTCTCAATTTCCCGGTTGGCTTCTTCCACGTAGTCATTCATGAACTGGTCCATGACTGGTATCTCATTAAGGAAGAGAGTCCTGAGCCAGGAGGACAAGGGAGGCTGCCCAGGCCCAGAGGGATCTGTGGGCAGCTGAGGTGGGGGACACTTAAGTAGTGAATGCCCAGCCCACACAAAGCCTACCTGCCAGGCTCTTTTTCTATACTGGCCGCACCCCAGCTACAGAGAGTAAGCCAGGGTTGGCAAAGGTTCCTCCATGAGGTCCTAGAGCTGAGCCCTTTGGCAATCACGTCTAGTCTCCAACTTGTAAATTATGATCCCTGATGACCACAGAACGCAGGATGTCACCACAGCTACATTTAAACTACAACCTACAGACGCTTCAGCGAACGAAGGCGAAATTAATTTTAATGACGTCAGAAGGCCCAAATGAAAAGTCTGCCTCTGTGGCTTGCTGCATGCTCTCAGAACCCAGCCCTCTCTAGGAGGTGGGCTGCAGTGGCTCTAGCAGACACCCTCTTTACGATCAGGCTTCCACACACGCCCAACCTGGCCACCACAGATTCCAAGGATACGTGGGTGAAAATCAGTCTTGTCACCAAAGAAGTTGACAAACTGGGTGCCATTGTAAAAGTAGCCTGCGGGCAGGGGGTCCAGGTGGCGTTTCACCTGTAGGAAAAAAGAGTCCTATTAAAATTATCTGACCACGTTCTATCATCTACTCATTCATTAAAAACAAACAAGCCTATGACCTTAGCAAGACAGCCCACTCTGCCCCACGGAAGGCTAGACATGCGAGGGAATGTCCTCCCTGCAGCAGTTCTCAAGTAGTGACTGATGGAGGTCCCTAAGCTCTCAGGGAGGAACTCTGGGAGCTTCTCATGGGATTAAGCTCCACTCATCCTCAGTGGTACTGGTTTGATAACATACCCTTTGTTAGCTGTCTCCCCTTCTTTCTCTCCCTTACTTTTCCCACTTCCCTGCTAGTGTCTCCTAGAATCACTTGCAAAATAAGCTACGTGTACTCAAATCCATGTTTAAGGTCTGCTTCTGGGGAACATACACTACAAGGACTGCCTTCTGAGGTACCCACAGTCTCCTCCCCAGGAGCACCCAGGGTTGCCCAGGACAGAAGCTGGATATGAAGGGACCTCCTCAAGTCCAAAGCAGGGACTCCTAGGGTCCCAGAGCCTCTCCCACCCATTCATTACTGGGAGAAGTGGCACAGCCTGTGCTGGGGCCTGGACTCCGTGTCCCTTGTAGCCTTTGCCCCCAAGCCCCCAGGAAAAGGTCCCAGTGGGGGTCGGGACTGGAACAGAGGCTGAGAGTCAGCCTGAAGGCTGAGGGGCTCATCAAAGAGCCTCTCATGGTGGTCCCAGAATTCTATCCCCTGCTTATTGGCAGCTTCTGGATCTAGACAGCTTTTCTTGGGCTCTGTTGCTTTATCTGTGGTTTATATCTAGCATGGAGGGATGAGAGGAGAAAGGACTTCTGTGGCTGCTTCAACAGTGTGTCAAAACAGGGCTCCATGTCACCCCTTCCTCCCACAGGCACGGCTTCTCATCTCATGCCCAGGTCACACCAGATGTCCCTATACCCTCTTCCTCTCAGGCTACAAGGTTGGAGGGTCTGAGGTTCCTCTTTACCCAGCTTCCCTCTGTGGCTTAAGAGGAGCAAGACCTCCAGCATGCCCTATAAATAGGCCCCTCACTCAGGGAATCCTAAAGGATGGAGCTGTGCCAGCCCAGACGGATAGCCTTGGGGCTCTTAGGGGACTCACGTGGATATTCCTGATCTCCTGCTGAGTCAGCATTCCCCTGGTCTTCAGGGCTTTCCTCTGAGGCTTCTGTGCAGAGATGTAGGGAGGGAGGGGTCAGGTCCCAACGGAGCTGATGGAGTACATGGGCAGGTGAGGGCTCAGGGCTCTGAGGGCCAGTTACATGACTTAAGATCCCAGCGGTGGGGAAAGAAAGCACAGTACTGTCGTGGCCTGGACACAATATCCTGCCTGCCTGCCCCTCAAGGAGACCACTTACCACCACAGAACCCTGTGTGCCAGGGGAAACAAGCAGCAGAGGAAACACCAGTGCTTCTGCAAATAGCATGTTCCTGTCTCTGAAGATCCTCGACTCTAAGCCCTACCAGTGCCAGGTATGCAGACAAAGGGACAACATGAAGTCCCCTACTCAACCACTTAGGAGTTTATCCAGTTTATCTGAGAAAAACAGCCTACAGGCAGCCATCCCTCAGTATAAAAGACAGGTTCCAACTAAGCATCTACAAAGGACCCAGGGCCCAGCAACTCTATTTCCAGAGTTCTAAGTCAACCTCAACCCCTGAGGCTGTGCTAAGAGGCCTAGCACCCGACCTGCATCATATTAGAGGATTTTAACTCCAGTCTAGGTTTTGTTTTTCTTTGCAGTACTGGGCTAAAGATGCTTATGTGCCTCTATAGGCAAGCATCCTCTTCCCTTGAGACTCCCTGGGCTCACTGGTATCAATGCTTCAAGTCTTGGTTTGCAAACAGCTGTAAGCATATTTTTGTTGTTTCTCATTTCTAGAGACAGAGCCCAAGTATAGAAGGATTCTGGGCTCAGAACACAGGACAGCCCCGAATTAGGTTCAGCTAAGAAAAGACATTTTGAGTTTAGACTGCCAGGCTGACCCAGGATCCACATGGAACCCTAGGTTTCACCCAGGTCCTAGTTAAGCCACCTAATAACTGCAATTTGCCTTGGCAAAAGAATTAGAAATGGCTGTAAGAACAGGTCTGCCTTGAGGTTATCCCAAGTGGCTTCCTCCTACTTGCAAACCATCCCTGAAAGTGCTGGCTGAGCCTGTGAAGGGTGGACGAGGAGGGAGGTCATGGGAGGGGCTTCTACCCCAAGGCCAGGAGCAGCTATGAGGTGTGCTGGTCACATTTGTGCCAGAGGTGTCTGGGCTTTGGAAACCACCTGCTTAGCTGACTGCCGCAGCCAGTCCTTGACGCTTTCTTCCTTCAGGGAGCAGCCGATGAACACGAGGTAACATTCCTGCTGCCCGTTGCTTTCTTGAGGTGTGCTTCGGGAGTCAGGCGGTGGCGAGGGTCCCTCCAAAACAGGGACAATGCTCAAAGAATTGGCCAGAGTGTTATGGCAGACCTCCATGGCCTTCTCAGAGTCTGCAGGGAGAACACACGTAGCCCCTGAGCCCCAAAAGGATAAAGCTACACTAAGACTGTAACGTGCAGATAGTTGGGGACAGATTCCTGTGACATGCAGGAGGGAGAACTGCCATGATTGGTGTCAAGTTAGAAAGGATGACGTAAGAGAGGGAGGAGCAATGTAAATCTCTGGCTTGGCTGATTTGGTAACCAGGTGGATGTCACTAAGCCAGAAGGGGGCTACAAGAGGAGAGCCCCTAGCAGAGGGCGGAGAGGCCAAGGGAGGAGGGGCTGTCAACATACAAGTGGTGCAGGAGGGTCACATAATAGGCACAGGAAAGCTAGGACTGGGTTTATAGACTGGGAAGCCGGGGGCTAGCACAGGAGACACAAGGAAAAGGCAAGGTCCCCCTAAAAAGCAGGATGAAAAAGGGTTCCAAAACAAAGAGAGGTTAACTTTGAATAAGAAAGGGGTCAAGAGGGCGCCTGGGTGGCTCAGTTGGTTGGGCGACTGCCTTCGGTTCAGGTTGTGATCCTGGAGTCCCAGGATCGAGTCCCAGGACTCGATCGGGCCCCCTGCTCAGCGGGGAGTCTGCTTCTCCCTCTGGCCCTCCCCCTCTCATGTGCTCTCTTTCATTCTCTCTCTCAAATGAATAAATAAAATCTTTTCAAAAAAAAGGGGGGTCAAGAGAAGTTCTAAATTAAGACAAAAACAAGGTGAGAGGGAAGGGGGAGACATTATGACCTCTGAAGCAAGGAGGAGCCTGAGGGAAGCAGGTTTGAGTGAGGGGCCAAAGTTTCAGATTCAGTAACATAAATTAGGCCAAAGGCATGGGTTAAGGACCTTGAGAGCTTCTTTTATATAGGTGATGTCAACTAATTCTCCCATCTGAACCCATATGGTCCCATGCTTACAACTCTCAGTGGCTCCCTATGGCAGACACTGATGGTTGCCTGCCCAGCATCCTGCTCTTTCTCCAATACCAATTCTCCAGAAGGCATGGCAACTCAATCCTGGGCAATGAGAGGAGAAGTCTGCTCGGGAAGTGGTAGGAAGTGCTTCAGTAAAAGGCATCTGTATTGATAAAGCCACCCATAGAAAGACCCTCTCCTATCAGCTGGATGTTGTGTTTGGAGGTGACACCTAGACCTGTAGCACTACCTGGCAATGAGGGGTGGGAACCTGAGGACAAGCTGACATACCATGAATGAAGGAACACACACTACCTGTGTCCTCAGTGGCCCTGCTATGTTGCCTGACCTCTTGACTTATTACACAGCTAACACCTGCTAGTTGAGTTGGTGTTTTCTGCTACAACAGCTAAAAATGCCTTAACAGACATATTCCCGCTAGGCCTCAGCCACAGTGAACCCTTTTTGGTTCCTGCAAAGTGCCTTTTTTGCCTTGGTTCCAAAGCACATGCTGTACCTTTTCTCTGGAATATTCTCCCCTTTCTCAATGTTGAGTTGACTAACTCCTTGTCTTGAGGCCTTCCTTGACCTCCAGCCCAGGATGGACAGACTTCAGGTCATTAGGGTTTCCAGAGGTCTAAGGCTAATAAATAGGGAGAAGGCAAGTGGAAGGCTTGAAGACTTCGGCAGAAATGGATCTGCACCTGGAGAGCTCATCACTGGGGCAGCTCCTGGTGACAGGTCTAGGAGGTCATGCATGCCTTGAAAGGGGTGGAGTGAGAGTCTCTGGAACAAGGAAATCAAGGAGCTGTAAGGAAAGGCCTTGGGCATGCCATTCAGGGGGAAGATAGGAAACATCCTCCACTGTGGAGCAGGACCTGCAGAAAGGCGGGGAGACTAGAAGAACCACTGGTGTCAAGCCCAGACGGGAGGGTTTTTGAGAGAGTCTGAGAGCTATCTGTGGTCTGTAGAGCACCAGTAGAAGCTATGATCCCACATCATGAGATGTGAGCATTCCATAGTACAGGACTCCCAAATCCAACTCCCCAGTTACCTGAAAACTTCACTTTGCCGAGGATGTGGTAGATGTTTCCAGAGAAGGGACTTGGCTTGATGGAAGACTGAATTGCTGGTGGAGGAAGAGGACAAGGCTGTCAGCTACCTGGGGGCAGAGGCCAATTCAGGGCACACAGCTGGGAGGGTTAGGGACTGGGAAGGATCCCTACTCGAGGGACCAGGGCTCACAGGCTGTCCCTCCACCAGAACCTCCCCAGTGGCTCTGCCACTGTTCCCAAGAGTGGGGCACTCCTGGGTCCTCAAATCCCTCTGCCTGTTTTTGGACCCAATGGAAAGGAGAAAAGACAGCACACATTAATACTAAAATGGTGCCAGGAAGCAGGGACAACTCTGGCATACTCTTTTATCAGGGTCTGGGACATGTCCCAACCAAGGCTTACCTTTACACTTGGCCACGAAGCGAGTCTTCTCCAAGGGACGACCAAACCATACGCAGATCTGAACCATTAGTGGAAAGACTGATCCAGCATCAAATTTACCTTCATACCTTAAAAAAGTTTAAAAAGTTTTAAGTACAAGTAATTGGGGCTTTGAGTGTTATTATATACTACTCAGGGATGAATTACATATCCATTGTGTGATATTTGAGTTCTCTCTTACGTGACACTTTGCGTACAAAACACTTGTTTTAAATATGTATGTGTTTCTTTCATCTTGAGACTGGGAAGCATGGTTGCCCCATTAGAGCAGGGAGGTCTGCAGACTAGCAGTTCCTTGAAGCCAAAGACCCCCCATCTATCTTTGAAGCCTACCAGTGTGCCACCTGAGATTGGGGGTTCTTCCTGACACCCCTGGAGCTCTTCCTCAGGGCCTCAACTATACCCCACCACTGTTGAGGGCAGCTTCACAGACTGTAGATTTGGATGTGCACACTTTCCAGAAGGAACTAAAGAGCTGGGGCATCTCTGCTCTATTTTCTCAGTTTTGAATTCAGCAGACATAATGCCAACCATAGACTCATTAAGAAGATGCCATGTTCAGGGGCACCTGGCTCAGTTGGTAGAGCATGCAATTCTTAATCTTGGGGTTGTGAGCTCAAGCCCCACGTTGGGTGTAGAGATTGCTTAAAAATAAAAAAATTTTTTTTAAGATTTTATTTATTTATTTGACAGAGACACAGCGAGAGAGGGAACACAAGCAGCGGGAGAAGGAGAAGCAAGCTTCCCGCTGAGCAGGGAGCCCGATGTGGGGCTCGATCCCAGAACCCTGGGATCATGACCTGAGCCGAAGGCAGACACTTAACGAATGAACCACCCAGGTGCCCCAAAAATAAAAAAAAATTTTTAAAAAGGACATGCCATATTCAGAGCATTTAAAAAGTTCAAGTTTTTATTATGGAAAATTGAAAACACATGCAAAGATAGTGAGATAGTGCAATGAACCCCCATCACCCAGCTTCCAAAGTTATGGAATTGTCATTCCTTCTTTTGAATTATTTCCCTGAGATGAATCTGCATGATGGTATCAATCCAGGAAAGGGTGTAACCATCTCATGGGTAATAACTTACACCACTCCCAGTAGCAGAAGAGTGTTTCAGTTGCACAATTCCCCCAGCAATGATTCTTACAGATATTTCCATTGTGTAATATTTGAGTTCTCAGTTAAGTGTAATAGGTTTCAATCAAAATAACAGCAAGGTATCATTTTACGTTTTTGAGTTACTAAAATGGAATTCTGTTACCTGGCTGCCATTTATACTTGCTCTAAAGTGAACTGTGCAGGGGCAACTGGGTGGCTCTGTCGGTTAGGCATCCGACTCATGGTTTCAGCTCAGGTCATGATCTCAGGGTTGTGGGTTCGAGCCCCGCTCAGGCTCTGTGCTCAGCATGGAGTCGGCTTGAGATTCCCTCTCCCTCTCTCTCTGCCCCTCCCTCCTGCTCACGTACTTGCTCTCTCTAAAATAAGTAAAATCTTAAAAAAAAAAAAAAAGTGAACTGTCCACATCTATATGGACTGGGTTACTTTTCTTCAGTATCAAAATAAGCTTCTCAAATATTATATTAACCCTTTGCCAAATCTGATGCAAACATTTTCTTCCAGTCTATTATATTTTATTAGTTTCCTTTGCTTTAAAATAGCTCTACAGATTTGAATTTTATATCATATGTATTATTGAAAGTATCTTACTCTTTATGCTTTCTTTAAAGTAAGGTGCTGGTATAACATTTCTGCAGTACTGACATGTTCTTCTTGCCCTCTCCCAAGATATGGGAGACCATCGGCCTCTCTGGCTTCTTTGTTCAGAGCCTGAATCCTTAGGGAAACTGGGAGGGGCCAAGGGAAGAGTGAAGGTTTCCTGCTAGGCTAGAAACAAGCCTTCTACCAGGGGAGTTGGGGGTGGGGTAGATGAGCAGAGAGAGGGTTGTGGGAGGGGAATGGCTGACAACCTGCACAGCACAGAGCTAAGCACAGAGCTAAAGCCTGTTCACTGAGGTGGTGGGCTCTGACTCAGGGAGGGAGAGGGAAAAATATACAGGGATGGCTGATGGCTGCCATCTTGTTAAAAGATTAAATTATCTGATTCTTAGGAAGGGACTCAGAAGGGGGAGGGCCCAAAGGATGATGTTGAGGCCCCTCCATCTCTGATTCTCTGTAAGGACTGATCTTCCTGGTAAAGAGAAAGCTTCAGACTTTAGATTCATGGATCCTTCTAATGTACCCTTTATACCTGGCTCTTGGATCATTCTGCCTCCAGGAAAGTTTGTGCCCTGAGCTAGGTTCATGTGCACAATGCCCAGAATGAGTCACCATGGACTACAGAATGGATGCTTCCCTAGGCATTAGGTGGAAGCAGCAGGAATCTCAGGCCCAGGCCCAGAGGTGAGGCAGGAAAAGGGTCAGCTGTAGTCAGTGGAGAGGAAGGTTTCACCCAGAAGCTCCATCTGTTTCCTTTTACCTAAGATAGAACTGTCTTGTTCAGGCATAAGGCATGATGCCCTTACCCACTGTTTAAGCAAGTATGATGTAACTCAAATCAGAGGTTCCTTCTAGAATATGCCTGAAAATCTTCAATTCCACACATTGGACTTGTTTGTTGTGTCAGCATAGTGCAATCAGTTTTTTGCTGGTATAAAATACTGGTGACGTAAGGGGTGGTGTGGAGGACACAGAAAGGTGTCTGGGGGAAGTGAGCAAGGATAACAAAGATAATCCAAATCAATACGAGAGAATACTTTTGGCCAAGCTTTAGTAACTGTCTTCCCTTGAACCTTCAAGAGAGCAGAACTCAGCTACCCATTCTGTGGAGGAACGAGTGCAGCATGGCGGTTGAGCATACGGGCTCTGGGGCCACATAAGCTGGGTTTGAAACGCAGCTCTTTCACTTACTGGCTGTATGAACCTGAACACGCCATTTAACTCCTCGCCGCCTCACTTACCTTATCCTTAAAAAGGAGGAAAATCAAGGAGCCTACCTCACAGGCTTGGTTTGAGGATTAATGAGGTAACACAGGTAGAGCTCGTAGGGTGGCTCTGTCCAACAGAACTTTCTGTGAGGATAGAAATGTTCTGGATCTGCGCTGCCCAAGTGCTAACTGCTGGCCACAGGTAACTACTGAGCACTCGGAAGTGTGGCTTGTATGACTGACTGATTTTACTTAATTTTTATTAATTTACACTTTATTAAATAGCCAACTGTGGCCAGTGGCTACTGTCCCGGAGAGCTCAGAACAAGGTGTAGCACACAGTGAGTGCTCAAGTGATGTTGGCACTAGCATGACTACGGCGCCCTTGGTACTCTCTCCCCCGCTCCCTTCTGGAGGAGAGGTTCACATGCCAAGAGAATAAACATCCCCCAGGGCCACAACAGCAGGGAAGCTACTTGTCAGGTGGGACCCCCTAGAGGACTGACTATATTCTCAGGAGCGACTCTCATCTGGTTCCACGCCAGCCACCTCACCCTCACTAGAGCCTAGAGGAAAAAGGCCACGGGGTGCTTGGTGCCCAGAGGGCCACTCCCTAAGTCTCAACATCTAGCAAGGCTCCCGAGTTGGTGCCCAAGATGTGTGGAGCACTGGGCTCCTGGCAAGACCAGCAGCTGTTAGGGTACGGCAGGCCGTCCCAGCTGCCAGTGCTACCCTTGTAGAACACGTGAAATTTCACTTTCTTTCTTTCTTTTTTTTGTAAATGAAAAAATCATTGCGTTTACAAAGAAATCTTAGCTACTTTTCAATGATGATACTTGCCAGCCAGGGTACATTAAATATCGAGATCGTAGCATCTGAGGACTTGAAAAACTATTTTCTGAGAGAATCAGCTCAATGTCTTCATTCCTTTGAAAACATACAGAAAAACCTAGGTTAATTAGGACAATCAATTTTAAGCGGCCCATTTTGCTTCCCCCCCTCCACAGATGCACAAGCATGTACAAGGACATTTTTTCTGTTACTGCACACCCCCAAATCCTTCAGTATGCCTCCCTCTCCGAAGAACAAGGACATTCTCTTTCACAACAACAATACTATTATTATACCCAAGGAATTTAATACTGTGGACCAGCAGTACTGGTATCATCTAGAAGCTCATCATCAGAAACACAAAATGCCGGGCACCTGGGTGGTTCAGTTGGTTAAGCGACTGCCTTCGGCTCAGGTCATGATCCTGGAGTCCTGGGATCGAGTCCCGCATCGGGCTCCCTGCTCGGCAGGGAGTCTGCTTCTCCCTCTGACCCTCTTCCCTCTCGTGCTCTCTATCTCTCATTCTCTCTCTCTCAAATAAATAAATAAAATCTTAAAAAAAAAAAAAAAGAAACACAAAATGCCAGGCCCCACTCTAGACCTGCCAAATCAGACCTCTTATTTTAAGAAGATCCCTAAGAGATCTATATGCACATTAGAGTTGGAGAAGTACCGATCTAATCCATTTTCAAATTTTCCCTGTTTTGCCGGAGAGGGGACCCAGGCTCCAATCAAGGACTGCTTACTGAATTTACAATCTTTATTTTCCTTTAATGTGGAATAATTCTTCCAACTTTTTTTTGTTTCTTACAGAGTTGACAGTTGTGAAGAGTACATGCCAGTTGTCGTGTGTCCTACAATCTGGATCTATTTCCTTATGATTACATTTGGTTAAACATTTTTGGTAAGATTAATACCCAGGTGAGGTTATGTCCTTCCCAGAGCATCACATGAAGGAGGCACACGATGTCAGTCTGCCCACATAGTGGTCTCTAAGTCTAATCATTTGGTCAACGTCATGTCTACTAGATCTCTCTACTGTGAAGGTACTTTCCCCTCATCGTAAGCAGTAAGTAGTCCATGGAGTGATGTTAATGACCTTTTCATCAACAATCTGTCACCCACTGCTCTTAGTATCCACTGATGATTCTTGCCTAAATCAAGTATTATACTAACAGTTACAAAATAGTGACTTTCTGGTTCTATAAATTCTTATTTATTAGTGTTAGGAGAAATTTACTGTCCTGCCTCTCCTCATTTTTTTAGTATCACCATGGACTCATTTTATTCCACGTGCTATAATTCGTTATTACATTTGTTTTCTCTTATGCTCAAGATGTCCCAAATTTGTCTAGTGGGAGCTTCTTGAGCTAGCTCTGGTATCCCTTTGACATATCTCTACTAATCTTTGATACCTCCTTGCTTTTTTAGCACAAAATGTACAAGGCTCACCTGTCCTTTCCCTACCCTAGACCTGCAATCAGTCAATTCTCCAAGAAGTCCTGATACCTTGTATTGGGGACTGGTATGTAGAAACCAGGATCTAGAGGAAGGGGTGTTTATTCTACTGTGGTATTAGTATTTCTGGTCCCTTTCAATGGGAAGAGCTAGGAAATATACACTTTTTTGAAATAATGAATTTATATTGACTCCCACAATTCAAATCCACCATTCACAGGGTTTTTCTTCACCTTTCCCACTTCACATTTATAATCTTTTTTTTTTAAAGATTTTATTTATTTATTTGACAGAGAAAGACACAGTGAGAGAGGGAACACAAGCAGGAGGAGTGGGAGAGGGAGAAGCAGGCTTCCTGCTGAGCAGGGAGCCCGACGCAGGGCTCGATCCCAGGATCCTGGGATCATGACCCGAGCCAAAGGCAGATGCCCAACAACTGAGCCACCCAGGCGCCCCTATAATCTTTCTTATCTAACAAGTGATGTTGTTGAATCAGGGTTCCAACGGAGGATTATGTTTAAAAGTTACCTGAATTAATTGCTGTGTATGTGGTTGTTATAACTTTGATATAGAGATGGATTCACTTTTTTGTTTTAGTTTTATCCCTCTTTATTAATTTCTGAATATGTAAAGTATTTACATTGCTCAAAGTCAAAATTATATAAAAAGTATATACCTTTTGGTATATCTTTGTGGAGCAAATAAATGTGCTGTATGACCAGATGTTTTCTCTTCAGACACATCCACGCACACAAAGTCATCAATTCTCTATTTTTAGTTTGTAATTTGGACCCAAGTCCATGAAGTAAAAAGGTCATTTCTCTATGTTCTCTATGCCATTTCTTTCACATCTTAACACAAGGAATATTGAGAGAGTCTCGACTTCATCCTTTAATGCACAAAAATGTGATGCACCAAAACAAATAGAGCACGCAACTCTTGATCTCGGGGTTGTAAAGTTTGAGCCCCACGTTGGGTGCAGAGAATACTTAAAAATAAAATCTTGGGGCACCTGGGTGGCTCAGTCGGTTAAACCTCCAACTCTTTTTTTTTTTAAGATTTATTTATTTATTTGAGAGAGCGAGAATGAGAGAGAGAGAGAGTACACGAGAGGGGGGACGGTTAGAGGGAGAAGCAGGCTCCCTGCCGAGCAGGGAGCCTGATGCGGGACTCGATCCTGGGACTCCAGGATCATGACCTGAGCCGAAGGCAGTCGCCTAACCAACTGAGCCACCCAGGCGCCCCAAACCTCCAACTCTTGATTTCAGCTCAGGTCATGGTCTCGGGGTCATGAGATCAAGCCCTGTGTTGGACTGTGTGCTCAGCATGGAGTCAGCCTGGGATTCTCTCTCTCCCTCTCCCTTTGCCTCCTCCCCTGCTTGTGCTCTCTCTCTCTCTCAATAAATAAAATCTTTTTAAAAATCTTAAAAAAAAAACAACAAAATATCTCAAAACAGTATAGGATACTGACACATGGGGTCCTCTTGCTGATTTTTACATAACATCAAAAGCACTTCTATAAATGTGCAGGTCCTAGATGCAAGAGAAAGACACTGTGGGCCATAGTCAGAGTGCTTGCTGCATCTGAGAAAGTGGCTAGTCCTACAGGGTGAAGTAATCATGGTAAGTTTACCTGGTGACAATCCCATTTTCTGCAAGAATGAAGGCTGCAGTAGGACTGGCAGCCCTGATGAGGCTCTGCAGCTGGACAAGGAGAGGGTGCCTCTGCTCCGTGGTGTGACTGGTGAACACCACATTACTCACCAGGCCTGGGGAATAAAACCAAGAACAGTTCAGGCTTCGGAGGTCTGATTGGGGCTGAGGGCTCACACAATGTGAGCCTTTGCTCCCTTCCTGATCATCCCTTCCAGTAGCCCTCTTATGCCGACACCCCTGACCCCCAACACCTGCTCCCCTGTCTGTCACTGCCACTTCTTGGAGTGAATGGCCTCAAGCCTGTAGCTGCCTCGCTTCTTACCCTCCTCTACTTTCTCAATTCTGCTCTCCAGCTGGAAACTCTCCTGGAGCTTCTTCATCAAAGGGCCCTTCCCACATCCCTTGTCCTTAACCTCTTCCGGAACCCGTGCCAGACTCCATCACCAGTTTAGACCACAGACATTTACCAAGCACAAACCATACGTCAGGCACTCACCATTAGATTCTCAAAGAGTGCACAGGCAAGGAGTTGCTCACACGGACCTACAATTCTAAGATAAGTGCTAACACAGATATTCACACAGTCATACAGTAAGGAAGAGTGGTGCCGGCAATGAGGGGTTGTGGAGTGGGTAAAAATCCCTCCCAAGCTTTCATGGATACATAGAAGGAAAATCTATGCTACAGAGAATTTGGAAATCAGGGAAGTTATCATATCCTACCATGCCAACATAATTATAATTCCATACTCATTCCTGTTTTGACATAGTTATGATCAGAGCATATACACCATTTCCACTATAAGATCACTTGCATTTTTGTTATTCAACCATTTTTATTCACTTATTAATACTGTGAAAATTTCAAACATATCCAAAAATTTTGAAAGTGGTACAATGAACTCCCATGTGCCCGTCACCCTTCAAGAATTAACAACACTTGGCTAACTGCATTTCTTCCATATCACATGCCAGCCCTTGCCCCTTTCCCCGGGATGATTTTGAAGTCAATCCCAGACATCCTATTCTTTCATCCAAAAATATTTCAGTATATTTAAAAAATTAATAATTAACAATGAATATTTTCTTAGAGGTGATTTTTTTGAACCAGGAACCAAAGTCCACACACTATATTTCATTGATACATCTCATAATTCTCTTTCAATCTGCGGTGTCTCATTTCTTTGTAATTTATTTGTTGAACAGCTGTGTCCTGTAAATTTCTGCCGTCTAGATTTTGCTGATTGTAACCCCATAATGTTGCTTTAACATACTGGCAGCTAGATCTCTTTTACAGATTCAATCTTTTATTTTTTTTTATTATTTTAAAGATTTTATTTAGTCATTTGACAGAGAGAGACACAGCGAGAGAGGGAACACAAGCAAGGGGAGTGGGAGAGGGAGAAGCAGGCTCCCGGCCGAGCAGGGAGCCTGACGCGGGGCTCGATCCCAGGACCCCGGGACCACGATCCGAGCCAAAGGCAGACGCCCAACGACTAAGCTACCCAGGCGCCCCTCAATCTTTTAAAATATAAACTATTTTTAAAAAAATTTCTTGTTCTTGGGGGCAGGGAACCTGTTTCTCCCTCTCCCTCTCTCTCTCTCTGTCAAATAAATAGTCTTAAAAAAAATTAAAAAAATTTGTTCTTTCTCTAATTTTTTAAAAAAGATTTATTTATCTTAGACAGAGAGTGTGAGTGAGTGAGCACAGGGAGGAGGGGCAGAGGGAGAGGGAAAGAGAATCTTTTTTAAAAAAATTTATTCATTTTAGAGAGAGAGTGCACACGCACACAAAAGAGAAAGAGAGTGGGGAGAGGGGCAGAGGGAGAGAGAATCCTGAGGCAGACTCCTTGCTGAGTGCAGAGCCCAGTGGGTGGCTCAGTCCCAGGACCCTGAGATCCTGACCTGAGCTGAAACCTAGAGTTGGCTGCTTAACCGACTGAGCCACCCAGAGAGAGAGAGAGAATCTTAAGCAGACTCCGGGCTGAGCACAGAGCCTGAAGCCAGGCTTGTTCTCATGACCCTGAGATTAGGACCTGAGCTAAAATCAAGAGTCAGCCATTTAACTGACTGAGCCACCCAGGCGCCCCCCTTATAACTTTTTGATAGATCTAAATCACTGTTTCTTATAATATCACTTTTAGACAATGCCTATTGGCTTTTCTACGTGACAGATGGGGAAACTGGAATATTCAGAAGTGTTCTTCCCACTTCGCCATCACATTCTGGTTGGTTACATTAGTAATTTTAGTCCCTCCAGTGTATGTCTTTACAACTAACTACATACTAAGAGTATGACTCACTCTTCATAACCTGATTTTACAGCTCTAAACTTTATTGATCTCCCACTTTGGAAGATGTAGAGAGAGTATCTCTTGCTGCCTCCTAATTCTTTGTTAAATAGAATTTCATTTATAGGTTTTCAAGATTTTCAACATTTATATTCTATTTTGTAATAGAATTCTCATGGGTGTTATCATTAACTCTATATCTAAGATTAAAATCTTTTTAATAGGAGAGGCTAGCTTTTATAAATGATTAGTTCATAAGTGGTTATCTCTAAATTACAGAGACTTCGGCTGTCCTAAGTAACCTTGTAATTGTGGGATCCTGAATGATGAATATTCAGTATAGAGGACTCTGTACAAATACTATTTAATTAAGCTGAGTGTTTAGTTTAAAAAAAAATCAGCTGTATTTAGTTTTTGAGGGCAAAACTCAAACAATGCAAAGAAGGATTCATGAGGAAAATAACCCCCCTTCCTCCTCAGCCGTCTAGTTTCCTTCCCTGGAGGCAACCACCGTTATCAGATTCTCAGATCTCCTTCCAGGATGTGCTGTGTACACACAAGTAATTGTGGGTATACCTTTTTCCCCCCACAAATAGTGGCATATTATACTGTTCTGCACCTTGTTTTTTTTGCTTAAGCTCTTTAACTTTTTAATTTTGGTAAAGCTTACTTTTTTGTTAAAATCTTCCCTATTACCTTACCATCTCAATCCTTCATGTGACTTTGCTCTCTCCCCTCCTTTAAGCTATAAAAGCTCCTATGAATAACACAGGTGGTATTTAAAATACAGGACTCAGTCTTATTTATCTTCTTCATATACGTAAAAAGATAGCATAATGTAAAAATTAAAGCATGGGTTTTAGAGCCAGGCAGATCATGAGTTTGAATGTGGGGCTCCACTAATTACTAATGAATGACATCGGGGCAAATTGCTCAACTTTCTCTCTAAGCCAAATTTCCTCCTCTGTTAGATGGGAACAGTAACACATACCTGCAGGTTATCAGTAAATACTTATCACAGGGCCTACAGATAGTAAGAACTCATTAAATGCAACATAATGGCCACCACCATCCCCACCACCCTCATTGTCTGGGGAGCAACAGCCTAAGAATGAGACCTCTACACGGACACTGAGGGGCCTGGACTGATCCATTTCTCAGACAGACAAGGGTGGCTATGGCACCAGCAGGAAGCTAGGTCATGTGACTCTCACCAGTGAGGCTGCCGAGTCCATGGTTCAGATGAGTGGCCATCGCTAGATGGAAGGCAACTTCCAGGATCCTTGGCTCCTGCCTCTAGTCTGAGGCAGATGTAAACCATACTTCCTTCCTCTCGACACTCATACTAATGAAAAAAGTGTTCTAAAAACGCTAAAGACTGGGGGCGCCTGGGTGGCTCAGTCGTTAAGCATCTGCCTTCGGCTCAGGTCATGATCCCAGGGTCCTGGGATCGAGCCCTGAATCGGGCTCCCTGCTCAGCGGGAAGCCTGCTTCTCCCTCTCCCACTCCCCCTGCTTGTGTTCCCTCTCTTGCTCTCTCTCTCTGTCAAATAGATAAATAAAATACTAAAAAATAAATAAAAATGCTAAAGACGGAATCTGACCTCACAAACTGTCTGGATGCATTCAATTCATGACCGGGGAGCAGGGATTAGGAGCTTCATGCCAATGGTCACATGTTACTATGGGGAAAGGATACATATGAAGGTTATGCCACATGACTGGGACCACAGACATCAGGACTTACAATTCACCTGCTGAGCACAGAACCTCCTTCCTAAGTGTTTATGAATAGTTTGGGGATCTATCAGTTCCTTGGTTCTGAGATGTAGGTTCTATTCTTCTCAGGTATCTGGTAGTGCTCAGCTAGTAAGCTGACCTTAGGCCTTTGCACAGTGCTTGAGAGACCTCTCAGGATTCAAGGGTGAGTTTCAACAGCCTCCCTTGACATCCAAGTAGTGAGTGCAGCTCTGCTTCCTCCTGTCACTTGGTGAAAGGCTGCCCAGTTCCCCAAATGTGGGCTGTGGAGACACCTGAGTCCTCCTCCTGGCCTGGTGAGTGCTAAACAGCTCCTGGATCCATCATCTACTATCAATCCCTGCTACCATTTGTCTGGTTCAGGCTGCTAGTCTCTTTGCTAGGTCACTGCTTATTCTGTGGACTTCCAGGCTTCTCTTACTATAATTCATTCTAACTATTGTAGTCAGAGTACTCTTTCAAAAACAGAAAATCTGATCATATCAGATGTGCTCTGGTCACCATCAGGCCTTCGCTCTTGCTGGTCCTTTTGCCCGGAACCATCTCTCCCCTCCTCTTTGTTGGCCCAACTCCTCCTTCAGGCTATAGACAATTTGAATAGCACCTCTTCCAGAAGCCTTCCCCAACCGCCCAGGACTGGGCTGAAGCAGGCTCTAGATACAGATTTGCTGAATAAGTGAATGAATGAATCAAGTGTCATAAAAGATACATGCAACCTGATGTCCAGTGCAGCTGCCTAAGCAGCTAAGCTGTGGGCACCCACATGCCAGAATTTTTCCCACTTCTAAGTCTGAGCAAATCCCATTCATCAGACAGCCATCCGAAAGGTTTCTAAGACTTACCAATATATACACATTTTTGGTAAAAAATTCATAAGGTACAAAAGGGTATTCAAACCAAGCTTCTTCCTCCCTCCTCTGGCACCCCAAGTCCTAGTTCTCTTTCCCAGAGGCAACCACTGACAACCAGATCTTGGGTATGCTATTTCAGATAGTCTATGCGTATGCAAGTGTACAAGAAGATACAGAATCACGTTTTCTTAAGAGCTTGTCCCACACAAAACCTCTATCCTCAAGGTCTCCATGTATAACCTAGTTGTGGTAATGGCACAGACTGAAGAATTCAAATGGAGAATATGCCAGCATTTTGTTTATTCTATTTTAAAACATTTAAAAATTTCTGTTCAGAAGCTTTAACACTAAGATGGACCATTCTCAGCCACAGTGTCAGGGAAGGCTCCTAATGAAGGTGACACTGGTTGTGTCTGTGCACTCAGTCCCATTTAGAAAGGTCACTCTGGAGGCTGCAGGGGAAGCACTGAGGATGAGGCTGGTGAGCCTAATGCCAGAAATCCATGTCCTACGGCTGCACCAGGGCCTGACCGGGGCCTCTGGAAATGGAGTGAGGCAAGATCAGAAGGCCAGGCCCAGAATGTAGCATAGTGGGGGAAGCAAAGCAGAGTTCTAGAAGGCTCAGCACATTCCAGAGGTGGCAAACATAGGAGCCGGATCCTGCAAGAGGCCCATGAGATTTCCATGAGACAAGAATGGCTGTGATGGATCTTGCAGTGAGGAGTCAGCAAAAGCTGAGTGAAGACCTATAAATGTCCTAGGACTCTGTGGGGTATCTTCTTGGGCAAAAGAAACTGGAGAATCAGACTAGTGTAAATGTGGCAACCTAAGTTGTGTGCACCAGGATCACAAGCATAGGCCTGGCCTATTCTGGAAAAGGCTGGGGTCTGGATCTCTGATGGACACCTTGCCAGGAGTCCTGTCTGCCTCACCAGTATCATGTAGATACACCCTGGGGGGTTGGGATTCTAGGTCAGGAATTGGACACAGAAAAGGGGCTTTGCTTTATAGGGGAACAAGCAAAAGGATTATCCTCAGCATTCCTTAGGCCAGCTATGCAAACTACCACCTGCCAAGAGGAAATGCCATCTGTGAGGCAGGTACAGCAGTTATCTGGAGCAGAGGATGAAGAGGCCACTGTGGGCGTTTCATCTTGCTTGGGCCAGGAGCTTCCTTCTGCTCCGTATCAAAGAATGGATACCCACATTTGGCCATGGTCTTACCAGTCTGGGATGTGAGTGAGTGGACAGCCTGGCCTGCCCATTCCCCAGAGTGGAGAAACACCTCTAAGGTCTGACTGTCCCAGTCTGGGCTAAAGGCCTCCAGAAGCCCAGGAGAAAGCAAAGTTTGTTTTATCCACCCTTAGATACTTCCAAAAGCAGGACATGGTAGAAAATGTCTTTGCTCTTCTCTCAAATCAGCATTATACTGAGTCTTGTTTGCTGTTTAAGCTCTGAGATTATTTCCTAATCCTTGATTTCTGTAACACACATCATCTTGGGGCTGCAATATAGTCCTTTCTCATTGTAAAACAATCCTTTGTTGTAAAAGCAATGAATCAGGGAGCCTGACTCATGAACAGGAGCAAAGAGAGGCAATATGCTCCCTCGGGACATGAAGTGTTTGTCTACTGGTGGCAGATCCCACTGCCAAGCTAGTCACCAAATCTCTGAGGATAAAAGAAATACTTGCCTTTTATTTCCTCCCTCCCTGGACAGCCCATGCCCATGGTGAGCCAGGTCAGACCAGTTCATAGGGTCCTTTGGGCCCAGATGCAAGGGGAAGATAACTACTAAGACACTGTCACTCTACAAGTCCTTTGGAGTTTAGAAAAACATCACCCATGGCCTCAAGGTTATCTGCCCACATCCCTATCTTTATACATGCACAGAATCTGATACAAGTTGCCTTTGAACACTGAGTAAGGAAGCAGTGTTAATGAAATCTGTCTACCAAGTGCCAGAGAGAATCCAGTCTGTCTTGGCCTATAAGGTCTTTCCTCCCAAGAAGAGAACTCAGGTTCATGGACAATGAAGACAGAGCACCTCCCCAAGGCTCTCGGCTAGGGCAGTTTGACTATCTGTGCTGTGTGCAAAAAAACAAAAGGGGCACGGAGGGAGAAAGTGCCAAGGAGCCAAGGTGCATTAGGGTGGCAATAATCATGTGGTGGACAGGGGATGACTATAGCCCACACCCTTGGGTTTGACCATGACTTGCAAACATATATCCAAGGACCAGACAGTGATCCTTGGTTATCTCCTGGGCCTATGTTTTTGCCTTTGCTTTATATCTCAAGGACAGATACCACCAACCTTCCCAACCTCCCAACTTTGGAACTTAGAGCTCTAAATACCTCTTTCTCCAACTCATGCCCCACATCTAGTCTGTCACAACATTCTACAGACCCAACCTCCATAAAACCTCCTTCATCTACGTGGAGTGGATACTGTGGGTGGACCCAACCTCCTCTATTCCACTCTGCTTCTGGGGTGCTGTGCCTGGAAAGCAACAAAAGACTCTAAAAGCTGGACTTGAGACTCCCTGGAGCGGCAGTCCAACACACACATTCCTCCCTCCAGTGACCCGGCTCCTGCCCTGTGCAGCACCCAGCTCAGCTGTTTCCCAAGACAATAGCTCTGGTATGCTCAGTTGTTTCCGCTCCCTGCGGACTGGCAATGGGATCAGCAGGGTAAAACTGTGCTGGGGACACCAAGTTATTTTCTTCTGTCTGATTTCTTCTTGCTGGGCTGGCTCAGGAAGCTCAGACCCCAGGTCTTCTGACAACAATGAGCATTTTATCATCACTGCAGGAAATTCAGAATTTATTCTGGGTCTCCAGGCACTACAGTTAATACGACTAAAAAGTGCTACTTCCAGGGTTGCCAGATGGGAGAACAATGCAAGGTTGAATGTAACCTACAGGATGGATGGATTTTTCTAAATGCTACCAAGGAGGTGTGGAAAATTCCAGTGTATATAGGAGGGGATTAAGGGAGAAGGTCCTACTGGACCATACTGTGCACTCATGGGACAGGAGAAGTGCATCAAGACCTTGTTGATCCAGAGGCTAGGAATACCTAATACCTTTTCAGTCCACTGATATTAGTTGGAAGGCCAGGGCAGACTTAAGCCCCGCTCAGGAGAGCTGTTGTCATGGCAGCTTATCATCTTAAGAGACAAACTCAGAAAGAAATCTGCCTATCAAATATGATAAAAGAAAAAGATGTCAAAGGTTTCCCTGGACCAATTTTGTTTGTTTTAGATTTTAGAATGGGAGGAAGGAGATGAAGAAAAGTCTGTTACATCTAAACAGAATTTGAAAGGCATGCAAAAAAGCAGGAAGTAAAACATATTGCTTACCTTGTGAACACTGGTCAAGACATTTAGGAAAGAGAAATCTAGAGGGGGAAAAAAGAGAGAAATATTTAAAAACCATTAATGTCAGAATTCTTATTTATTATTTCCCACAAAAATGTGAATATCCAAGCTGACTTATTCAATGGGGCAAGTGGCAGGCAGTACTAAGCAGCAAGAATTGGTTTTCGGGGCACCTGGGGGCTCAGATAGTTAAGCATCTGCCTTCGGCTCAGGTCACGATCCCAGGGTCCTGGGATGGAGCCCCACGTCAGGCTCCTGGCTCAGTGGGGAGTCTGCTTCTCCCTCTCTCCCTGCCTCTCCCCCTTCTTGTGTTCTGTCTCTCTCTCTCAAATGAATAAATAAAATCTTTACTAAAAAAAAAAAAAAAAGAATCGGTTTTCATAGCTTTGAACCAAAGCTCTCTAAGCCAGGAACCCCACAGAAGCAGTCCTTATGTGGCCAACTCTTGATGGAATGTTGAAGAGGGGATAGAGGCCTAGTCTCTAGATTACAAGAAATAGAAAAGAAAGCAGGTTTTTTTGTTTTTTTAAGAGACACTGTACTGATCATAAAGGAGAAATTTCAAAGGAAAATGAGAAGAAATTATATTCCCCTAACTCTTCCAGGGGTCTTCAGTACTAAAGTTGCCATGCTTCCCTTTATGTGCATGCTGGAATCCTGGTTCCCCTTCAACCCCATTCTGAGCTCTAATGGTGAACGAATAGCAGGAAACTGATTGGATCACAGATGAAGCAGGTTGAGAGTGACTGATTCAAAGAGTGAGTTAGTTAGCTAACGCAGGAAAAAACTCACACTCTCAAGTGCTTTTAAACTCCTAAAGCATCATAGTACGCTTCTTAGGGAAGATAGCTAACACGAATGAGAATAACTGCCTTTTATCAAGCTCTTCCTCTGGGTACCGTGCAAGCAGTTCTCATGTACAGTCTTGTTCTGTCCTCATATCTACTCGATGCCTTGGGTACTTACAAGCTGAGAAGAGTGGGTGCGTTTACAATAGCTAAGCAGTCTAAGCACTTTGCCCAAGGTCTCACACGAAGCTAGAAAGTGGGAGGACTTATGTAGGGACCCAGGTCTGTTTAGTACTGTAGAGCTCCCATGTTTTCTTTCCCTACAAATGAGATGCTTGCTGAAGCCACACTTCTGAATTGTTGCTGGTCTAGGCGCAGGTAGTAATGATGTTCAAATCACCAGGGGGGAATTTCTCTCCTGCAATCTCCTTTGTGGTGGCAAGTTTTCACCCTTCTATTTACTTTCTGAAAATATCATTTGGAACCAAATTTGGTAGGTAAGTGAGCTGGATGAATACCACTTTGGACTGTTGCTGTAGTTCTCTTGCCTGACTCCTTCATAGTTTCTGAGGAATTCCAAGGAGAAACCCCCATGTGCTCTGAGCAAGATCAAGAGCCCTGGAACTGGGAAGACACATCCATCCAACACTGGAATCTCCCAAGAAGAGAACTCAGACTTCACTGCACTCAGTCTGAATGGCCTGACACATCACAAACACATTCTTAGAAACTGTCTGTCCCCATCAGTGCCTGTGGTTATAGTACATGCCCTTAAAGGCCCTTCTCAGCACCCTGCTTGCTTCCTCACAGCAGCCCACAGCAATTCACACCACAGACATCTTAGACAAGACAAGCAAAGTTCTCCCTCAAGGCATCTTATCCAATCACAGGCTGGATGCTCATGCTTTAAACCTCTGACGGCTACAAAGAAAATATTCAGGACACATAGAATTGCACATATACATGACTCTCTAAAAAAAACTGGAATGCAATTTCTCATATCTTGGCATCTTTGGCATCTCTGTCCCTCAAATTCATGTTGGCTTTCTTTCCTAATCCAACTAGGGGTTATTATTACTTCTTTATAATTCTTACGAAACTGCATCAAATCTTTTATTATGGCACCTCTTACCTCAATCATGATTATTTGGGTACATGTCATTGGTGTGGCATTTGGAAAATATATTTAACTTTTCTGAGCATCAGCTCCCTCATGGTAAAACATCGTAATGATGCCTACCTTAAGGGGGTATTTTGAGGATTAAGAGGGGTAAAGTATCACAGCAAAACAAACAGCACAAAATAAATATTGGCTCTCTGCTTTCCTTCTCTACATATCATCCTCCCTACTAAACTGTAGTATATTGGGCGCCTGGGTGGCTCAGTTGGTTAAGCGACTGCCTTCGGCTCAGGTCATGATCCTGGAGTCCCAGGATTGAGTCCTGCATCAGACTCCCTGCTCAGCGGGGAGTCTGCTTCTCCCTCTGACCTTCCCCTCTCTCATGTACTCTCTCTCATTCTCTCTCTCAAATAAATAAATAAAAAATCTTTAAAAAAAAATAAACTGTAGTATTTTTTTTAAACTAGTATTTTTGAAGAGTGCCTGGCATAGGACTCTTAAATAGAGCAGATGAGTTCATTAAAATGTACATACAATGTATATATAGGTTATTGACCAGCTCTTCCTCTAAGTAACAGAAACGACTGTGATTATAAGCCTCACATAAGGATGGTATCCTGCATTTTGTAGTGTGCCAACCCACTCCATGATTTATATAAAATTCTAGTAAATACTGATCCAATCTGTCCCAAAACATGGGCCCCACAATTCCTACATGCATATCCACAAAACTGCAGATACCACATGAGCAGAGATCTGGGATGACTTATTCCTTGCTGCCCCCTCAATGATTAGAATGGTCCCTGGCACACAGCCGACCCAACAGATACTCAATGAATGAAATCCACTAGAATAAAAATACCAGACAAATCTCACATAGACTCATCCTGAATCCAAACTTAGCCCACCCTTAAAGAAGCCGCACTAATCCCCACCTCACAGAATGGAAAAAGACACCCTACTATGTTCTGCTCCCACCTGTTTTTTTAAACCATAATCTGGAAGCAATGATGTAAATTTTATTTTTGCTAAGGTAGCCACTTTACAAAAAACCCCCAAAAACACTGAATTAAGTTTTAAAAACTTGAGTCTCAAAAAATCTTTTCTTATTATAAAAGCAATATACAACCCACAGCTAACATCATACTTAATGGTTAAAGACTAGATGTTCTCCTTTTCAGATCAGGAACAAGAGAGGATATCTGCTCTTGCTATTTCTACTCATTATATTGGAGGTTCTAGTCAGGGGAATTAGACAAGAAAAACAAAGTGCATCCAGACTGGAAAGAAAAAAGTAAAGCTATCTCTCCATAGTCATGACATGCTTTTGTATATAGAAAATCCTAAAGAGTACACACAAAACACTAACAGAATTAACAAATGTGTTCAGCCAAGGTTGTAGGATGTAAGATCAATATACAAAAATCAATTGCATGTCCATATACTACCAATGAACAATCCAAAATGGTATTTAGAAAACAATTCCATTTACAATAACATCACAAAGAACAAAATACTTAGGAATAAATTAAACAAAGGAAGCATAAGACTTGTACACAAACATCACTGAAAGAAATTTAAGACCTAAATAAATGGAAAGATTGAGCCAGGTTCATGGATTGTAAGACTTAATATTTTTAAGATGGCAATACTTCTCAAACAGATCTATAAATTCATTGAAATACCTACCAAAATCTCAGTTGTCTTTTCTTGTAGGAACTGACAAGCTGATCCTTAAATTTACATGGAAATGCAAGGAACTCAGAATAGTCAAAACAATCTTGAAAAAGAACAAAGTTGAAGGACTCACACTTCTCAATTTCACAACTTACGACAAAGCTACAATAATCAAAACAATGTGCTACTGACATAAGGACAGACATGTCTATCAGTGGAATACTGCTGAGAGCCCAGAAAATAAGCCTTCACATTTACAGTGGATTGGTTTTTGACAAGAGTGCCAGGACAATTCAATGGGGAAATAATAAGTCTTTTCAACAAATGGTGCTGGGGCAGCTGGATATCAACATGTTGAAATAATGAAGTTGGACCCCTACTTCATGCTGTATGTAAAAATTAACTCAAGATGGAACATAGGTCTAAATATAAGAGCTAAAACTATGAAACGCTTAGAAGAAAACACTGGGATAAATCTTTGTGACTTTGGATTCGGTAATGCTTTCTTAGATATAACACCATAAGCACAAGCAATGAAAGAAAAAATAAATTGGACTTCATTAAAATGGAAAACTGTGATTCATAGGATACCATCTAGGAAGTAAAAAGATAACCCATGGGAGAGAATTTTTGCAAATCAAGTATCTTATAAAGGACTTGGATTCGGAATATACGAAGCACTTTTGCAACTCAAAAAGAGACAACCCAGGGGCGCATGGCCGGCTCAGTTGGTACAGCATGTGACACTTAATCTTGGGGTCATGAGTTCAAGCCCCATGTTGGGTACAGAGATTACTTAAAAAAAAAAAAAAAGAAAAAAAAGAGACAGCCCAATTTAAAAATGGGCAAAGAGTTTAATGGACTTTTCTACAAAAAAACATACAAGTGGCCAATAAGCAAATGAAAAGATGCTGAATATCATTAGTATTAGGGAAATGCAAAGTAAAACTACAAGGAGATACCACTCTACACAATACAGACAGAAAATAACAAATATTGGTGAGAACATGGAGAAACTGGAATCCTCATACACTGTGGTGGGAATGTAAATGGTGTAGTGGCTTTAGGTAACAGTTTGCAGTTCCTCAAAGTTAAATGTATGGTTACTATATGACCCAGCAATTCTACTCCTAGGTATATGCCCAGAGAACAAAAAATATGACCACATGAAATCTTATACACACATGTTTCTAGCATTTATAATTTATTTATAATAGCCCCCAAAATGTCCATCGAATGATGAATGAATAAATAAGATGTGGTATATCCATACAATAGAATATTATTTGGCCATTAAAAGGAATGAAGTTACTCACACATGTTAAAACATGGATGTACCTTGAAAACATTTTGCTAAGTAGAAGAAGCCAGACACAAAAGGCTGCATGTTACATGATTACGTTTATATGAAATGTCCAGAATAAGCAAATCCACAGAAAGTAGACTAACAGCTGCCAGGGGTTGGGAGGAGGAAGAAATAGGGAGTGACTGAATTGTTTACTTTTTTTTTTTTTTAAGATAGAGCATGAGTGGAGATGGGGGAGGTACAGAGGGAAAGAGAGAGAGAGATTCTTTTTTTTTAAAAAAAATATATATTTTTTAGATTTTATTTATTTATTTGAGAGAGAGAGAGAATGAGAGATAGAAAGCACGAGAGAGAAGAGGGTCAGAGGGAGAAGCAGACTCCCTGCTGAGCAGGAAGCCCGATGTGGGACTTGATCCTGGGACTCCAGGATCATGACCTGAGCCGAAGGCAGTCGCTTAACCAACTGAGTG
>NW_027397091.1:1184390-1213895 GCF_003265705.2 Callorhinus ursinus
TTTGAGAGAGAGAGAGAATGAGAGATAGAAAGCACGAGAGAGAAGAGGGTCAGAGGGAGAAGCAGACTCCCTGCTGAGCAGGAAGCCCGATGTGGGACTTGATCCTGGGACTCCAGGATCATGACCTGAGCCGAAGGCAGTCGCTTAACCAACTGAGCCACTCGGGCGCCTGAGAGAGAGATTCTTAAGCAGGCTTCACACTCAGTGTGGAGACAGATGTGGGGCTCATCGTGGAGCTTGATCTCACAATCCTGATTATGATCCAAGCCGAAATCAAGAGTCGGATGCTTAACCGACCAAGCCCCTGAATTGTATACTTTATTTTTTTTTAAAGATTTTATTTATCTGACAGAGAGAGACACAGTGAGAGTGGGAACACAAACAGGGGGAGTGGGAGAGGGAGAAGCAGGCTTCCTGCCAAGCAGGGAGCCTGATGCGGGGCTGGATCCCAGGACCCTGGGATCACCACCTGAGCCAAAGGCAGACACTGAACAAGTGAACCACCCAGGTGCCCCAGAATTGTATACTTTAAAAGAGTAAATTTTATGGCATGTGAATTATACTTCAATAAAGTTGTTATATTTTTTAAAAAGCAGTACACATGCATACTACAAAATATCAAATGGTTTCCTCATTAACCAGAACTTGTCTCCAAGGAAATGGCCATTTCCCAGAAGGAACTACCATTAATAGTTTGGTATGTATTCTCTTAGACAGTTCCTATACACATACAAATAAACATTTAAAAAATACATACTGTTTTGGCAATTTACTTTTCTCACCTCACAATATATTGTGGACATTGTTATGTGTTAGTACACAGAAATCTACTTACTTTTTTTAAATGCCTGCATAGTATTCCATTATATGAATATTCCCAAATTTAACCAGTCTAAGTCTTACTAATGAGCATTTGGATTATTTCCAGTTGATATAATAAAGTGTTTTATTTATTATTTATTTATTTAAGATTTTATTTATTTATTTGACAGAGAGAGACACAATGAGGGAGGGAACACAAGCAGGGGGAGTGGGTAAGGGAGAAGCAAGCTTCCTGTGGAGCAGGGAGCCTGATGTGGGGCTCGATCCCAGGACCCTGGGATCATGACCAGAGCCAAAGGCAGATGCTTAACGACTAAGCCACCCAGGCGCCCCAATAAAGTGTTTTCTTTTTTAAAGATTTTATTTATTTATTTATTTGAGAGAGAGGTGGGGGGAGGAACAGAGGGAGAGGGACAAGCAGACTCCATGCTGAGTGCGGAGGCTGACACAGGTTCGATCTCATGACCATGAGATCCTGACCTGAGCTGAAATCAAGAGTTGCACACTTAACTGATGAGATACCCAGGCACCCCTAAACAGTGGGGGTTTTTTTTAGTAAAGATTTTTATTTTTTAAGTAATCTCTATACCCAGTGTGGGCTTGAACTCGCAACCCCAACATCAAGAGTCACATGCTCTACTGACTGAGTCAGTCAGGCGCCCTGGTATTATAAACAGTGTTGTTTTGAACATTGCAGAGCACATCTGTCATGTTTCAGCCTGCTCAGGACTTCTAAACAACTTTCCTAGGCTTGAACTTAGGAAGTCCATCTCTTTTCTTTGTGTGTGTGTGTGTTTTTTTTAAGATTTTATTTATTTGACACAGAGAGAGAGACAGTGAGAGAGGGAACACAAGCATGGGGAGTGGGAGAGGGAGAAGCAGGTTTCCCGCTGAGTAGGGAGCCCAATGCAGGGCTTGATCCCAGGACCCCGGGATCATGACCTGAGCCGAAGGCAGACGCTTAATGACTGAGCCACCCAGGTGCCCCAGTCCATCTCTTTTGTAAATAGCACAAAACTACTTTCCCAGCCTTTCTTGCAGTCTGGTGCAGGCATGTGATCTAAGTTCCACCAACCAGATTACTGCAAGACTCCCACTGGCAGTGAGCAAGGTGAGTGAGAGGATGTACGGTAAGCAGACCCCATTTTCTGGTGAAGGAAGTGGCTGAGATATCCCCCTATCAGGGCAGGCCTAAGAGGTTTGAGCATTGCTCCTGGTTGCCTAGCCAATACAGCCCGGCCACCCTGGAGACTCTGTAAGCTATAATGTCCTTTAGTAAATCCCTTTCCATTAAAACATACTGGAGTAGGGGCACCTGGGTGGCTCAGTTGTTTAGGCGTCTGCCTTTGGCTCGGGTCATGATCCCGGAGTCCTGGGATCGAGCCTCATTAGTAAACCACTATAGTAAACCACTTCCCTGCTCAGCGGGAAGCCTGCTTCTCCCTCTCCCACTCTCCCTGCTTGTGTTCCTGCTCTCGCTGTCTCTCTGTCAAATAAATAAATAAAATCTTTAAAAAAGAAAACAAACCATACTGGAGTAGGCTTTACTGCTTAGAATTAAGAATTCCATCTGCAACAAACTCCCCTACACATATGTATCTTTTGAATATTTGTACAAATATAACTATACAAACTTCTAGCAATGGAATGGCCAAATGTGTCTTTAAACAGATTATATCATTTTATATTTCTATCAACACTGTATGAATGTACCTATTTTCCTACACTGTTGCTATGTAATAAACCACCCCAAAACTAAAGTGGCTTCAAATAACGATGATGTATTTATTCCTCACGATTCTGTGGATTAGATGGGCAGTTGTTTTGGCTTGGGCAGCTCAGCTGGGGCTGATGGTCTGAGATGGTCTCACTCACAGCCAACTGGGGTCTTAGCTCAGATGGAGGAAGCTAGGCCTATCTTTCCACGTGACCTCTCATCCTCTATCAGCCTAGTCCAGGCTTCTTCATATGGTGGTCTCAGCTCTCAGAGACATAGAGAGCAAGCCCCTGTGGGTAAATGCTTTTTATTTATTTATTTATTTATTTTAAAGATTTTTTATTTATTTATTTGACAGAGACACAGTGAGAGAGGGAACACAAGCAGGGGGAGTAGGAGAGGGAGAAGCAGGCTTCCCGCCGAGCAGGGAGCCCGATGTGGGGCTCGATCCCAGGACCTTGGGATCATGACCTGAGCTGAAGGCAGACGCTTAACGACTGAGCCACCCAGGCACCCCGGTAAATGCTTTTTAAACCTCTGCTTATTTGTTGCTTCTTGCTGTCCCATTGACCAAAGCAAGTCACATGCTCAAGCCCAAACTCAAAGTATAAGAAGTAGATTCAACTCTTCAGTTCTTGATGGAAGGGGCTGTTTTCACTATAGCCGTATTTTAAATTTTCCACAGTTGGCCATGTAAAAAAATTTTTCTTTTTTTTTTTTTAATTTATGGGTTTAACACTGGCCATTTAATTTTTTTTTAATGGAATGGGCTTAACTTTATTTAATAACTTTCTATTCTTGATCATGGGTGCCACAATTCTCTTATTCTATTTCATGTGTACCTCTTACACATGGAATGTAACAGCGCATAGCCCATGTGCAGGGACTAATCATTAGTTTTCCAACAGAGCATTAGTAAAACCACTATAGTAAATTACTTTCTGGAAGGAGTTCAAAGGTAAATTTGGAAATTTCTCATTAATTCCTAAAAATATGAGCAAATCAGTAACTATGACTTACTGACCTAATAGTTTTGATCTCCCAGTATGAAAAAAACCCTGAAGAAATTAGTATACTCATAGTCCTAAAACCCATGATTTTATTAGTTATATTTTTATATTCCACGACCCCAATTCATACATGATATAGCCTTACTTCTATACTTAAATAGATTATATGCTCATCTTTAGTCCTTTTATATATTTCTCACTTATTTCTTTATCTGAATTCTCTTAAGGACCCTTATTCTTCACATGTTGGCAAACCCATTATTCAACGATATTTCATAAGCATTAAACAGAAATGGTTTCTGTACTCACAAAAGCTAAGTCTGTATTCTACAGACTTAGTCCCTCTCTTTTCTCTAATGATCTTCATTTCTTTGTCTATTTTTCCTCTTCATTTTGTTATTTTCTCAAGCTTGAGGTTCTCTGACACAGACTTAAGTCTTTGCAGTGTCTATTCTACTTCTGCTTTGAGATTTTCATTGCTATAGTGGCTTTATTATTGTCTGTTTTCTTTCTAGGGCTCTAGCAGTTCATTTTCCATCTGCTTCTGCTAACTAAACTTTTTTGTCCCCCTGATCTTTTCTATTTAACAGCTTTATTGAGTATACGTATAACTTGCAAATCATAAAATTCACTCATTTTAAGTGTATGTAGTTCAATGATTTTTAAAGTAAATTTACAGAATTGTGCAACTATCACCATAATTCAATTTTAGAACATTACATTACCCCCCCCAAGAAGATCCCATTTCCCCAGACCTTTTATATCTCTTCTTTGAGCTCTTCCCACCTACCCTGTTAACTCCTTTTCTCCTTAAAAAAAAATTTTTTTTTTGACAGTGCAGCAGAGTACTCATTGTCTAGGCTAATTCTTCTGAAGTATAACCTCCTATCTGTTGTTTGCTTAATATCTTTTCCTACCTTTTTTCAATGGTAGTATCTAGTCACACATTAAACCTCCTGCTTTAGTTCATCTTTGTTTTATTTTATTATTTTTAAGAGATTTTATTTATTTGACAGAGAGAGAGCACAAGCAGGGGGATCAGCAGAGGGAGAGGGAGAAGCAGGCTCCACACCGAGCAGGGAGCCCGACATAGGGCCTGATCCCAGCACCCCAGGATCATGACTTGAGCCAAAAGCACATGCTTAACTGAGCCACCCAGGCACCCCTGTTTTATTTTATTTTTTTTAAAGATTTTATTTTGAAGTAATCTCTACACCCAATGTGGGGCTCAAACTTACAACCCTGAGATGTCACATACTCCTCTGAGCCAGCCAGGTGCCCCTTTAGTTCATCTTTAAATAAAAGCTCAAGGATATGTCATTTGCAAACAAAAAGCTCGAGGAAAAGAAATATGACTTCTAGGAAGAGTCAATGTGGCAGTCCAAAGTACAGTGGTGATGCTCAGCATTCACTACCATAACGTAACCTAAGACAAAAGGAAAACAGAACACCTTGGCTTTTTATGGGAAAGCAGAACCTAAGTCACAGCTAAAGAGAAGAGAAATGGTGAAGATGTTTCTTGAAATCAGTCGAGGTGGTAAGGGAAGAAACTCTAATGGAGTTTATATGTGAAATCTAAAAATATCAACTTGGGACTCAAATAGGAAGGGAGCTCTTTCAGATGAAGGCTGAAGGGTAGATCAATCAGTTCCCAGCTGATACAAGTATTTTGGACTACCCAGAAAGACCACACGATTACAGACCTGGGATACATCCCACTGGGCTAAAGGGACAGGAAGTCAAATAGCTCTGTGAAGGGACAAGGGAGTGCTTGAAACTCGCCCCAGTGAGAAGAGCTCTGATGATGAAACAGATACTTCCAGACACCACTGGGGCAGTGTGAACTGGGAAACCCACTCAAGAAGCAATTTTCAAATGCGAATAGAGTTATAAAAGTGATCATGCAAATAATTAATATCTCTTTGAAGAACCTATTCTAAGGAAATTATCTGAAATTTGAGAAATTCATATGGATAAAGATTTTCCCACAGCATTATTTATAATAGTGAAAAGCTGGAGACAACATATGTGACTAACAGCAGGGAAACTGTTAAGACAAGCATGTCCAGGCACCTGGGTGGCTCAGTCGGTTAAGCGTCTGCCTTCAGCTCAGGTCATGATCCCAGGGTCCTGGGATTGAGTCCCATGTTGGGCTCCTTGCTCTGCAAGGAGTCTGCTTCTATCTCTGCCGCTCCCCCCACTCATTCTCTCGCTCTCGCTCTGTCAAATAAATAAATAAAATCTTTATTTGACAGAGAGAGACATAGCGAGAGAGGGAACATAAGCAGGGGAAGTGGGAGAGGGAGAAGCAGGCTTCCCGCTGAGCAGAGAGCCCGATATGGGGCTCGATCCCAGGACCCTGGGATCATGACCTGAGCCGAAGGCAGATGCTTAACGACTGAGCCACCCAGGCGCCCCCAAAAAGAAAAGAAAGTCTTAAAAAAAAAAGTATGTCCATCCACACACATAATGACTATAATTAATCAAAATGCAATTACCATTGTGATATTAGAACAAATATATGTTAAGTTACATAATATGTCTATATGTTAACCTAAGAAGGATATAAAATTATATGTATACCATAACTGTAAAAAATGGAGATAAAAAAGGCAAGGAATTCACAAAAATGATAATAGTTACATTGAGTTAGTGAGATTATGGGTAAATTATTATTATTATTTTTTAAGATTTTATCTATTTATTTGAGACAGAGCGTGCATGAGTAGGGCGGAGGGGCGGAGGAAGAGGGAGAAGCAGACTCCCCGCCACGCAGGGAGCCTGACGTGGGACTCGATTCCAGGACCCTGAGATCACAACCCGAGCTGAAGGCAGACACCCAACCAACTGAGCCACCCCAGATTATGGGTAATTTATTACCCAATTTTCTTTCTTTCTTTTTTTTTTTTTCAAAGATTTATTTATTTGAGAGAGAGTGAGAGCATGTGCATGTGAGTGTGCTGAGGAGCAGAGGGAGAGAATCTTTCAAGCAGACTCCCCCAAGCAGGGCTGGATCTCATGACCCTGAGATCATGACCTGAGCTAAAACCAAGGGCAGATGCTCAACCGACTGTGTCACCCAGGCACCCCAATTATTACCCAATTTTCCTTGTTGCTGTTATATTACTTCCAAAGTTTAAAAAAACCAAAGTTCACCTATTAGTAATGAGAACGAATGTCATTAACTGAGGTAAGACAGTTTTAAGATGGTTTAACCATTGGGGCACCTGGGTGTCTCAGTCAGCTGGGCGGCCAACTCCTGGTTTCGATTCAGGTCGTGATCTCACGGGTTGTGGGATCAAGCCCTGCGTTGGGCTCCCCACTCAGCAGAGTCTGCTCGGCATTCTCTCTCTCCATCCTTCTGCCTGTTCACACACACACACACACACACACACACACACACACACACACTCTCTCTCTCTCTCTCTCTCTCTCTCTCTCTCTCAAATAAATAATCCGGAAAAAAAAAAGGCTTAACCATATGAAAAATTATCTATGAGATATTCTAAGTACCTGGAAAACAAAGCACCTCCCCTGTGGGAAAAGAAAAGGCTGTCATGGGCATTCTTTCTTTCGGGGAGAAGCTGTTTCAAGTCCCACTGCCCTAGATGGACAATTTTTCAGTGCACAAAAGTGGTGAGAGGCTTCGGTCTACGTGTCTTCTGAGAACCTAGCACTAATCAAGCAACAATTGAGCATTCATCACATATAAGGTAGATTAATGCATTCCAAAAGACAAACACACATAATCATGTGTTTCCTTCCGGTGGGTGGAAGAAAATCGCTTTCTCTACCTTTAAACCCAGCACATCCTGTGGGCTGCGGAGGGTCTGAAGCATGTACCTGTGCTCCATGTAGCAGCTCAGGGGCTCCACGCACACCGTGACGGCACCAATGGTGAAGGAGGACTTGACCTTTGAGTCTGGATGGGTCTGCAGGGCCTGGACGACATCAATAACATCTGTGTAGCTGGGAGAAAAAAGAGAAAGATTAGCCTACTGACTGGGGCTGCAGAATGCTGAGGGGCTGAGTGAGCAAGGGTGGAAAGAAAACCACAAGAAGGAGCCTGTGACTGGGTTCGTTGGGGTCACCCCACTTAAAGATTTAGAGCCCCTCCCTGCATTCCACAATGTTTCTGCATCCCCAAACCTCATTAGTACTCCTAACTGTGCAAGAGTGGGTGGAAGAATCCCCCACCACTTCCAGGAGTAAAGGGACGCCTGCAGATGACCCTGGCGCTCTAAGGGTCGGGCTTGGTGTCCTTAGGCCTGTTTTCCAATCATTTTAGGAGCTCTTGGGTTGGTTTATTTCCTTTAATAGCTTTTTTTCTCCTTCTGCCTCACAGAACATGCAGACAGGAGAGAAACAGGGAGCACCCCTGTAGGTCAGCAGATGCATGTCAAACCCCACCTGCATTTCTATTTCCTGCCTGGAACTCTCTCCAAACTCCAGACTTCCAGAGCCAATTTCAAGGAAATGGAACAAATAATCCTAAAATTTGTATTGAGCTAATTTAATATTTTCAGTTAGAACTTAACATGTTCATGATTCAATTTCCCATGCCTGTCCCTCCCAAGGCCTTGTCCTTCTCAGCAGAGGGGACTCCATTCTTTCAGCTGCTAGGCCAAAAAATTTGTTTGGAGTCATCACTGACTCCATTTTTTCTCAATTTTCAAAACATAACTAGAATAAGATTGCTGCTCACATTCTCCCACTACTACTGGATCCAGACTGTTATCATCTTTTGCACAGACTATCCCACAGCCTCCTCACTGGCCTCCCTGCTTCTGCCCCTACCCCTGCCCAACCTGTTTTCAACAGAGAAGCCAGAGAGATCGTGCTAAGCCACTGAGTCAGTGGCTTCCATCCCACTCAGCGTCAAAGCTTTTAAAGCCCGTACAACAGCCCCCACGGCTGTCTGTGATCTGACTTCTATATGGGAGGAGTTTTTCCTCCTACTATTCCTTCCCTTACTTGACTCTGTCTGCCCACTGTGACCTCCTGGCTCTTCCCTGAACATGCCAGGCATATTTCCACCCTGGCACTCCCTGTCCTCTCTCCTGTGATGCTGTTTTCCTCAAATGTCTGCCAGGCTTGCTCCCTTCAGTTCTCTGCTCAAATGGCATCTTGAGAAAGGTATCCTCTGACTTCCTACAGCCTATGTGATATAGCAACCCTCCTTCTGCACAACCTGCCCCCGCCCCAATTCTTCCCTACGGCACTGAACATCAGTTACATACACTGTATTTTCTCATTTGTTTGTTTATAGTGTGTCTCTACAGTAATAACATAAAGTGGTTGTTGAATGGTATAATCTGTGGTGCCTAAACAGGACAGATGAATGAACTGGATGTTCAATCCTGGGTAGACTCATGGCCACTCCAAGAAGGGGCCTCCACTCTTTACCTTATAGAGAACATTTCCCAACTGACCCAGCCTATCACCAAAAGGTCAGTTCCTACAGGAGGGAAGGCAAAATCTGAAGGCAGCCCTGCTGATCATATGGGCCTGGGCCCTTGGGAAGCTAGTGGTGGTGCCTGGGGGGATAGGTACAGCCTGCCTGAGCTACTTCCTGAGCTCCTACAAATAACTCACGTGCAAAACAGCCCTTGGCTTTATCCGGGACACAATTTTCACACCCCCACCCCCAGGTCTGCCTCAGTTCCGACCAACTAGCAGTGCTTCAATCAAGAATAGGGTGTGCCCGGTTCTAGAGCTCCCCCATGAGGGCCTGGCAGCCAGAGAGCTGTTAGAGTGAGCCCTCTGCTCCCTGGTTTCTCCCCCTGCCTGGGCACATGTGTGTATTGCCACATGGGGTTCTTTCTCCTGGTTCTGCAATGTCTGGTTAGGCCTGGATGCAGGAGAACCACCCACACTGCCTGCACTGCCGGGCCTCATGCGTACTTGTTAAGCGGAACCGACTGAAGCTTATATACTACCCCAAATCTCTGTGGTCATGTTTACCAGATTTAACTCTCCTGGTTAAGTGCCCCAGCCTTGCTCCTAAGCATTAGCTCTCCCCCTCTTCTAAAAACAAATTTTGGAAGCTTTTTATTTTCCATGTTTGGTATGAGCCTAGAGACTCATTTTTTAAGGACCGAAAAGAACTGAAAGATTTACCAATCCTGCAGATTTTGGTCATTTTAATACCATGGATTATCCTTTAGAGAGAGTGGCTAGAGAATTTCCAGGTTTTCAGAGCATTCCATTCAATGGAAAAAGGTTGGAGTGAAAATAGGCCCCAAAGTCCTTGGTGAGACCAGTGCATCTGGGCACTGCAACCAGGAACTGCTGTGGCAAGGGAAGAGGCTCTTGGTGTCACTCACTGTACGTGCTGGGACAGGGAGGCCTCTAGACCCTCCCTCCCTCCCCAGCCCTTGCCCTATAATCATCCTGGCCAGGGACTCCAAACAGGAGGAAGCAGGCCTACTACAGAAGGAAACACACTGCTCCAGCTACCAGAGTTTGTACCTGACCACTTTGGCTAAACTGCCTCGAATGCACGATGAAGGCAAAAAAACCTGGCTTTTCATGTTTGCCTCTTTCTTGTCAGTTCTCTCTTTATTAAAAATAAAAGCAAAACAACAAACAAAACCAAACTCCTGCAGGACTTTAACTTTCTTTCTTTTTAAACAACAGATATCCTATTCAAGTGTCCTCTGGCCTCTGTTTTATGTTTGCAATTTAAGCCTACAATTTGGGCATGTGTTTTAGATTAATTCAACTTTTGTTTTGAGAGAGACTTTGTTTATAAATATTTTAAATAATCTAAAGAATGATTTTATAATATTCTGGAGTATAAAGAAATACAATCCCTCAAATTCCTTAAAATTAATATTTTAAAATACAGATTTCCCCAGTTTTATGTATGTGTGTGTGTGCGTGTGTGTGCTTAAGTTCCAGACAATTTTGTCACCTGTGGTTTCTATATCCATCACCACAGTCAAGACACTGAACAGTTCCAACATCACCAGGATCCCTTGTGCTGCCTTTTTATAACCACGCCCACCTTCCTCCTGCATCCCACTCCCATCCCTAACTCCAGGCAATCACCACTCTGTCCTCTATTTCTAAAATTTTATCATTTCAAAATATACTGATTTTATTTATTTCTAATTTTTTTAATATGTATATTTTAAGATTTTATTTATTTATTTGACAAAGAGAGACACAGCGAGAGAGAAAACACAAGTAGGGGAAGTGGGAGAGGGAGAAGCAGGCTCTCTGCTGAGCAGGGAGCCCGATGTGGGGCTCAATCCCAGGACCCTGGGATCATGACCTGAGCCGAAGGCAGATGCTTGATGACTGAGCCACCCAGGTGCCCCCAAAATATATTGATTTTAAAAACAACAACTCCACCGGATATCAAAGCTCAACACCACTGCCCCACTGCTGCAGTAAGCCAAATGGAACCAGGCCACTCTAGGGGCAAAAGAAAACCCTGCCTTATATCACAGCATTCCTCCAAGAATCCTATAAATGAAAATAAAAGCCACATTCAGGAAATACAATTCTCAATTTGAGAAGCCTCTGGAGTCTCCCTTTACCGGCAACCTCTCAATACTGGGCTCAAAGGTCCAGCCCCAAGGAGATGATCATGCAAAAAGGAGGCTGCCACGAGCTCTCTGCTGAGCCTCAAAGAGAATGGGCCCAGCTTGTAAGAGCAGTGTCTTAGCGAGAGCCATAGCATTTAGTTGGTATTTCCACTTGAGTCCTTCGGGAAGTCTGAGGTCCCTAGCATCCCAGGACTGTGACTGGGCAAAGGCTGGGTCTGAGGACAACTCAGACTGGGCTAGCTATACACTGTTACCGCAATCCAGAGCAGCCAGGGCAGCTGACACATTTGCAGATGAGTACTGTCAGAGACAAGGCATTAATGATGCTCTCTCAGGTGACGGAAGATGGCAATGCCCTACACAATGTCAAACTGCTGAATTTGACTCCAGGTCCACATCCCCAGTGACTCTCAACTTTGGCAGGGGCCAATCTATTCCTTTGACCATTAGAAGCAATGGAAAACCCAAAACGGGCGCCTAGGTGGCTCAGTCCATTGAGTGTCTGACTCTTGATTTTAGCCCAGGTCTTGATCTCAGGGTTGTGAGTTCAAGCCTTGTGTTGGGCTCTGGGCTGGGCATGGAGCCTACTTAAGAAAACAACAACAAAACACACAAGTGGTTTCAAGCCTAGACTCTTGCTCTGTGGCTTCCATGACCTCAGCCCATAAGCAGGACAAAAGGTCTGAAGGAAGGGAAGCCCAGGGCAGGTGTGAGAACAAGGCCTGAAGGAGAGGAACGATGGCCTGGTGGGCTGGTGGGGTGCACAGTCCCGCCCGCCTCCAGCCTAGGGACCACCAGCCTGGCTTTTCTACACTTCTCACCATCCACCATGAGACTCAACAGGGCTTTGGATCTGGGCCTACTCTTTACTGGAAACAATTAGCCAATTGCACATAGTAATTATTATGAGCACAGAAAATACAGCATAGCATAAAAGCACTTTGTGAGAACTGCCAAAAGCTTCTGTATTACCAGGCATCGTGAAGACCACAGCCTGTGTTTTCCTGACCTGGCATGTTCTCCTCTGGGCCTGGAGGGTAGTGGGCCTGCACAGAACTCCTCTCTGGAAGGCCTTAGAATGGGTCAAGGTAAGCTCCTTGAAGCCTGGGTTCCTGAAGCAGTAGTACTCACTCTGTCAAATCTGTCCTCTGAGGGAGCTCCCTGCCCAGATGGACTACTTATGCTCCCCACTGAGGGTCCCAGGAAACTTTCCTGGACCAGCCATCCTGGGGATGGTGGGGCTCAAGACTGCAGAGTGTGAGGGCTGTCTCTGCAACTCCACATGAGGAAGGACTGAAACAAATGGCAAAGGAAGAGGCTTAGGGATCACTATTGTTACAAGAATTATCAAAGAATCTTGCCCAGAAAATCTCTTCCCTAATTCTCTACCTTTTGGGGATACCATGATACTGAAACCAAACTTTTTTTTTTTTTTTTTTAATTTGACAGAGAGAGACAGTGAGAGAGGGAACACAGCAGGGGGAGTGGGAGAGGGAGAAGCAGACTCCCTGCTGAGCAGGGAGCCCGATGTGGGGCTCGATCCCAAGGCCCTGGGATCATGACCCGAGCTGAAGGCAGACGCTTAACGACTGAGCCACCCAGGTGCCCCATCCAAACTTAATTTTAATTTAATTTAATTTTTTTTTGGGGGGGGAGGGTTGAGGGAGAGGAAGAGAGAGAATCTTAAGCAGGCTCCATGCCCAGTGTGTAGCCCGATGCAGGGCTTGATCTCACAACCCTGAGGTCATGACCTGAGATGAAATCAAGTCAGACAGCTTAACCAACTGAGCCACCCAGGTGCTCTGAAACCAAACTGAAAACTTGTGTGCAAGCTACAGCAGCCACTCTGGGCCACGAGACAGCAACCAGAGTCCTTGCTTGTTTAAGGCCTCTCTGGGTAGTGCAGACTCTGCTCATGAACATGTGGAGGTCGTTCTGTGCCCCAGGCTAGCCACATACAAAATAACAGTAATGGCAAGGTCATCACCATACCCCACTGTCCCCAGAAGACTTCTAGTACTCACCCTTGCAACACCACTAGCAGTCGGGTCTTTTTGCGGATGTAGGCTGACTGGCGGGCAGAGCGGTTCTGCTGAGCCTCCAGGACACTGGAAAGGTATCTCTGGAAGTGGGCAGCATGAAAACATTCGGAGCTATCCATGATTTGGCGGTATACCATCCACCTGGAAATGGCAAGTATAATCTCAGCCTGGGGGCCACCTGATGGTCTGGCCCCACAGGCTCAGCCAGTGGATTCAAATGTGACTGACCAGTACTCCCACAGACATTCTGCCCAGTGACCCTGCACAGGAGAAAGCAATCCTGGCATCACAGAAACAGGCGGAGAGCACTGGGTGGGGAGCTCCATATCCTGAAACCACTATCACTGGAACTTTTGATAGTAAATGCCTTGCCACAGGAAAAAAGGTCAGGTAAGCACATGACCATCAGTCAGACTTTGGAGTTGAGAAAGACTCCTTCTGAACAGGCAGTCATTTCCTGAAGGACCATCCAATAAAATGGTTTCAGTCTGGTGCTCAGTAAAACTCTTGCTAAGAAGTGAGCAGGGTAAAGAATTCAGACTAGTTCTACAACAAAAGCAATGGATATGAGGGAGGAACTGGCTAGCCACTCAGTACTTAGAAGAGGCCCAATATTTCCCTAGCTTGTCTCTAAAACCTGTCCAACCTCCCAATTCTCCCTGAACTCCCAGACTTCTAGGCGATTTCCACCTTCTCCATTCTTTACGGTCTCCTGCAAGATGCCTTACTTTGAGGTAGACTGACTAGATATTAAATGTCTGTTCAGTTAGCCAGGGTTGTTTAGTAACCTGCTGGCCATATGAACGTAATGGATGAATGATTTCCCCAATTTCCCCTAAGCCGACGTGTCCCAGCTGCACTGGAATTGACGCAGTCCCCTGGTGGTCAGGGACAGATCACGTCTACCAGCTCCCAAGTTCTAACTACTCTAGTCCTGAATGGCCCTGCTGACAGGGCATACTCCCAGGCCTTTGCCTGTGCTGGTTCTGCTGCTATAGTGCTCGTCCCCAGATTTCCAAAGGTTCACTCCTCATTTCCTCAAGCCTCTGCTGAAATGTCCCCTTCTCAGTGAGGTCTTCCCTGAGCACCCAATTTAGAACTGCAATCCCTCCCCCAGCTCAAACTCCCTATACCCTTCTCTACTTTGTTTTCTCCATAGCACTTTTCACTAGCTAATATACTACTTTATCTGGTTAATCGTATTCCCAAACTAGAATGTAAGCTCCACAAGGGCAGAGAGTTTCTAGTCTGTTTTGTTCATCTGTCACCCACACTTAGAACAGTACCTGGCACACAGGAAGTGCTCAGTACAAACGTGTTAAATGGATGGATGGCTACCGTGCTGATACCAATCACACCAAAGGCCAGTACATGCTGAAGGTCTCCCAGTGCCTATGGGGCCCAGGCACAGCATCCCTTTCCCCAAACCAAAGGCGGCAGCCATACTAACCTGCCATATTCCTTATGCAGAGTGACCAGAAAAGCACAGAGCTCGCTAGCATGACAGCCTGGGAGGCCAGTTACAATGCTGATAATTACCTACATGAAAGAAAAGTCATGTGGGTTTGTCATCCAACTGGGAGATGGCGTTGTGTAAAAGGTTAAGAGAACTGACTTCTGGAGCCAGGTTCTGTGGGTCTGAACCTCAGCACCAGCACTCACCTAGCTATGTGACCTTGGGCTAACAACAGAACCTATCTTGCAGGGTGGATGTGATGATTAACTGAGTTAATATATGTGTGTGTTAATATATAAGTGCTTAGAACAGTGTGTGGCACATAGCAAACACCATATAAAATGTAGTGTTACTAATACAATTTCCATGGAGCAGGTTTGACTAGATCAGTTAAAATACAACGGAAAACACTGGGCAGAAAGGAGGTCTGAGACAAAATGTCACAGGCTAAAAAACTGGTGTGGTAAGTAAGCTCAGCGAAGGAGAGGAGTGGCACAGGGATATTTCCGCCTGGCTGCCCAATCCGACCAAACTGCATGGCCTGAGCTAAGGAAGCAAACGGGGTATAGGAAGCACTCCTGAGTCTTGACTAGAAGAGGAGCAGGCTGAACTGTCCTAGCCGTAGCACACAATCAAATGAAAACAGGGCCCTCTGCAGGTACGTATTCCGAAACACCTTGAAGAAATCCCCTGACAGAGCAGGGGTCGAGCAGGGGAGGAAAGGAACCAGGTAATCGCTGAATGGTACTGATGTAAATGACATAGCATGTGTTTTCTTTCACAATACACAAGGCTCACCGGGAACAGGCCTGGTCACAGATAACTTAGACTAAAGCTCAGCTCGGTGGCACTTATCACTTGAGCAGGTCATATCAGCAGAGGGAACCCTCCTCTTTTCTGGGAACCAGTTCTCTTTCCTCCCCTCTGACCAGGCCCCTACTCTGTATCCCTTTCTGCTCCTGCACGCAGTACTCCATGTAACTTTTTGTTTATCCTACTCACCTTGGTTCCTATTCCTCATCGCCCAGGCCCCTGCCTCTCAAATCACAGCACATGTGCTTGCAGCCAGACACCTTTTTACTTTAAAGGCCTGTCCTACAGCACCCTTTTAATAAAATACAAGAGGCAGGCATTTTCATTCTTAAACTCTTGCCTAAGGGAAAATCAAGGCTTCTAATTACTTAGTGCTCCTATTATCTTTTGCAGCTGAGCATCTTCTAGGTTTGCATATAAATAATGCCCTCTCTGAGCAAATTATGACATCTGGTTCTGAAGAAATAGTGGGAGGGGTAATGAGGAGGGGCATGTGAGATGGGAGCGGATTAAAATCTACTCTTGGGAAGACAAGGTTTATAAAGTATCACCTTACCCTGGTGATGCCAGCAAGGCCCAACTAATAAGGCCCTTCCTCTTATTAAGCTCAATGTGTAACCACTGCCAGGTAAGGCCTTGTCACAAACAGAAAGAGCTGATGGCACGAGAGCACTGAGCAAGAATTTGAAAGACATAGAGAAGCCAGGGGAGGCAAGGCAAGGGGCCAGGGCTTTATGGCTGCTGTGAGGCTTGGCTGGGGTCACTGCAGATGCCTGTATACACTCATTATATAGAGCAGGTTTCATGTGTATTATTCTATCAGTATCCTAGGAGGTGGAGAGTCTTACAAAAGGAACTCTGCTTGAGTTCTTTTTGTTAACTGACACAGAAGATCCAAGGGCAGCCTATTGGGATTATCCTCCTGTGAATTCCCAGCATATATGCTGAGCTGCTGTACCTTGTCATTTTCTACTCGGTAAGTAGGGCTGATTTCAGCTTGCTGCAGCAGGACAGGGAGATGGGTCCTCATCACAGGCTCTTGACTAATGCTGCTGATGGTGAAATGCTGAAGAAACCTAGAAAAACAAAGACAATGCTATTATGTTACCATCACCCGCCTTGCCTGAATGTTCTCTTTCACATGAGAAACTCATTTAATTGCTAAAAAAGAAACCTTAGAGAGATTCACTCCAAAGAATAAAATTGTGTATGGTGTCACTACTACTTTTTATACTGATCCCTAAGAAGCTATGAAGAAAAAGGAGCTTAGAAAGGACCAACATTGAGGTTTCTGACATTTCAAAAGCTAGAACATTAAACATCTATAAACAGAAAACTGGAGCTCACCAGTCTAGCTCTGGAAGTTTGGCTGGGAGTAGCTTTAGAGGACTCTGTTTCTCCCCAGGAGAATGGCCCAGGACACTGAAGAGCTTCTGGGCATTGGAGTGTCTGGAATATCAAAAGTTCATAGATTAGAACTCCATCTCCCTACAGCACACATACTTTACATAACTTGTTCTGATGCTTTCAAGCCAGAGTCCCGTGACACAGTCAACACTTCCAAAACAAGCATCTCACTGACTTGGAACACAATGCAGCATTAGTGTGTGAGGACGGGTGTGCCCACAGAGGAAGGTTCACCTGAAACCCTTGGTAATATTATGGGTTTCTGATTCTTGGTGGATTTCATCTCTCTTGACTTCTATTTCCCCAAGGGCACTGGCTACCTGCAAGGGGAAGCGCTGAAATGATTGCGCTGGCCCTTTCAGAAGCCAAGACCCCTGTGTTACATAACATAAGTTGTCCTGCAGAGAGAGCAGACACACACAGCTTCGGGAAACAAGCATAAACACTGAAGGCAGCCACTTACAATCTCTTTTGTTCCACAGATAATCCATCTTCCTGGATCACTTTTAAAGACAGCCCTGAGTTAGCCTGCTGCTGCCAGGGGGAGAAGACCTAAACAAAACAGAATTTGAGCAAAGAACACTTTAAACCCAACAACAGGATATGGGATCCACATGGGGATTTGATGGTTGTTGAAAATCTAGACTGTCAGTACAGAGAAACACCATCATAACAAACAAGTTTGTTTCAAAAATAGAGGCCTGCAGCAATTTTGTTCTGTATTTTTCAAAACTAGAATTTCTTTCTGGGTTCCTCTCCCAGGGACTCTGCTACTTCAGAGGCCAGGAAGTACGGAGTAAGGTGTCAGGTAACACTGTTCTCGCAGCAGGGGCACGTTCTTCCCTGGGGACAGGACCAGAAGAAGGAGCGGGTCACACAAGTCCTGCCTAGGGGCAGAGGGATGGCTGAAGAGAATGTAAAGGGCTCTCTCTCTGTGTTCCTGGGTTGAAAGGACAAGCACAAAGAAGTAGGGAGGACCAGCGGGCAGCAGGAGGGAGATATGGACTAGCCTGAGATGCCACTCTGCAGCTAGGCCAGCTCTTCTCTCTTCCATGTTCAGTCAATCTGCCCTGAGAGAGGGACAATGTCTCCTCACAGGCTGCGGCAATCAGACCTTTCTGAACATTTCCACCAGTCATGAGGCTGGCCATGTGTTTAACTTTGGCTATTGCTTGGTCTCTAAGTGGGTTGTATAATTCTTGGTAAGCTCCCCCTCATGCAATCTATACCGAGTGCCTATGACATGCAGCCTGCTAGGTGGGACCATTCACAAGGGGAGGGCCTGTGAACCATGGGAAGGGAGAGACTAGGGTGGGGTAGAGAGCTCTGATCCATTAGGCAGGGCCAAATAATTCAATAAAGTAGCTAAAAGAAAAATGAGTCTAATTAGGATTTAAAGGGACAAAGAAGATTTGTCTTAGCAGTTAAAAAGCCTTTTGTTCAGTTCCTTTAGGTTCTCATCTCTCAATGGCAAAAGCACCATTCTAGGACCCAAGGGGATTAGAAGCAGCCACCTCCACCAGCCCTCCCAGCTCTGCCTCTCATCACCTCACTCTTAGCCCTGAGATGTGGCCTTACCATCTAAACTCCTAAGGAAAAAAAAGGAGTATTTGTTTTGTTAATGATTGGTGTTACCTCTGAGTAAAATGCTTGGTATATCTTTGATTTGGGGAAAAGGGCAATCATCAGAAAATTGCTTGATCCATGGAAATGAACTGGGAGATGAGGAAGCAACGAGCTTTTGAAGTCTATCAGAAGGGCAGCAACAACACTTGTGGAATCCTAAAAAGAAAAAGATGGAGCATCAGTGAGAAAAGCCATTTGCATGACACTAGCCCTCACAATTATTGTCAGGACACATGTGACGAATTTCACTGCAATTACTTTCACATTATGTGGTGTACTGGGGTCCAATGATAGATGTGCTTTTCCAATACCCAGTTAAGGGAGATACAGACGGGAAGTGTAAGGGTCTTTTCTCCTAAACTGAAAATGTCATCTTAAAATTCCTTCTATAGTATCAATCCCTAATCAGATATGTGATTTTTTTTTTAAAGATTTTATTTATTTATTTGAGAGAGCGAGAGAGAGCGAGAGAGCACATGAGAGGGGGGAGGGTCAGAGGGAGAAGCAGACTCCCCGCCGAGCAGGGAGCCCGATGTGGGACTCGATCCCGGGACTCCAGGATCATGACCTGAGCCGAAGGCAGTCGCTTAACCAACTGAGCCACCCAGGCGCCCCAGATATATGATTTTTAAAAAAAGATTTATTTATTTTAGCAGGGGGAAGGAAGAGGGAGAGAGAGAAATCTTAAGCCGACTCCCCACCAAGCACAGAGACCAATGTGGGGCTCAATTTCACAACCCTGAGATCATGACTTGAGCTGAAATCAAGAGTTGGATGCCCAACTGACTGAGCCACCCAGGCGCCCCGATATATGATTCTTTTAAAATATTATCTCTATACCCAACGTGGGGCTTGAACTCACGACCCCAGAATTAAGAGTCACATGCTCTACCAAGCCAGCCAGGCGACCCATGATTTGTAAATATTTTCTCCCATTTTGTGGGTTGTTTTTACTTTCTTGATACTGTATTTTGATGCACAGAAGTTTTCAATTTTGATGAAGTCCAATTTATATATTTTTTCTTTTGTTGTCTGTGTTTTTGGTGTCATAATCCAAGAAATCATTGCCTACTCCAAGGTCACGAGGACTTTACTCCTATGGTTTTTATTATTATTATTAACATATAATGTATTATTTGTTTCAGGGGTATAGGACTGTGATTCATCAGTCTTACACAATTCAGAGTGCTCACCACAACACATACCCTCCCCAATGTCCATCACCCAGCCACCCCATCCCTCCCACCCCTCACCACTCCAGCAGCCCTCAGTTTGTTTCCTGAGATTAAGAGTCTCTTATGGTTTGTCTCCCTCTCTGGTTTCATCTTGTTTCATTTTTTCCTCTCTTTCCCTTTGATGCTCTGCCTTGTTTCTTAAGTTCCGTATATCAGTGAGATCATATGATAATTGTCTGTCTCTGATTGACTTATTCCATTTAGCATAATACCCTCCCGCATGTTTTCTTCTAAGAGTTTAATAGTGTTGGCTCTGACATTTAGGCCTGTGCTCCATTTTGAATTAATTTTTCGTATATGGCATAAAGTAAGGATCTAACTTCGTTATTTTGCATGTGGATGTCTAATTTTCCCAGCACCATTTGTTGAAAAGACCTTTGAATGATCTTTGGCACCCTTGTTAAAAATCATTTGGCTACATATGTGAAGGTTTATTTCTGGGCTATTTTATTCCATTGGTCTATGTATCTGACTTTATGCCAATACCACACTGTTGTTTAATTACTATAGCTTTGTAGTAAGTTTTGAAATCAGGAAGTGTGAGTTTTCCAACTCTGTTCTTTTTTAAGATTATTTTGGTTACTTGGGGATACCCTAAGATTCCATATGAATTTCAGGATGGGTTTTTCTACTTCTGTAAAAAATGTCATTGCATTTTGATAGGAATTGCATTGAATCTGTAGACTGCTTTGGTAGAATTGTGGTCTTAACAATGTTAAGTCTTCCTATCCACGAACATGGGGTGTCTTTTCATTTATCTAGAACTTCTTTCATTTCTTTTTAATTTTTTAATTTTTAAATATTTTATTTATTTGTCAGAGAGAGAGAGCACAGCAGGGGGAGAGGCAGGCAGAGGAAGAAGCAGACTCCCCGCTGAGCAGGGAGCCTGATGTGGGACTCAATCCCAGGACCCTGGGATCATGACTTGAGCAAAAGGCAGACGCTTAACCAACTGAGCCACCCAGGTGTCCCTGTACCTGCTTTTAAAATTTAATTTACCATTAGCATCTACCAAGTTGCTACAAACAGTCTGTAAATATTTTTAAAGACTGCATCCCACTATCTTCTAAAGCCACCCTTACGGCTGGATATTCATTCTACTTACATTTCTCCTTGTCAACAGGACCTTTTACTTACTTTTTGCCGATTTACTGTTTTATACGGTAGTGTGAGGCTGTTTCTGATGTACTTCCATGTATCTGTTAACTAACCTCATGTTAATAAAGACAGAGTTCTTCATAGAAAAGAAATATTAACTCATTTGTTTTAATCACCAAAAATGTTTTATCCAGTTTATCTTCTGCTTTTTAATAAATTCTCTTTGACTTTTTAGAGTTTCAAATTATAAATTAGTCTGATAAATTTTATGCTATATCCAAACAATGGAATACTATTCAGCAATAAAAAGAACAGACTTTTGATATAAACGACATGGATGAATCTAAAAATCATTATACTGAGTGCAAAATGCCAGACTTAAAAGGGTAGAGAATGTATGATGTCCATTTGTATGACATTTTATTTTATTTAAAGATTTATTTATTTGGGGCACCTGGGTGGCTCAGTCATCAAGCGTCTGCCTTCGGCTCAGGTCATGATCCCAGGGCCCTGGGATCGAGCCCCACATCGGGCTCCCTGCTCAGCGGGAGGCCTGCTTCTCCCTCTCCCACTCCCCCTGCTTGTGTTCCTGCTCTCGCTATCTCTCTCCGTCAAATAAATAAAATCTTAAAAAAAAAAAGATTTATTTATTTGAGAGAGAGTACGCATGCAAGCAGGGGAAGGGGCAGAGGGAGAGAGAGAGAAATCTGTAAGCAGATTCCCTGCTGAGTGTGGAGCCCAACACAGGACTCCATCCCAGGACCCTGAGATCATGACCTGGGCTGAAATCAAGAGTTGGACACTTAACTAAGCCACCCCAGGCACCCCCGTTTATATAACATTTTAGAACTGCAAACTGATTTACAGTGACAGAAAGCCAGAAGTGGAGGGAAAGAGGAATTGCAAAGGGCATTAGAAAACTTTAGGGGTGATGAAAGTTGTCTGTATCTTGATTGTGACAGTGGTTTCATGAGTGTATACATTTGTCAAAACTTTAAATGGATACAGTTAATTGTATTTAAAGTATACGTCAATAAATTAAATTGTTGGCAAAAATATTTAAAATCCTTAAGTGGTCAAATCTGAGACTTTTCCTTTAGAATTTTTTTTTTAAAGAGTTTATTTATTTATTTGACAGAGAGAGACACAGCAAGAGAAGGAACACAAGCAGCAGGGGTGAGAAAGGGAGAAGCAGGCTTCCCGCCAACCAGGGAGCCCGATGTGGGGCTCGATCCCAGGACCCTGGGATCATGACCTGAGCCGAAGGCAGACGCTTAACGACTGAGCCACCCAGGCGCCCCTCCTTTAGAATTTCTTGTATCATTTGTAAGCTTATAAAGTTTTCCTGTCTCTGGAAAATTTTTATATTCCTCTTTCTTCTTGTGAAACTTAAAAATATTTAAAATATTTAATTTTAATCTATCAGAAGTTTATTTTGATTTTTGATATGAGGTAAGAATCCATTCTCCCCTGTCCCAAGTTAGCTAACTTATTGTCCCAGCACTTGAACGATTCATCTTTTCTTCCTTCATCAACGTTTTCATCTAATAACGCCATCCATTCTGTCTTGTTGGCCTGCTTGACCTTCTGAACACCCTTTAAGGCAGCAGGTTCTATGTGGAAGAAAGATAGAATTTTCTCTGAATCGTTCACAGAACTTATTTTCTGAGCCATCTGACCATACCACCTCACCTAGTCTCTGTCTTGACTCAAACAGGCTGGTTTTGAGGCTGAAACTAAACACACTAGAGGGCCTGCCCTCCACTCTAGTGTCATACTGAGATGAGTTGTGCTGTGGCCAGGAGAAAAGCCTAGGGAGAACTCACAGCTGCCTTCTTCCTTGCAAGGGGAGGGGAAAGTGTTAAAAAAAACCGGTGAAGTTAAAGGGTGGTTCTGGGGGTGTAACTTTCACAGAGGTGGAGGGGAAGTCTGGGTGTGTCAGGGGGTGGGGCTGAGCCCTCATGGGGAAAGTGAGCCACTTCTCTTCTCTCTGGCTCATCTTATAATTCTTTCTCGTGCTAATGGATGAATGGAGCCCCATCAATGTTAGAGGAACAGCTTCTTTCCAGTTCTTAAGTGGGTGAGCCTTTGTGTCCCTGGGTGGGAGGGGGGCCATTTAAGGCCTTCTTCAGCCTACTTTCTGGTCCTTTTTGGGATGAGTTAATTGGGCATGGGTAGCTGTTGGCCCTCCGGACCCAGAACTCTTTTCTAGCTAAGCCCTTTATGGAGCAGTGAGGTTGACAATTGGACAGGCCTCTTCATGAACTCCCTGCCTGCCTGCCTGCCTCAAGGGCAATGCTGGTTCCTGACATCCTGTCCCACGGTAGTGGAGCAGGGACAGGGGGTTATGTGGTTTTTGTCTCAGAAGTGTTTGAGTATCCTTCTGAACATCAAAGCCATGGACTGATAAAACACCTACCCCATCATAGAAGGAAATGGCATTCATGTGATCCTTGGAAAGGACGATACTTCCGTGATGACGGTGAGAAAACAGAAGACCACTAGAGAAGAAGTGCACTTTCCCTGGAAGGAAAAGAGAGCTGGTCAGAGCTGGAGGGCTGGACCCTGGCGGCCAGATCCCAGTGTCTTTGCAGGTGCCAGGGCACACCACACTGGTAACTAGAGACTAGTACCTGTAATGCTTAAGTTACACGGTTTTTATGCTGAGTCCTGTGCTCTGGGGAAGCCAATGTACATTCCTGAAGCTTCAGAGAGAAATGAGGTATCACAGTCTTTGCATAAGAATTAGAAAAAAACAAGTGAATAAGTTATCAGCTGCTAGGAGAGAGGCAAAATTCACATTCACTTGTGGGTGTCTTCCAGGGAAACACACTGAAAAAGACTTTGGGTATGTCTGCTCCACCACTGAGTTTATAGACTCTTCTTTCTCCTATTTTGGCAGAAGCTGGCTTGGCTCTAAAGAGACTAGCACATCCCTCACTTAAAGCCCAGCAAGCACTAGGGTCTCAGGTAAAGGACTGATGAAGGGACCTAAGGGTCCCTGTGCCCAGCAAAGGAACATCTGAGTTAGATAACAGGGGATTCTACAGACACTAGAGGCCTGCTGCTCTACATTCACAAGAACAAGATGGGTGGGATGTGGACAATGGATGTGGCTTCCTCAGTTCAAGGATTCAGGTCCAAGGAGAGCTGTTGTTTCCTGGGCGGCCAAGGTCATACAGAATAGCTCATTATGGGCCCTAGGGGGCAGACCAAAGAAAGGATAGACACCTGAGGTGAAGGTGTCAAGACTGGGCTTGCTTTGGAGACTTAAATGAAGCACCCAGAGTACCCATAAAACAGCTGGGTAAAGCTGCTCCTTGGAGCTGGTCCAAGCTATATCCTTTCTGTTCTTCTAATAGCCTTTCTTTGTTTTCACAACTGTACAAGAGAGAAAGTACTTCTTGGAGTTCAAGGCACAAGCTTGGTAATCTTGTTATCAATATCTAACTGCTAAGACAGAGGACAGAAGACAAAGAAGATGGACTGATTCCTCGAGATGTAGTGCTAGGAAGTTAGCCCCAAAGCTCTGGAGATTGTGAGGACAAGAAGAGCAAAGGCCAAGGTGAGGAATTTTGGAGACTTCAAGTTGAAGTCTTCCTCAGGAGGTGGGGTTTCAGGAGGCAGAGAGGCCTAGTGTGTATGTGTGCTTGTGTGTACGTGTTAATGGGGCATGGGAAGAAGTGGGGGAGGTGGAGGCAGCTTTTAGGTACAAGAGGAAGATTTGGAGCCTGAATATAAATGAAGAACTAGATGACCGGTCAGAGGGAAATAATGCTAACCTTAGCACCTGGGGCAGCAGCAGCCCAGTTCAAGGCATCGAGGGTCGAGCCCTGTAAGCTTCACAGCCTCTAACAAGTAGAGCTCGACCTCTTTTGCACGTAGCCTTGCCCTGTGGCCCTCTTGAGTAGAGGCTACCCATGACCCAGCCTTATCCTGTATCACAGCCAAGGCTCCTCACGGCTGTTCCCAGACCATTCCCTTACATGCTGGCACAATACTTTCATTCCCTCAGAGACACAAGCCCTTTCTTCTCTTTACTGCTCACCTCTCTGCCCTCGCAGTCATGCCACAACTTGTGCTCAGTCTTCTCTTCCACAGCCAAGCTGTCCATCTCTTCTGAGAGATTGGGGGATGGCCCACGCCCCATTCTGGGCTCACTACTCCTCAATCCTAATGGCACAGTAGTAAAACAGCACCCAGGACATCTCAACCTCTGAAGTTTTTCGCCCAGAACCTACTCTCGGACTACAGCATACCATCAGCCTTTTAGCTATCTCACTCCCTGATCTCATCCTCTAACATCACTGAGCCTTTGAAGCCCCAGTCCCCTACTTTTCCCTGATTGCTCAGAAATTGCTGACTTTCCTCTCACCCACATGCAGGGCAGATCTTCCGGTACAGGACACGCTTTAATCTCTGATTTGTCAGGGAAAGGAATGGGAACAGATTCTGCTCAGTGTTTACTAACAACACTAATTGCAACAAGTGTCGTGTACTTTATAGTTTTCTGCCTTCCCAACAATTTGAAGAGGTAATCTTCTTCTTACCAGGCTGAGAGGGGGACACAGCTTAGAGATTTCTCCCAAAGTCACAGAACCACTTGCAGTGGAGCCAGGTACAGAGCAGAGGTCTGTAGGGGGCCAAGGTGTTGTGGCATCGGGGCCCCTTCAGTTCTCACCCGGCTTCTTCCCCTTTGCCCTCTCCAAATGGCTAATCTGACGACTGCCTTCTCTGCTTCTTAGCCTCAAGAGGCCCACAGTGCGGTCTGCAGTCCCTCCTCTGCTGTCTTAGCTCCTCCATCAGCTCCCCCAGGGTCCAGCCAAGATTTTCAGCACTCTCCTCACACTATGACCTCATCAATTCCAGCCACAGGATAACTCTATCTACTGCTTATAGAAAAAAAAGGGGTCAAAAGATACTAGGAGGTAAGAACTGCTCTCCTACTACTGCTTACTATCTGTACCCTTCCAGGTCCTTGGCTCATCCTCCACCTCTGTAGCTCTAACATGAAGCTTCTCAGAAGCAAGTGCAGTATCACTCAAAGGCCTCCTGGACAACATCCTTCCAAAGCTTCCAGAAAAGAGCACAGATGAGAGAGGTAAGCTCAATCATTTCCTCTCTATATATACTCTGAAGCCTCGAGACAAAACGGAAAAGAGGAAGACAGAAATTCACAATGCAGTGCTGGAAAAGCACTCATTATGGGGCCTGGCCCAGGGCAGGAACTCAGTAAATGGAAGCTGATTTTAGTTCTGGTGCAGAAAGGCTATCTTGGGTCGCAGCTACCCCTCAGCCTGGCTCTGGAAGCAGTAACTTTCCTTATCCTCAGAGCACATATGAAATAACTGAAGTGACTCACTGGGTGGTCCAGTGCCTCTTACCTGGTCTCTTAGATCCTAATCCACTTGAAGTGATGACACTTCCAGTATCTGCTTTGGATTCATGACTGTCAGACTTCGGTCTGAAGGGATATGCCTTTGCACGGGTTTCTCAGTGACCACAGTAACCAACTCCTGAAGAGATCTCTTTGGCTCTTTTTTTTTTTTTTTTAAGATTTTATTTATTTATTTGAGGGAGAGAGAGAGTGAGAAAGAGCACAGCAGAGACGGGCAGAGGGAGAGGGAGAAGCCAACTCCCCACTGAGCAGAGAGCCCGACATGGGGCTCAATCCCAGGACTCCAGGATCATGACCTGAGCTGAAGGCAGACCCTTAACCAACTGAGCCACCCTCCTTGGCCCCTTGTCTTATCCCTGGTGCCCTTACTGAAAGGCCACTGTCATTCCTTCTCCGTTCCGTGAGTCTAAAAACCCAAGGTAAGAGGAAGTTCTGCCTCACTACCCAAGAAGCAACAGGAGACCAAGGCATGGTTCTATCTTTGATTGACCTCTGCATTGCCAGGAGTCCAAAAGAAGGGCAAACCAAGACACCAAGTGTCAATGAAGAATTTGGCTTTACCTTCTTCAGACACCTCCAATGGTCCACCCTGTGTGAAGAGGGAACATTTATCTTTGCTGGGGAAATATGATGCAATGGCTGGATGATTTTCATTCTATGTGACAGTGTGCATACGGCTTAAAGAAAAAGAATAACAACATAACCTTGATGCCTGTACACTCACCACACTCAGCCTAAGAAATCAAGCATTACTAGTAACTTTGAAGCCTCCCAAATGTCCTTCCTCAATGGCCCTCTCTCTTCTACCCAGAGGAAACCAACATCCCGAATTCTGTATAGTTTTATCATACTTCAATGTATCTATAAACCATATATTATTTGGTCTCGTCTGTTTTGTTTTCATATAAATAGAATCTTAATACATGTGTCCTTCTGTGACTTAATACTCTTGACATCTGTTCCTGAGTCATCCATGTTGGAGGTAATATGCAGCTGCACAATTCATTCACATTCAGTGCTGCAGAAGACTTTCTCTTCTCAAGAGTCCTTGACTAGCTTCATGTGGACACAAGGGAATACACAAGAGGGTTTAGAATGAAGTCAGCAGATAGCAGATGACTGCTGCCTGGGCCTTCCCATCATAAGAAGGCAGGACTCAGCTTGGTGACCAGATGTGTCCACTACAGTGCCCCTGTTTCTCACTGTTGAACAATGTCTGCCCAGTGGAAAAAAACACTCTGCAATCTGTAAATCACTACAGGGACAATGAAGGAGCTGCTTGAGTGCCAACCATTCATGGAGGCCTATAGGAAATAGTAAATATACAGTCAACTGATATTCAACAAAAGTGCACAAACAGATCAAAGAAAAAGGAGTCTTTTCAATAAATGGACCAGGAAAAACTGGATATTCCTACGTAAAACAATGAACATCAACCCATACCTTGAATGAGACTTTCTGCCCATTCCCACCAGCCACAGTAGAAAACCTCGTACTTCACAGGGATGTCAGGTAGAATATTCAGAAGGATTCTGCCTCAGCAGTGGGGTGAAATTAGCCCTAAATTAAATGCTGTATTTCTGTCTCCTGGTGAATAAAGCTTAAAAGCAAGGCCAGATGATTAGACTAGAAGAAAAATATATTACAACAATTATTATAACTGTATCCCATGTGTTCAAGAAGCCAGAAGACTGAACCATGTTAACTTGAGACATGAAAAATGTAAAAAATAATCTAAATCAAACTTCCATAGATGAAAAATACAATGTCTGAGAAGAAAAATACACTAAATGAGATGAATATTAGACAGTTGTGGAAGTTTAAGCTACTCCAGGATACTGCTGCCCCCACATACATTTTGTTTGGCCACGTAGCTTGGGGGGCGGGGGAGGGTGGTGCTTAAAATGACACTGGCCCCTCACACAAGCCCTATGTAGCAGCCTGCAGAGTCACAAGAAGATGTAAGTTCCTGACATGACCTCCCCAACAGCCCTTGTGATCGGCTCTCCCCTGCCTTCTAGGGCCATCCCCTTAAGTACCCCTTAGAGAAAACTCTTGTGGAGCTTACCAAAACCCTGCTCTTCTGGTTTGAATTGACCAATTTGGCCTTAGCCTGGGAAACCCGAAGCACTCTACCCACAAACCCTAATAAAGGCATGTGCCCCAGGTCCTGCCACTCTCTTCTGTCTGCACTCTGCTTTGATCCTCCTGTGTGCCCTGCAGGCATGAGGCATGCCATTGCCCTGTACTTCCTCCAGGACTTGTGAGAAATAAAATTCTCTATTTCTATTTCTTTTGTGGTCTTTTGTTGAACTTGGCTCACCATTCAGTACCCTGTACTCCACTTCACAAGTGTTAATTTAACAAACTCATAACAACAATGCAGAAGAGGTTAGTAAATTAGAATACATACAAGTAGAAACTATGCAAAATGAAACACGATGAGAAAAAAGACTGAAAATAATTGTACAGAGCAACAGGGGACTGTGGGGCAATTTCAGACAGAAAAGATATGTAACTGGAGGCCTGGAATAGGAGGGGGGAGGGGGAAAAAAAAAAAAAAAAAAAAAAAAAAAAAAAAAGGCTAAAAATACTCCTAATTTGAGGAAAACTGAATCCATCCTTTGAAGAAGCAAAATGAATTCCAAGCACAAGGAACATGGAAAAAAACATAACAACTCATATAAAAATAAAATTGCTTAAAATCTGTGATAGAAAGAAAACTGGGTTGCCTGGGTGGCTCAGTTGGTTGAGTGTCCAACTCTTTTTTTCTTTTTAAGATTTTATTTATTTGTCAGAGAGAGTGAGAGCACGAGCAGGGGGAGCGGCAGACAGAGGGAGAAGTGGGCTCCCTGCTGAGCAAGGAGCCTGATGTGGGGCTTGATCCCAGGACCCTGAGATCATGACCTGAGCCGAAGGCAGACGCTTAACCGACTGAGCCACCCAGGTGCCCCTGAGTGTCCAACTCTTGATTTCAGCTCAGGTCATGATCTCAGGGTCATGAGACTATGCCCTGTGTTGGGCTCTGTGCTTAGTGTGGAGTCTGTTTGAGATTCTCTCTCTCCCTCTGCCTTCCCTCCACTCATGCATGCACACATACTCTCTCTCTGAAATAAATAAAAAAAATTTTTAAAGAAAATCTCAAAAGCAGCTGGAGTGAAAAAAAGATAACTTCTATAGAAGGAACAAAGATAAGGATGGCAGTGGACTTCTGCTCAGGAATCGTGCAACTGAGAAGATAGTGGAGCAGAGCAACACCTTTCCAGAAAGTAGGAAACTGCTGGGGTGTCTGACTGGCTCAGTCAGCAACTCTTGATGTTGGTGC